>NC_083325.1:86944024-87265854 GCF_963455315.2 Globicephala melas | reverse complement strand
TAAAATATCTTGGTTTTGTACTTTTACTTTATACTATAATAGGTGGATACTTTTATTGCTATTAGGGTGATTGTATATTATATGAAATTTGGAGTTCAGTCTTTAACTGTTTTAATAAAAATACAGTCACGAATGAGATTGCAGCCCAGCATTCATTTCTACTGCATCTTTCCAACAGCAATTCTGTCTACACAAGCTCAAATAGCCACTTGATGAAGTCAATTCACAGGAAAGCTGTTTAATTCCCAGTGCCTGAGGAAAGAGCTTCAACAAAGGCAGGAAAGGTGGTGGCTTGGGGAGAATGAACAGAGCAGCTTCTCTGGAGAAGACGACTCATGAAGAATCCTAACCTGTTGTCCGCAGCTGGGATACTCTGATGCCATGTTTGGTGACACACTCTCAAGATATATCTGCCTTTGTACTGAGTTTGTTAAACATGTCTGAATATCTGAATACACTCTCCATTAACTTGGTCTTTCTGTATCACCATGAGGCCTCCAAGTGTAAACGCTGAAGTCATCAACATTTGAGTTGACGTGTAGTTGAACTGCTGAACTAGGTTCAAAGCATTAACTGCAAAGCCTGAGTTGGTCACTGAGGTCTACAGCCCAGAACCTGATCGAGGTGCAGGTCATTTAGTTCTGATTCCAGCAAAGTTGGTAGTGAGGGAGACCAGCACTGTCTCCACTGGGCTGACCCATGACGAGCCCGCTGTCCTGGAGGTAAGTCCACGAGGAAGGTAAAGAGGGTGTTGGGCACAGCACACAGGCATGGAGACATCAGGATACACTCAAGGAGCTAAGGTTGGAGGGACAGGGATACCAAAATACTGTTGTGCAGTGGTTTGATACGATTTCAAATCCACTTGGTCATGACAAAAATGATGTTGTTTTTACAAGTAAAGCTGTTTTGGTACAAAGGTGAAATTGTTGAGCAAGGATGCGGTCCTTGCTGTCTGCAGTTGATGGTAAGCACAGGGTAGCCCAGCTGCTGAGGGCCCCTCTGGGGGCTTATCAACAAGAACACATGGAAAAGCAACTAGAGGGATCCAGAATTTGTGAGGATGATCCCAGAGTGTTAGGTCTGGCCAAGGCGACTCTGTGCTGCTCTAAATACTCCTGAAGACCTTGGGGGCATTAGCTCCTACCTGAGCCAGGTGAATCTGCCCAACGGTGGTGAAAACTTCACAGTGGCCTCGGGAAGATCATGTTGTCTGCCAACATCAGCATCTTCCTTCCCTAGCAATGTGCTCTAGCAACGAGGGACCTTGACTTCTGCGCTAACAGCTGGATGTCAACTATTGGTTGGCTAAACCATCCCTCCCGAGAACCAACTCTTAGAAAGTTACCCTCTCAACTAAATTGGGACTTTATTCCTTTCATCTTCCCCTTGCTTGAGACAATGGTGAAATTAATCCATCTTTGGTTTGGAATGTGTTATGTTAGGTTATTCTTTATTGGCTTATTAAGAGACATTATCCTGTATGTTATTGGCTTGTGAAATTATTATAGTTCCCGCAGTAAATCTGTGTTAAATAAAATATTGGCAAAGGCAATCTCAGTCTCTGAGCACAATTTGCCCTGAAACAAAACAGATATGTAAGTTGGTTCACCTGGTAAACAAGAGGTACCCACAGAGCACCAAGGCCGCCCCCAAAAGGGGAGCACTTACTCATTTGGTTGTTAGGGAAAGTTCCCCAGAGGATGACTAGGAATAAGAATCAGCAATATTCTGGAATCTAGGAGGAAGTTACCACGTGTGTGCCTCTGAGATGGATGGAGTTGCTGCAGAGAGTGAAAAGTGAATTCCAAGTGCAGGGGACATCCCCAAGCTCATATACGTGATACTGAGAATAAAGTCATTAAACTGTAATATTACAAACTCTTATCATCAGAGCATTTAAAGGTGTAACACACACAGGAAATGTCCTGGTGCCACATGATAAGGAGGTGATTTTATAGGCCAGGTACTCAGACTGACGTCTCTTTCCTCTAAAGTGACTTTAACACCCCTCCCATCACTGAAGCGTTCAAGAAATGAAGCCATCCCTGACCCCACAGAGAAAATACAAATGCCCAGATGGACCACGCTCAGACTAGAGACAGAAAGTTGCAGCGTTACCAGCCATTATTGGAGTGAACATTAAAGACTAAGTATTTACACATTCTAAGGTAGTGTAGGTTTAAACTAAGCAATGACTGCTTTATGGTCAACAGTATGTACTCTGAAGACAGCAGACTAAGGGATGCAAGAAGCTCAGGGGGCCCTGAGAAGAGGATCCAGACTGAATCAGTACAGAGGAGGCTCCTTTAACCACGTTAGCTATGGGACCTCAGGATTCTTTAGTGGGCAGATTGGGAAACAGATACCATAACCCTTTGCTTAGAATTCACTGCTGGTAAAGAAACCTTCTCCCTCCAGCTCCTGCTGTTTGTGACACTGGCTGGAAAGGGGACTATTCATGGGAATTAATCTTTCGTGGTGGAAATCTGAACTGTGCAATAAAATCAAAGATACTTGGTTGATGGGTGATGGCATGGAGGGAGAGAAGAGGAAAGGCGGGCCCAAAATCCCAGAAGCAAGATCTCAAGGATAGAATGTGGTTGCTGAGAAATTCTTAAAGCTGGGGAATAATAGTTCCTTTTAATAATAATGATACTTTGAAGAAGGAAAGGAAGATGAGAGTAATTACATGCTGACAATAATAAAAACAAGTAATATTTGAATGGTTTCTGCCTTCCAGGACTTTCCAGGTTGTTAATTTAGTCTAGCAATAGCACTAAAAATTAGGTAGAGAAGATCTTGTTGGTTACTAATGCCAGAAATCGAGTTGCAATTGGTTTAAACAATAAATACTTTTAGTAATAGCCAAATAAAACTTCAATTTAAACAGCTCATATTCTGTGCCAGGCTCTGCTCTAAGTTTTTGCATATATTAACTTGTTTGTTTTTTTATAACCATCCTATAACTTGGGTACAGGTGAAGAAACAGGCACAGAGAGGGTTATTGATTTGTTCACAATCACGCAGCTAGTGAGAAGTTTGTCTGAGTTTTGAATCTGAGCAGTCTGGCACTGACATCTGGACTTTTAACCCCTATGCTTAAAGGGAACAGAAACTTTGTGGCAGACGTCATTAAAACCAGAGCAGGAAACCATGCTTCAGGCACCACTGCGTGCGGCTGCTTAGGGAGACTTGTCAGCCTGTCTCTATTCCAGGGTGACATCATCCTTGCTGGAAAACTCTCCAGTGTCCTATCATGCCCACCAGCACTGTTAGTCTTGCATTCTACGTGCCTTAGCGACACAGCCAGAAAGAGCAGACCCCTTTCCTTTCCGGAGAGCTCCAGCCAAAGCTTGGGTTATCTCTCACATTTCGATGGTTGGAACCTACATCTATTTTTGAATAAGTCACTGTGACTATTAACAACCAGCCCTGAACACAGGCCAATCCCTGGAGCATAAAGGATGGAGCTGGCCCCAGCTGAACCACATGGACTGAGTGTAGGAGTTGGTAGCTCTCCAAAGGAGAATCCTAGGAGCTGCTCAAAGGATTACTAGTGGATACAGGGGAAGTAAGCCAGTAGATAATCACTAGCTCAAAATTTATGCAAGGAATGAAGGTCAGCCAAGGCAATATGACTTCAAGCCTGGCCCTCTTAAGCAAACTAAAATAGTTTCTTTGCTCTTACTCTGTAATCCACTTTTACTCATAGAAAAGCTTTATTGTCCAAGGACTGTTGTACCCTCACTCTTCTGTTAGTTTTTCCTAGAGAATTATGGACTCAAATGGTGTGGAGAGAACGTCAAAGCTTCTGTTAGGAGCTGTGCCACTAAGAGGCAACTCAGACAAACATTTTCCAATCCTCTGCCCCCTCTTCTACTGAGAAATATTCAGATTTATGGGGAGGGCACTGGGCTGGCATAACATGAAGGGGACCCTAGCTTCAGTATTTGGGGAAGATAGGAAGGGTAGACCCAGAATACTGCAGACATGGGGTCTTGGGTTATACTTTTATGGGGATCCATTCAAAGGGAAATAGTTTCTCAGTATAAGAAAATCTCCACATCATCTTTAAAAATGCAATATATTATTATATAGATACTTAAATATAATATACATATATACATATGTATAGTATGACTATATATTATTTAAAATTTTTATTTTATATTGGAGTATAGTTGATTAGCAATGGTGTGTTATTTACAGGTATACAGCAAAGTGATTCAGTTATACCTGTACGAGTATCCATTCTTTTTCAAATTCCTTTTCCATTTAGGTTATTACAGAATATTGAGCTGAGTTCCCTGGGCTATACAGTAGGTCCTTGTTGGTTAGCTGTTTTAAATATAGTAGTGTGTACATCTCAACCCCAAACTCCCAATATATATTCTAATGTGTAGATAGAAGAGTTTGTGTGACCCAACCAGAGGAGAATGCCTCTTATAAAGGTCTACTTTAATGAGGCATATTTCTTTTTAGTCTGTGCACTATCCTTTCCACTGATAAAGCTAGAAGAAGAGCATAAGCATGAAAATACTAAAATTAACATCTTAGACTTACATGGTACCTAATAAATGAAAGCACCTATTTTCTGTTGTAATACTATATAAAATTTATTTAGTTCTTTGTCAAAATGAGTTCTTTAAATATTTTCAAATATTAGAAGCATTATGTTTTAAAACAACCTTCATAAAAGATTATTATTTCTATTTATTTTTTTATTGGAGTATAGTTGCTTTATAGTGTTGTGTTAGCTTCTACTGTACGGCAAAGTGAATCAACTATACGTATACATATATCCCCTCTTTTTTAGATTTCCTTCCCATTTAGGTTACTACAGAGCACTGAGTAGAGTTCCCTGTGCTATACAGTAGGGTCTCATTAGTTATCTATTTTATACACAGTATCAATAGTGTATATATGTCAATCCCAATCTCCCAATAATAAATTGATACAGCCACTATGGAGAACAGTACGGAGGTTTCTTAAAAAAACAGAAATAGAACTACCATGTGAGCCAGCAATCCCACTACTGGGCATATACCCAGAGAAAACCAAAATTCAAAAAGACACATGAACCCCAATGTTCATTGCGGCACTATTTACAATAGCCAGGTCATGGAAGCAACCTAAATGTCCATCAACAGAGGAATGGATAAAGAAGATGTGGTACATATATACAATGGAATATTACTCAGCCATTAAAAGGAATGAAATTGGGTCATTTGTAGTGACATGGATGGACCTAGAGACTGTCATACAAAGTGAAGTAAGTCAGAAAGAGAAAAACAAATATCATATATTAACACATACATGTGGAATCTGAAAAAATTAGTATAAACAATCTTATTTACATAGCAGAAATAGAGACACAGACATAGAGAACAACCTTCCTAAAAGATTATTATGAAACATTTTGATTATTTTTCTAGAAACAAAATTTAAAATTGCACTATAAAATTCCTATTCATTTTACTTAGATTTCCGTACTTGTAGAAACTTAGGTTTTAAAATTTTAATAAAAAAGAATGACTAAATGTCTTTAATGATAGTTAAAATAAATCAAATTTCCAAGACAAGTAATTTGACACCCACAGAATTTCAACCAAACAAAACCAGTTTAAAAGCTAATCAAAACTTTTAAATGTTTAGGTTCTGCCTAGCCCTTATAAATATAACCAGGGAAACTGTGATATTGTGACTTATTTTATATATTATATATAATATTTTATATTTTATAATATTATATATAATATATAAAAATTATATATATTTATAAATTAATTAAGTAAATAAATTGATTATTTATTATATTATAATATTTATATATTAAACAATAATTTATAATATTATATACTAAATAAATAAATTTATTATAAATATATTAATCAAATAAATTTATTTATAAATTTATTTATATAATATTATATATATATATACTTGATCTTTTTCCCTGTTCCTGGTGCAGAGCTCCACAAACACTTGGAATTTTCTACATGATGAGAGTGGCAAAGGTGTCTTTTTTATGTGAATGAGCTGACTTTTGGACCACTCATAGGTCACCTAAGGATGGAGGCTGGATGCCAGAGAAGCCAACATGTGATTGGAGGGTTGGAACTTTCACACCCACCACCTGACCTCCGGGGAGGGGAGAGGGGCTGGAGGTAGGATCATTCACCAATGGCCAATGAGTTAATCAATCATGCCTGTGTCATGAAGTCTCTGTAAAAACCCAAATGGATGGGGTTCTGAGAGCTTCTGGGTTGGAAAGCACATGGACATCTGGGGACAGTGGCACAGTGGAGAGGACACGGAAACTCCTTTCCCCGGATCTTGCTGAACATCTTCCATCTGGCTGTTCCTGAGTTACATCCTTCTATAATAAACCAGTAATCTAGGAAGTAAAAGTTTCTCTGAGCTCTGTAAGCTGCTCTAGCAAATTAATTGAACCCAAAGAAAGGTTGTGAGAACATCCGGTCTATAGGCAGTGGGTCAGAAGCACGGGTGACAACCTGGACTTGTGATTGGACTCTGGGGGGTAGTCTTATAGGATTGAGCCTTCTGTGTGGGATCTGTCATTATCTCCTTGTAGATCATGTCAGAATTGAGTTGAATTGTGGGACACCCAGCTGGTGTCTGAGAATTGCTTGGCTGTGTGGGAACCCTGCTCCCCCCACTTGAATTGGGTGCAGAATCCTAATTGGTGCCAGAATCAATCATTGGTCAGCAGAAGTGGAATTAGGAGTAAAACTGTAGAAGAAGGAGCACATTTAATTAAGAAAGGAGAAAATAATCAAAAGTACACTACCATATTGGTATGAGTGCAGATATATTAATAAAACTGGATTGTGTTCATTGAGCACTGCTGTGTGCTAGGTACCATGGTAAATATTTTACATATTTTATTGCATTAAACCTCTCCATTTTACAGAAAGAGTGTCAAGGCTTGGTGAGGTCACATAGCTAATAAGTGACAGATGTGAGTTTCTGATCTGGGTGCTGTGTTTCCGGGGTTCTCTTTTCCAATATGCTGTGGGACCACCTCTCTCTTTTGCAAGTAGATATTAAACCTTTACTCAGTTTCTATAGCAATCTTACAGAACAGATGCTGGTATGGGTTGAATTATGTCTCTCCAAAACTCATATGTTGAAGTCCTGACTCCCAGTACCTCAGAATGTGCCCTCATTTGGAAATAGGGTGATTGCCGTTGCAATTAGTAAAGATGAAATCATGCTGGAGTAGGGTGGACCTGAATCCAATGTGATTGGTGGCCTTATGAAAGGGGAAACTTGGACACAGACAGACGCACAGGAAGAACTCCATGTGAAGACAAAGGCAGAGATCTGTAAGCCAAGGAACATCAAAGACCGCCATCAAAACGCCACAAGCTGAGAGAGAGGCGGCACAGATTCTCCCTCACAGCCTCAGAAGGAACCAGCCCTGCCTACAAGTTGCTCTTGGACATTTTTCCTCTAGAACATGTGAAATGATACATTTCTGGGGTTTAAGCCACCTGATTTGTGCTGCTGTGTTACATCAGTCCCAGGAAATGAATACAAAAGTTATCACCCTCCCTGTACCCCGAAGAAATTGAGGTTTAGAAACTATCAAAAGCATTAAACTTTAGCTATTAAAGGGCAGAGCCCTTATTAAAATTCAGACCCTTCTGGATCCAGAGCCCATGCTTTTTGCAGAACAGTAGTACCTTGCAAAGGAGAAAGAGACTCCACCCCTGACCTGGGGATCCTCACAGGGACTGAGCAAATCATAGTTAATTCTGACAGTGAACAATATATTGCCTAATATATATTCTTGGTGATAACATTTTTTTTGGATTTATAGTACAAGAAACATATACTCTTTTCAAAAAGTGTTAATTACTGACATGTTCAAAATCCTTCAGATTTCCCCTTTCTTTCAATAATTCTGTCCTATAGACGTGTACCATAGAGTACGTCTGTACCATAGACTTTTTGCTAAGTTAAATGCACTTTAATTTTGAGAATTTTGTCCCATTTCATTAAAAAGTTAGGGAAGATCTGTGTCATCAGCTAGAGTGAAGAATCACTTAGTTATCAACTTCTGATTGTTGAATGTTAAAAAAATGATGAAGAGAATTATTTATTTATCCTGAGTAAAAGTCTTTCCAGATATCCTCATCATAAAGTTTACAGAATAAACAGTTCCTTGAGAAGCATTGAACTTTTGTCACAAGTGACTCAGGTAAATGTCCACTTACTTCAGGCATACATATGTCGGTTTTCTTTATTCCTTTAGAGAATTCTCTCATCTTCCGTTTCCTCTAACTTCAATAATAAAAAGCAAGTAAATTGATGATAAAGGTCATTAATGTTGCATTTGGCTTTAAATGAAGAATTTGAATAAAAATGATTTGAAAAACCCTAGGCTGCAGTCTCAGCTGGTTCCTTATAGGAGATCTCTATCAATATGCCTATTAAATGCATTCATTCCAAAGTGCTTCATGTGATTCATATTTCAGAACAAAAATTAATGGCAGTGCACTGAGTAGGAATGGAAAAATAAATGATAGGATTGTTTTATGATGAATACATTAGTTGCTTTTCTCACTGAAATCAGTTTGGAAATTGGAGGAACGTTGATCTGCTTTCTTCAATAAACATTAAGATTCACTTACGCCAAAAATGTTCGCTTCGCCCCCAGAGATACAATGCATATAATTCAATATTGGCTGTACCAGAAACTTTATTTCTTACGATAGGCAAGGACATTTTTGAAAAATCATTATTAGCTGAGAAACAAAATGGAAGATTAAATTAATATGAATATGATTGACATTTGGTTCATATTATTAATGGGTGATGTATAGAGAGATGGTTATGTGAGCATAGATGCCATTGGACTATTCTTATAAATGTGCCACAGTAATAAATGATATTTCAATATTTGAAGAATATCCTAAAGGATAGCTTAGGTATTCTGGGGCCTGGAAATATGAACACTTTTGAAAACCCATTAAGGACCATCTTTCCAAATCCAGTCAAAAGCCAATTTCTTCAAAATTCTGAGAACATCTGAGAAGCAATGAAAGTGCAACTTTTGTTTCCAATAATAGATTTTTAAAATAAATGGCAAATTTAAATGTTCAGTTTTATGTTAGACTATCAGAATGTCTTATGCAATAAAATAAATCTAAAAAATGCTTTAACAACCTTTAATCTAAGGCATACAATTTGTTTCTGTGCAATACCAGATTTTTGTCAAGAAATGTTTTAGACATGCTTAGAAGACTATTATAAGTGGGCTTTGGGAAAAACATGCTCTTTAATTTTATAAAATGTTGACATAGAGAGTGTTACATTAGATTTCTTAAAGTCAAATATTTATAAAGTTATTTTTTGTGCTATGATATTAATCCCAGAAACTGAAAATATTTTAAATTATTTATTTTCCTTTTTCAATTTTTCAGTAAAGAGGCCACACAAATCAAGACCATTATGATGAATTGGATGAACAATAATATAATTGAACATAATCACACTTTTATTATGAAGTCCCCTAAAAATTAAAAAAATGTGCTACAATTTCAAAACAATTTGTTCCCTAGAATGGGAAAATTCCTAGTAAACTATGAATGCTTAAAATGGCTTTGAAAAGTGTCACATGTAATGTTCAAGATTGGGTTAGGACTTCCCTGGTGGCGCAGTGGTTAAGAATCCGCCTGCCAATGGAGGGGACATGGGTTCAATCCCTGGTCCAGGAAGATCCCACATGCTGCACAGCAACTAAGCCCGTGTGCCACAACTACTGAGCCCATGAGCCTAGAAGCCTGTGTCCCTCAGCAAGAGAAGCCACCGCAATGAGAAGCCTGCACACTGCAATGAAGAGGAGCCCCTGCTCGCCACAACTAGAGAAAGCCTGAGCGCAGCAACAAAGACCCAACACAGCCAAAAATAAATAAATAAAATAAATAAATTTATTAAGAAAAAAAGATTGGGTTATCTTATCCCGTTACCTAAATGGCTATTTGTGTCAATTAGTTAAGTTCTTGTTATTAAATTAATCCTAATGTGTTTGGTAGATAATTTCAATTTTCGTTAAGTCATGGGGAAAACAATTAACTCATATCTCTCAGGCTATGACAGACAAACATTTGCAGACAAATATCTTTTATTATTTAGCCAGAACATCTGTTTTATTTTATCTTCATATCAATTGTGTCTCCTTTACTGCTGACAAAGCAACAATATTGGTAAGAGTATTTTAAAAAATTTAGGTTAACTGGATTTGGTTAACTGGATTAACCAATTCAGAGGAACTACCCTTCTTTAGAGTATTAAGCATAAACGTTAGAGAGGTAGTTTCATCATGTTCTTCACATTTCTTATTAAAACATTCGCATTTGAATAATCAGTAATCTCTCATGCCAATTTAAACAAGAAAAAGTCAATATTCTTGAAAAGAAACTAATTAAGTAAAGCTGTTTCTGAAAGTTCCTAACCTTTAATTGAACATCTCACCTGAACATTGCATGCATGGCTTGAGAGATGAATATACACATGGACGATGGTCAGACCATATTTGACAATAGAACTCAGACCCCTGACCTCTGCAGCAATTAATTCAGGAAGCCAAATCACAGCTTTGCAGCCATCAGCCCAGAGGTCTGGACTTGGTCAATGACTGCCAACTCTCTAGTCGTTGGCTCTGCTTCTAACTCAGCACCAACTAGAGAAAGTCAAACATGTTCCCCAAACCAATCACATAAGATGCCTGACTTCTCATTGGCCTCCTATACCCCAAACCTCCACTCAAAGCTCACCTGGAGACTTCCACCCGACTCGACTCTTTACCACTCCCCACCTGCCCACTCTCTGCCAAACGCAAGTGATGGTGGCTGCCTTCCTGGTTATAGCAAGCTCTGAATAAACAGCCTCTTCTTGTTCTCACTTGGGTGATCATTTATTTCTACAGGCTTCATAGAAGCATATTCCTGTGTTAATTTGGAAAGTCCTTCTTTGCTAAAACACTCATTTGTAACAGCGTAGAAGCAGAGGGTCCCCTATGCAGAAGGCTTGGTGGCAGAAATGGGGTCTGGGGAGATGAGTCCATGGTGTAACTAGTTAGCAGTTAAAGCTGATCTCATATATCTTTCCTCCTCTTACCCAGCCACGTCTCCTCATCACTGCTTTAGCCTTTAGAGTGCCCCTCTCACGTCTCCAATTTTTTCCCTGTAAGTATCCAAGTTAATTAAGGTCTTGACTATCTACTACATATTATTCAGTTTTAAAACTCCTCTTCACTCAGGTCTTACCAAATAGTCTTTCTAAGTACTGCCTCCCTCCATACAATTCAGCCTTGTCAGTCAAAACTACCTAAAATACACTTTCATTAAAATGAAATGGAGTTTTTCCTTCCCTACCTGAAAATGGCCAAGATCCTCAGCTTACTCCCCAGAGCCTCCACAGTCAAGTATGAGATACTTCTGTTGACAAGAGCGTACTTTTCTTAGCAAAGTGAGTTTATCTTTGAACACAGCTGACTTTACTCTTTCTTACCTTTCAGATTTCTTCCTGGAATCCTAAAATGTTCTCTCTGTTCCTCTTAATCTAACCAATAGAAGTTACCATTTAAGAAACCGTTCATTGTATAGGATATTTAAATCCTTCGCTTAATATGCAAACTTGAAATGATATTTACAGCAACTAGTGACTTAACTGGGTTAACTAATAGGTTTTAACCCATACGCCAACCCATATAAACTGGTAGCCTTTAATATGAATAGTAGTCTAGTGAGGACTGGTTAACATCGGCAGGAGGAGAGAGAGTGCTTTTACTAAATTACCAAATGTTTGCCTGTGTCTGGATACTTTATTTGCAATTAAAGATGCATTTCTCTACAAACTTCTTCGATGATCTCTTAAAACATTTTTAAATTAATTACTTATCTATTGACCTTTACCTAAGCTCTATATCCCCAATTAAGATAATTCTTTGAGAGCAGCTTTATTTTATCTCCTACAGTATTTCAGAGTTAGTGCCCATAAATATGAGATTTTATTTTATTTGTAAAACAATATAATACAAAATTAGATGGGTAGGGTGATTTTGGTAAATACTTAAAAATATTTTAAAATGACGATATGGACCTTCAGTTACCAATTGCTTCAACTGGCTAAAAAATTTTCCACCTTCCTGAAAAGTGGGTAGTAAGAAGCTATTACTAGTTACCAGAAAGAATGGGAAGGAGAAATAGGGGATAAGTATTAATTATTTTCTTTTTTGAAAATCAAATATATTTTCCTACAGAGCATAGACTAGAATTTTAACTTGTCAGTGAAGTTTTGTGACTCTAATTCAGAGTGAAAATTGAACTTACTAATGTGATCTCTGTGTTCTGCTGTCTGATCACCTTATTTCATAGATGCTTGAATAGTTGTATCCTCTATTATCTTTGATATATATCCATAAGATCTACCTAAATGATATTTTCAATTTAATCTAATTTGTATGATATCAGGAACAACTCTTGAGATTTTTTTTTAAATCAATAAAATGGAAAGCACTAAAATGAATGAATTAAATTCCTGGCTCAAATTATCAAAGAAAAAAGAATCAACCTAGTAGAGACAGTAAAAATAAACCAATAAATAAATACAATTAAGAAACGAAGTTACAGATTGACATCTCATAAAAACTAATGCAATAATACTAAAAATGTATTAACAAACAGAAACCAATAACACATAAAGAAAATAATATACCATGGCCGAGTCGGATTTATTATAAGAATATAAGAAGGTTGTTTTAATATTAAGAAATCCAGTAATATCATAAAACATCTATCTATCATCTATCTGATCTATCTTTACCTATGTAATTTATCTGTCACTTATCTATCTCTTTATTTATCTACAAGTGTGAATGTACATACACATATTTCCTAGTTTTGTCCACTATGAGGGTCTAGAATCAATGACATTCCAGAAACAGTGACCACATTTAGCAACCATATCTTGGGTTTCAATACAAAGAGTCAGAGGTCCTTGAAGAGATGGCTGATTCCAGGTTTGGGGAATAGATAAAACAATATATCATGATGTCAGAAAGTAAGAAAATGTTAAAAAAAAGTGATGGGGTCGTGTTGAAAGGTCACAGGATCCAACTCGAAAGAGCTCCCTATGGGCAGGTGTGAGATAAGCCATAAAATAGTTTTTGTAGTACGGTTCATAACCCAGAAAATGAGATAAACATCCATGAGTTCATACTGATGAAAATAAATAATTGTATAAATAAATGTAGGAGAAACGGCAGCTCTTCCTTATAGTTGAATTCAATTAATACGTATAGCAAGAATAATAAAAAGAGAAAATCCCCATTTTACAAACACCATAGCACTAATAATTCAATCAAGAATTATCAACAGATTCTGAAATGAGTAGGCCAACGTATGACAAGAAACAGATATTGTATAGACTTGAAGTAGCTCCCCACAAGGTACCTACTAATTGAAGAGTGAAAAATAATAATTTTGCAGTGGAAATACCTGGCAGACACCACTTTAATTAAGAGATCAAAATTCACATCACAAGCCGTAACACATATTATTATCATGTACCTCCTGATATAATACACTGAGAAAGACTCCATATCAACTATGTGAGTTTTTGCCACAGATGCATAGTCTCAATTTACTCATGAGAAAACGTCAGACAAACCCAAATCAAGGGACATTTCCAAAACAACTAGCCAATACTCTTTAAAAGAGTCCTGGTCTTGGGCTTCCCTGGTGGCGCAGTGGTTGAGAGTCCGCCTGCCGATGCAGGGGACGCAGGTTCATGCCCCGGTCTGGGAGGATCCCACATGCCGCGGAGCGGCTGGGCCCGTGAGCCATGGCCGCTGAGCCTGTGCTCCGCAGCGGGAGAGGTCACAACAGTGAGAGGCCCGCGTACCGCAAAAAAAAAAAAAAAAAAAGAGTCCTGGTCTTAAAAGACAAAGACAGATGGAGGATCCATCCTAGATGAGGGCCACTAAGGATACATGATAATTAAATGCAAGGTGGGATTCCGAATTTGATTCTGGACCAGACAGAAGATGTTAGTGTGATAGGATGAGCATTTGGATAGTTTGTAGTTTGGTTGATAGTATTGTATCAATGTTTATTTCTTTATCATTATAGTATAGTCATATATGATGCTAGTGCTGGCGGAAGCTGGGGGAAGGCTATGGGAATTCCCTTTGCTATTTTTGTAACTTTTATGTAAATCTAAAATTATTAGAAAATCAAAAGTTAAAGAAAAATCACCACAAGCAAGCTAAAGGAAATAACATATATACATAACATCAGATAGGCTATTTTACTCTCGATTTAAATGTATCCACCACCTTGTTTTCATATATTTCTTTTTGTTGATGATTTTTTTATATCTAAACCATATTATTTGTGGCCTAACAACATTCCAGTCAGCTTCTCTTCCTCAGCAAGGAACTAATGGATTTCTTATCATACATTTATATACATCAATCGGTTCTTAGTAAAGAAATGTTAAACTTCTGTGATTTATTTCTTCTCTATTTTTGCACTATATAAGGAAGGAACTGAAAAATATCTGTAGGCATCTCAACACTCAGAAAATGTTTGACCTATATATATTCCATGTACTAGAATAAGAAAATATTAGAATAAAGTTCTGCTACTTTAATTTCCCAATTTTTTTTAAAAACCTTTGTTCTACTATAAACAGATATTCTTCCAAGCTTTTTTAGCATCTTTATTGGAGTATAATTGCTTTACAATGGTGTGGTAGTTTCTGCTGTATCACAAAGTGAATCAGCTATACGTGTATATATATCCCCTTATCCCCTCCCTCTTGCATCTCCCTCACACCTTCCTTATCCCACCACTCTAGGTGGTCACAAAGCACCAACCTAATCTCCCTGTGCTATGTGGCTGCTTCCCACTAGCTATCTATTTTACATTTGGTAGTGTAAACATGCCCATGCCACTCTCTCACTTCGTCCCAGCTTACCTTTCGCCCTCCCAGTGTCCTCCAGTCCATTCCCTAGGTCTGTATCTTTATATCTGTCCTGCCCATAGGTTCCTCAGAACCATTTTTTAAAAATTTAGATTCCATATATATGTGTTAGCATACGGTATTTGTTTTCTCTTTCTGACATATTTTGCTCTGTATGACAGATTCTAAGTCCATCCACCTCATTACAAATAACTCAGTTTTGTTCCTTTTTATGGCTGAGTAACACTGCATTGTATATATGTGCCACATTTTCTTTATCCATTCATCTGAAAATGGAAATAAACGTTGCTTCCATGTCCTGGCTATTGTAAATAGAGCTGCAATGAACACTATGGTACATGACACTTTTTGAATTATGGTTTTCTCAGGGTATATGCCCAGTAGTGGGATTGCTGGGTTGTATGGTAGTTCTATTTTTAGTTTTTTAAGGAACCTCCATACTGTTCTCCATAGTGGCTGTATCAGTTTACATTCCCACCAATAGTGCAAGAGGGTTCCTTTTTCTCCACACCAACTCCAGCATTTATTGTTTGTTGATTATTTGATGATGGCCATTCTGACTAGTATGAGGTGATACTTCATTGTAGTTTGGATTTGCATTTCCTTTCATGTGTTTGTTAGCAATCTGTATATCTTCTTTGGAGAAATGTCTGTTTAGGTCTTCTGCCCATTTTTGGATTGGGTTGTTTGTTTTTTTGATATTGAGCTGCATGAGCTGCTTATATATTTTGGAGATTAATCCTTTGTCAGTTGCTTCATTTGCAAATATTTTCTCCCATTCTGAGGGTTTTCTTTTCATCTTGTTTATGGTTTCCTTTGCTGTGCAAAAGCTTTTAAGTTTCATTAGGTCCCATTTGTTTATTTTTGTTTTTATTTCCATTTCTCTAGGAGGTGGGTCCAAAAGAATCTTGCTGTGATTTACGTCATAGAATGTTCTGCCTATGTTTTCCTCTAAGAGTTTGATAGTGTCTGGCCTTACATTTATGTCTTTAATCCATTTTGAGTTTATTTTTGTGTATGGTGTTAAGGAGTGTTCCAATTTTGTTCTTTTACATGTAGCTGTCCAGTTTTCCCAGCACCACTTATTGAAGAGGCTGTCTTTTCTCCATTGTAAATTCTTGCCTCCTTTATCAAAGATAAGGTGACCATATGTGTATGGGTTTATCTCTGGGCTTTTTATCCTGTTCCATTAATCTATATTTCTGTTTTTGTGTCAGTACCATACTGTCTTGATTACTGTAGCTTTGTAGTGTAGCCTGAAGTCAGGGAGCCTGATTCCTCCAGCTCCGTTTTTCTTTCTCAAGATTGCTTTGGCTATTTGGGGTCTTTTGTGTTTCCATAAAAGTTGTGAAATATTTGTTCTAGTTCTGTGAAAAATGCCATTGGTAGTTTGATAGGGATTGCATTGAATCTGTAGATTGCTTTCGGTAGTATAGTCAGCCTCACAATGTTGATTCTTGCAATCCAAGAACATGGTATAGCTCTCCATCTGTTTGTATCCTCTTTAATTTCTTTCACCAGTGTCTTATAGTTTTCTGCATACAGGTCTTTTGTCTCCTTAGGTAGGTTTATTCCTAGGTATTTTATTCTTTTTGTTGCAGTGGTAAATGGGATTGTCCTTAATTTCTCTTTCAGATTTTTCATCATTAGTATATAGGAATGCAAGAGATATTTGTGCATTAATTACATATTCTGCTACTTTACCAAATTCATTGATTAGCTCTAGTAGTTTTCTAGTAGCAAGTTTAGGATTCTCTATGTATAGTATCATGTCATCTGGAAACAATGACATCTCTACATTTTCTTTTCTGATTTGGATTCCTTTTATTTCTTTTTCTTTTCTGATTGCTGTGGCTAATACTGCCAAAAGTATGTTGAATAATAGTGGTGAGAGAGGGCAGGCTTGTCTTGTTCTAATCTTAGTGGAAATGGTTTCAGTTTTTCACCACTGAGAATGATGTTGGCTGTGGGTTTGTCATATATGGCCTTTATTATGTTGAGGTAAGTTCCCTCTATGTCTACTTTCTGGAGGGTTTTTATCATAAATGGGTTTTGAATTTTGTCAAAAGCTTTTTCTGCATCTATTGAGATGATCTTATGGTTTTTCTCCTTCAATTTGTTAATATGGTTTATCACATTGATTGATTTGTGTATATTGAACAATCCTTGCATTCCTGGGGTAAACTCCACTTGATCATGGTGTATGATCCTTTTAACGTGCTGTTGGATTCTGTTTGCCAGTATTTTGTTGAGGATTTTTGCATCTATGCTCATCAGTGATATTGGCCTGTAGTTTTCATTTTTCTTTTCTGGTTTTGATGTCAGGGTGATGATGACCTTGTAGAATGAGTTTGGGAGTGTTCCTCCCTCTGCTATATTTTGGAAGAGTTTGAGAAGGATGGGTGTTAGTGCTTCTCTAAATGTTTGATAGAATTTGCCTGTGGAGCCATCTAGTCCTGGGCTTTTGTTTGTTGGAAGATTTTTAATCACAGTTTCAATTTCAGTGCTTGTGATTGGTCTGTTTATATTTTCTATTCTTCCTGGTTCAGTCTTGGAAGTTTGTGCTTTTCTAAGAATTTGTCCATTTTTCTGTCTTCTCCTTTTGCTTACCTTACTGTGTTTGGGATCTCCTTTTTTCAGGTGTCAGGTTCATAGTTCCCGTTGTTTTTGGTGTCTGCCCCCAGAGGCTAAGGTTGGTTCAGTGGGTTGTGTAGGCTTCCTGGTGGAGGGGACTGGTGCCTGTATTCTGGTGGATGAGACTGGGTCTTTTCTTTCTGGTGGGCAGGACCACGTCTGGTGGTGTGTTTTGGGATGTCTGTGACTTTATTATTATTTTAGGCAGCCTCTCTGCTAATGGGTGGGGCTGTGCTCCTGTCTTGCTAGTTGTTTGGCAGGGGTTTCCAGCCCTCTTGCTTGCTGTTGGTTGAGTGGAGCTGGGTCTTAGTGTTGCGATGGAGATCTCTGGGAAAGCTCTCTCTGATTGATATTATGAGGGACCCGGAGGTCTCTGGTGGAGCAATGTCTTGAACTCGGCTCTCCCACCTCAGAGGCTCAGTCCTGACAACTGGCCAGAGCACCAAGACCCTGTAAGCCACACAGCCAAGAAGAAAAGGGAGAAAATAAATAAATAATTAAATAAATAAAGTTATTAAAATAAAAAAATATTTTTAAAATAAATAAATTAAAACATAATTAAGAAAAAAAAAGAGAGCAACCAAACCAATAAACAAATCCACCAACAATAACAAGTGCTAAAAATTATACTAAAAAGAAAGGGACAGACAGAACCCTGGGATAAATGGTAAAAGCAAACCTATACAGACAAAATCACACAAAGAAGCATACACATACACACTCACAAAAGGAGAAAAAGGAAAAAAATATATATGTTTATAAAAAAAAGAGAGTAACCAAATCAATAAACAAATCTACCAATGATAATAAGCTCTAAATACTAAACTAAGATAAACATAAAACCAAAAGTTAATTAGATGCAGAAAGCAAACCCCAAGTCTACAGTTGCTCCCAAACTCCACCGCCTCAGTTTTGGGATGACTTGTCTATTCAGCTATTCCACAGATGCAGGTGCATCAAATTGATTGTGGAGATTTAATCTGCTGCTCCTAAGGCTGCTGGGAGAGATTTCCCTTTCTCTTCTCTGTTCGCACAGCTCCCGGGGTTCAGCTTTGGATTTGGACCCGCCTCTGGGTGTAGATCGTCTGAGGGCATCTGTTCTTTACCCAAATAGGCAGGGGTTAAAGCAGCGGCTGATTAGGGGGCTCTGGCGCACTCAGGCTGGGGGGAGGGAGGGATACGGAGTGTGGGGCGAGCCTGCGGCGGGCAGAGGCCTGTTTGACGTTGCACCAGCCTGAGGCAACCCGTGTGGTTTCCCGGGGAAGTTGTCCCTGGATCACATGACCCTGGCAGTGGCGGGCTCCAGAGGCTCCAGGGAGGGGAGGTGTGGATAGTGACCTGTGCTTGTATGCAGGCTTCTTGGTGGCAGCAGCAGCAGCTTAGCGTTTTATGCCCGTCTCTGGAGTCCATGCTGATAGCCGTGGCTCACGCCCATCTCTGGAGCTCGTATAGGCGGTGTTCTGAATCCCCTCTCCTTGTGCACCCCAAAACAATGGTCTCTTGCATCTTAGGCAGTTCCAGACTTTGTCCCGGCCTCCTTCCCGGCTAGCTGTGGCACACTAGCCTTCTTCAGGCTGTGTTCACGCAGCCAACCCCAGTCCTCTCCCTGGGATCTGACCTCCGAAGCCCGAGCCTCAGCTCCCAGCCCCCGCCCGCCCCGGTGGGTGAGCAGACAAGCCTCTCGGGCTGATGAGTGCTGGTCAGCACTGATCCTCTGTGCAGGAATTTCTCCACTTTGCCCTCTGCACCCCTGTTGCTGTGCTCTCCTCTGTGGCTCCGAAGCTTCCCCTTCACCCACCCCCTGTCTCTGTCAGTGAAGGGGCTCCCTAGTGTGTGGAAACTTTTCCTCCTTCACAGCTCCTTCCCATAGGGGCAGGTCCCATCCCTATTCTTTTGTTCCTGTTTTTTCTTTTTTCTTCTGCCCTACTCAGGTATGTGGGGAGTTCCTTACCTTTTGGGAATCTCTTGCCTTTTGGGAAGTCTGAGGTCTTCCGCCAGCATTCAGTAGGTGTTCTGTAGGAGTTGTTCCACATGTAGATGTATTTTTGATGCATTTGTGGGGATGAGGTGATCTCCACATCTTAGTCCTCCACCATCTTGAAGGTCCTCCCTCCTCCAAGCTTCTTATCACAAATTGATTACTAAAATCTAACACATCAGGTTTTCAGAATTCTACTTGAAAAAGCGCAGATTAGAAGCAATACTGAAATGCATTGTTAAGTACTCTATTCACATGACTATTTATCCATCTGTATATTTATTTTACATGCATCTTTCATTGATACACGCTAATTCATCAAATATATACAATGGGTGAATGTCCTTAAATACTGAGTTTCCAATTTGTGAATAAAGAGAGAGATTCAGTAATCCTCTATGCAATTGACTGAGATGTGAAAAAGCAGGAAAAAAGTGATCCAGGACTTCCTTGGATCCTTTTAAAGATCATGTTTAATTAAAAGATAATTTCTTTTTCTCAAATTAGAGAAAATAGAAATGAAAAAATGAGGAAGAGGCACAATTTTTAAAATCCAATCATTTTTCCACAAATATTTGAGTGCCTACCAGGCATTAAATATTGTATAAGCAATTGCCTTCCTTTTCTAGCAACTTATAATGTAGGTGGCGAATAACATGTCCTAATGATAATAATACAAGTGGCATCATTAACTAGAGTAGGTACTACGACTACTAGTACTACAACTGCTATTTGTAGAGTATAATGTTCATTAACATGTACACAAAAACGCTAATTTTCACAATAACCCTATATTTTAGGTATTATTATTGCTACTGTACTGGTCAAATGCCTGAGAATATCAGGGTTTGGGCATTCATCTTACTTGTGGGTTTTCCTACAGAGGTTGGCCAGAGGATTAATGCCATTATTTTTTTCCTCTGAAACACAGACAATGAATTTAGAGTATTTTCAAGACTTTATGTGACAGAAGTAAAAATGATAATATTCACCCTGTTGTGATGTTGGGAGGACCAACTGAGATGCATATTAAGGTACTTGTCACGTGATGGTCATTCATTAAATGTCAGTGCTCTTCTTTCTCCCTCCTTCCCTACATGCAGGTAATGCCCACATGTGTGGTCAGGCTCTTGGGCAACATTCTTGTTATTGTAAGCCTTGGATGCTGTGTTATTATCTTGGCCCCAACAGCTATTACTGTCACACTGGGGCAGGCAAAGCTGATGGGAAAATTTTCACATGCATCTTCCAGTGTTCCAAATGCATACCCTAAAATAAGAATTAAGGAAACATGGAATCAAACTGCCCTGTATCTTGCTTTGGGCACAGAAGAGACCTTTTGGAATACAAGGAGAAGGTGGGAACTTCAAAATCACCCCATATTATCTGTGGCTTATATAAGAGTTTGGTCATGCTTCACAGATCATCCCCAGAGATTTCTGAATTCCTGAATATTATAGAAATATTTTCTACCCTTAAACTTCCTACACAGATCACAAACAAAACAAGTTCCAACCTATCATAGTTAAACTATTCTTCCCCAATCTTTCCACCTTATAAGAAGGGTATTTCCAAGGAATTTATTTTCAAGCTTCATAATGTAGTTTGTATATTATATGAAATATCATATCATTCTTACTATGCGTGGAGAAATGCCACTACTTATTAGGTGAATGAAATACCGTGGTTATTAGATAAAACAGGGCATAATGACGTGCCTTTAAAGGCTTTGCCTTTTGCCTTGAGTAAATATGAGCGGAAAGTCAAAACTCCACAGAGGCACTTCAAGCGAATTTTATCTTTAGGTTGAAATGAATCGTTGACAAAACCTGTTTTGCTGTATCTACTCAGAGTAGCATCCCAGGCTCATCGTAATCTGCCTTCCACATACCTCACCGCTGACATGCTGACTCAGGCTGTCACGTGTCTTGCCTGACTGCACGATCCAGGATGAGAAAAGATTTCAAACCCTTGAACTTCCAAATGCTGGCATTGAATAATTTAATACATTTTTTGATGTTTTATGTTTCATGTTTAATAATCTAGAGCAGGTCATCAGGCATTTTGTTCATTCATTCATAATTGAAATCTCAAGGTTAATCACCATGTGAGTGCTTTTCCATATGATTGGCAGGGACGACAGTAATGGGCCAAATCAGAGTTTGCAGCAGTGAGCTTCTTCTTAGTGGCTGAAAATGCTTTATCCTCTTAGCAGATTGTCTACGGCAATCCAGTCCTGGCCCCTCCCAGTCGCCCCAGGGTGGCCAGATATGACTCTTGTCTGATTGGCAAGACTAGTGGAGGATGAGGCAGCTCACTACTATGACACATAGACAGTCACAGGGTTAACACTGCAAGTAGGGCTTCAGGGAACATGACATCTGTGAGGCAAGGAAGACTCACTGAGAGGAAATGATATGCACATTTTTGCAGTCATTACAGGGTGCTGGTCAGTGGGGTTTGGGTTATTTATCCTACCACATGATTTGATTCTCATAACGACCCTGAGATAAGGCCCAGAGAACCTGATAACTTGCCCAGGCTACAGAGCTGGTAAATAATTTATCTCATTTTGGATCCCAGCTTCTCACTGCCGCTTACAAATGTAATTCACTCATTTGTCAACCGTTTGTTGAGTGCCTACTGCATGCTAGGGACTGTTTAAGGTGCATGAAATATATAAGCAAATCAGACAGAACTCCTGGCCCTCATGGAATTCAAAAGAGGCATGATAAAAAAAATTAATACATTTTTATGTGCTTATGTGACAAAGCAGAGTAACAGAGAAAGAGCATGCCAAGGATGAGTGATGGTGCCCGGTTGCAGTTTTAAACAGTGGTCTGGGTAGGAGTCATTGAGAATGTAGGACAAAGTATGAACTTTCAGGGGATGCCTGGGATATGGACAATGTTTTCACAGAAAAGTAACAGATGAGCTAGGTCTTAACTAATAAATAGGAATTTACTAAGAGGAAAGAGGGAATGGCAACTCTGAGGAGATTCAAAGTAAGGAGGTTAAAAAATCATAAAACACTTGTGTTTGTGTTGTATGCGTGTGCCTGTATGAGACAGAGAGACAGAGACAAAGAGAATCTTGGATTCTTTACCTCCTTCCCAAAGCAAATCAAAATAGTTTAGAGTACTGTTCTTTTAAAATATTCAGCACCGATTGCTTCTTCATGAGCATAGATCATTTGGAAGTGACAGTATTTTAACTGATGTGATGGCATTGGAATTGTACTGGGAAAAGCTTAACTACCCACTCTCCAGAAAGAAAATGCTTTCGTTTGTATGTCATTAATTTCCACAGTGTAAATACTCTAATCATAGCCAGTTTGAAGCCACCAACACAAAATCACTAAATGAGGTCTTGGGAAGAGATGTGCATTAGTACAGTGTCGTGTCGTATTTCTACCCTGCAGATATAAAACACGCAAATAATTTTTAATAATTACTGTGTTTAGCAACTGATTTACAGAAATCTTAGAAACAGAACAAAAATTGGCTCTCATGAGCTGGCATGAGCTAGTTCCACCCTACCACTGGGTGGCTTAGAAATGAAGGGAAGTCTGTGTTTTTCTCTAAGTCAGATCTTAAATCTTTTTGTTCTGAATAAATTCCCCAGTTCAGGGGAACATAGCATTCAGAGTACTTTTTCTTTTGGTGACAAGATACGTTTCCTTAAAGCGTCAGAGCCTAGGGGCTGGTTAAGACCACTGCCAGCTTTGACGTAGCCCCACTTTTTTTTTTGCCTGTGCTTTTGGTGTCATATCCAACAAAATCATTGCCAAGACCAGCATCAAGGAGCTTCTTCCCTGTGTTTTCTCCTAGGAATTTTATGGTATCAGGTTTTATGTTTTAGTCCTTAATCCATGTGAGTTAATTTTTGTGTGTGGTGTAAGATAGGGGTCCAGTTTCATTTTCTGCATATGGTTACCCAATTTTTCTAACATCGTTTGTTGAAGAGACTATCCTTCCCCTATTGAGTGTTCTTGGCAATATTAGTCTGTCCTTGTATGCTGGGTCTTAGTCCTGGGCTCTCTTTTCGGTTCCACTGAAGACATTTGTCAGCCGAATGGCTGCACCTGCCTATAGGCTGCCCATAATCCCACACCAAGGGCAAGCATGATGCCAGCAGGTTAAGGGAGATATATTTTGATACTTTCTTTTGAGCTACTGATACTTTTATGTTGTAGCTTTGAAGGTAGAAAAAAGACCGCTGTGGAGACTGCAACTTTTAATCTTCTGGAATATAAATATGCCACTGACGCAGTGAAAAATGATTTTCCCAGTGCATTTTTCTATGTTTGAACATCTCCCCCAGTATGAGCCACTGCCCAGAATATCTTTTTATCTTAAAGATCTTAAAGCTCTTTAATAATGGTACAAGGAGGGTCTCATGATAGATTCATTTTTCCACCTGGTAACAAATACATGTTATCATTAACTATAACGTTGAGACAAGTGAAAGAAAAAATGATGCTTCGTTGCCTATTTCATCAAAATAGGAAGGACTCCCAAAGTATCACTTTTGTTTGCTGAGTTACCTGAAATATCTAAAGAGCAACAATTAATGGGAGCCGCAGCCACTATGAGAGACTTATTGTCACATGAGCTAATGGTTTTAAAGATTCTTGTTCTGGTTTTGTTTTGATTTTGTTACCCTTCCTGTTATGTGTAGCATTACAGGACATTTTTTCATTTCCTAAAATGTGGAAAGAAACAGGTTGCAAAGTTCTTTTTCTGAAGTATTTTACTAGAAAAAATATTGCTTATGCACGTCAACCAACAACCTTCTCCTGCTTCACAACTGAGTGTAGGTGACAGAATGCATATTTATTGCTCACCAATCCCTGTTATTTCAAGGATTTAATTTTTTTTTTTTTTTTTTTTTGCGGTACGCGAGCCTCTCACTGTTGTGGCCTCTCCCGTTGCGGAGCACAGGCTCCGGACGCGCAGGCTCAGGGACCATGGCTCAGGGACCCAGCCAGTCCACGGCATGCGGGATCTTCCCGGACCGGGGCACGAACCCATGTCCCCTGCATTGGCAGGTGGACTCCCAACCACTGCGCCACCAGGGAAGCCCCAAGGATTTAATTTTTAATATTCAAAACAAATTTGTACAGTAGGTACAGTCTGTGAAAGAAGAGACTTAACTGATTTTGCTCTCAATTGTAGAAGCTCAGTAAGTATTTGTTGAATAAGTGAGTCAAGCCCAAATTTACTGCTGAGGAAAGGTGCCCAAGGGAGTTTGTTACCTTGGTCAAAATTGGCCAGTTAAGAAGTTGTAGAGCCTGATTGAAATCTAGCGCGTTCTGGTTTCAAAGTTCTTTCTTTTCCCAAAGTACTGTGATCCCCCAAGGTGTCCATCCAGGAGAGGAGTGGTGATTAGAGCACTGAATTTAGGATCTGATGTCCACAGCTTTGGGCTCAATTCCTGATCCATAGATGAGAAGCTCAGTGACCTCAACTTCACTTGTCTCCTTTTCTGCAAATGTCATGTTTGGCCTGCAAAAGTTGTAAGGCATTTAAACACTTCATAACATTTAAATATAATATTTAATTGAGATATTATTTTTCAGCACACACTGCAGAAATGCCCTTGCTCTTTCCTTTCCTGCATGTAACTAGTAAAACAGCCACTTTGACAGGCTTGTACACGAGATCTGGTGTTTATTTTGGCATTCTTCCTTCCAGTTATACATGCCAAAACTTGTTTTGACAAGTTGCATTACATGGACACCAAAGGGTCATCACCAAAAACAGTGCTTCTGAAGTGTGATCTGTTTTGTGTTTTTATTTATTTATTTTTGGTGTCTCCTTTGCTGTGCGTGGGCTTTCTCTAATTGTGGCGAGAGGGGGCTACTCTTCGTTGCGGTGCGAGGGCTTCTCATTGTTGTGGCTTCTCTTGTTGCAGAGCACAGGCTCTAGGCACGCGGGCTTCAGTAGTTGTGGCACACGGGCTCAGTAGTTGTGGCTCGTGAGCTCTAGAGTACAGGTTCAGTAGTTGTGGCGCATGGACTTAGTCATTCCATGGCATGTCGGATCTTCCTGGACCAGGGCTCGAACCTGTGTCCCCTGCATTGGCAGGTGGATTCTTAACCACTGCGCCATCAGGGAAGTCCCTGAAGTGTGATCTGTAGAAGAGCTGCCACAGAAGCATTCAGGGGGCATGTTAAGATGGACCCCTAAGGTCTATATCCAAGAGAACCTTCTGTATGGTAGATTGTGTGTTTCTCAACTTTCCCCAATGAATTTTATGTACGATAAAGTTTGAGACCTACTGCACTGCACACTATGTGTAGTATCACAATAAAATCCAGTTAGTTGAACATACTCTTTTGAAAGCAATGAGTAGAGAGACTCTAACTTAGGGTTATCTCACTTCCTTTGGTAAATTAGCTTTTGGAATTGAAGGACTGGAAAAGGTACACTGCTTAATTGAAGCTGTATGCAGCTTTCAATCATCCATGCTGGAAAAGCCAATCAGGAACCTGAAGGCTTAGACTCAGGCCAGCTCAGCTGCCTTCCGTCTGTGTGAGTTGCACGGGCTCTTCCACTCTGTGCCTCTGTCTCAGCATCCTCAGGGGACCTGAGGCAAGGAGACAACTCCTCATGGGGTTTGTAAGGTTTGCATGGTGTAAAAAGGTTTTTTACAAGTCTGATGTCTTGTCCACAGCAAACATTTGGTCCCCCTTCCCTGGCTTCTGATGCAGAGAAGTAAGAGGCACCTTCATCCCTCCTCCTGGTAATCAGGAGCCTGAGACCCTGGGTCTAGGCAGGACCCAGGATGCCCTCAGCCAGAGGCTACCATGCAGGGTCTCAAGGCAACGTTTCCTGAAAGAGTGGAGTTAAATGCCAGGTCCACTCTCCAAATGCACAGTGATGGGGAAAGGGACCCGGAAGGAGGAGGTGGGATGGGGATGCAGGGATGAAGCTGACTTGAGCTAAGAGTAACTGGAGAGTGGACCACAGGACGAGGAGGGTTTCTGTTGGGGTCAGATTGGGATGTGTTAAGCTGGGTGTAAAAGAGATTTTCAATTTCTAGACTATGCAGTTAAAGGTTATTTACTGTAATGTAGAAGATAATATAATCACTTTCCTGCATTTCCTTCAAAGTCTCTATAATCCACATATTTGTTAATATTCAGATAAAGTAATAAAATGTGAGATTCACCCCCAACATGCAGTGTCATAGCCAATCTTTTGCTTTAAATTATAGTTTGAATGTGTTTCCATACCAGTACTTTTCCCTCAATAACCTATGTACAAATGACTTCAGATTAAGTGATTTCAGATAATTTTTTTGAGTCAAAACAAACTCTACTTTGAGAACAGTCGGGTTATTTTTATTTTATTTTTGCTATTGTAATAGGTATGGGAAGAATATTATCTAAATTTTTGCGTACATTCCTGAATATTTATTTGGTAGAAATTCATTAGAAATGCAATCAATGTCAAACTATACTTAAAGATTTTTGATACTTCCAAATGACTTTCCCCAAACACATTTCCCTAGTTTTACAATTTATTACCAGTACAAGTAATTGTTGGCTGTATGGTCAGACAACCAGCATCGCCTGGGAGTCTCACCTCCCACCCCAGACCTCCTGATTCAGAGTCTGCATTTCAGCAAGATCTGCACGACTGTGAATTTGGGAAACCACTGCGTTACACTGTAGCTTCAGCCACATTAAGACAGTTTCCTTTTTGCCGGAAGGGAAAGACAAACAGGACATAGAGATGTTAAAAGTTTGACTGCAGGCCGAAGAAGTGGGATGCTGAGATTACTCACTGGTGTCAGTTGAGTCACCTGTCTGGAAATAGAAGGAAGCAGAGCTGAGGTAAGCGGATGAGGGGGTGTGGAGAGGGGGTGGCCACACCTGCACTTCCTCTACTTCCAGCACGGCACCGCTTGGCTCTGGAATCCAAGAGCAGCCGTGACTCAGATGGGCAGGCCTGGGGGAGGGAAGCGGAAGCAGGCTAGCCTCTCTCCTGCTGTTCCTCTTCTAGAGTTTTGTCAATGGCTGTGGGCGGTTCCACCAATGATATCACCATCACCATGGAATCAAGCTAGTAATCTCTACCAAATAGGCATTGTTCACTCAAGAATCACGTGTGCATACACATGAGTATGACAGCATATATGTTTCTACATGAGAAGCATGACCATTTGCATGGCTATATCATCACATGTTTGGCAACTTCCACTTAATTCATAAATATACATTTTTGGTTGACTACCTTTGGAGATAATATGATATTATAGATCAATGTCCAACTCAGAAGTGCTGAGGATGACCTGGGATCTGATTAAAATGCAGATTCTGATTCACTTGTTCCAGAGTGAGGCCTGAGATTCTGCATTTCATGTCGCCATGGGTGTAAATCTGAAGATCACACCTCGAATAAGGCCCAGGAGATGTATTAAATCTAAATCTAATCTTTTCTAAATTTACTAATGTTCTAGAGGAAATATTTGTTTTCATCAGTCCTAGTTTAAATAACACTTTCTGCTGGCTAATCTTCTTCATTTCTTTTCTTCGTTTAAAATTTAATTTTTATTTTATATTGGAGTACAGTTGATTTACAATGTTGCGTTAGTTTCAGGTGTACAACGAAGTGATTCAGTTATACATACACATATATATATATTCTTTTACAGATTCTTCATTTATTTTCGGATTTGTGAAGCAAATTTTAAAAGTCTATTTTACATTTAAAAGTAAAACAGGCTTGTGCTTTTGAGCCAAGTGGATTTGGGTTCAAATCTTGACTTTGCACTTCCCAGCTGTGACTTCAGACTTGTGAAAATGCCATTTCCCCACTTTGGTCTACGTTGTTTAACTGAGCCGACCTCAGTGTCCCTGTGTATCTCCCTGTGTAGTAACTGCTTCCAAGGAATTGTAAAATTCCAATGGCAGCAAGAAGATGGCATTCAACTAATGACATAAAGGTACATGGGAAATCATACTGTTTTAAAATCAGCCATACAGATCTTCATAGAAGATTGTTATTGTTTGAAGAAAATATTAGGTTGCCTCGGTTTTGTGAGAAAAAACCGGAAGCAAAGGCAAATAGTGTCAATAGCCAGGATTTGGGAGTTGGGGTTAGCAGTGGTAAAGGAGAGGGGGGGAGGTGAAAATGATCAAATAAAAACAGCGTTATGATGCTAGACTGAGTTCATGGAGAAAGCTGATCAAGACAAATCCGTGAGAGTTAAGTATCCAATAGAATTTTAAGGATAGAGATTTCTAATATTCAATTTTAAGTCCTTTTCAGAACAAGAGCAGGTCTCCACCAAGATGCATTTCTTCTTTGCATGATTCCAAAAAGCATAGTATTGCAACTCACGTGTGTCCTACTCTTTGCTTATACGTAAACCTCTTCTGTTTTCCTGAATATTCAATACACCTTGCATTGGACGCCCCGACTTTGTGTTGGTGGCAGTTGGGAGAAGAGAATAATTTATCAGCTCTCATTACGGAGCAAGGCAATGTGGCTAAAAAACAGCACACTTGGGAGAGTGAAATTATAAGGGAGACAGTATTCCAGGGGACATGGGATGGAAATTCAAGCTAATTTTGTTTGGCTCTAAAAGGACTAGGTAATTCCAGTTGATATCAATCACATTTTTCTTCTTTCTTTTCCTCTGCTTTATTGTTTCGAAAACCTTAAATTACTTAAATTTGTGACTTAAATTACTCTCGTAGCATCATATTCATGATGTTCTGTCCAGTATTATAAACTTTTATACATGGCTTCATTTTTATCATGTTTATTTTTTGCACTAAATGTTGTATAGATGTTGAAGGTCACTTACTATATGAATCAACCTATACATTATCTTTTCAAAAACAGTAAAATTCAAATATCCCTACCTTGGAGGAACAATTATATTTCATTAGTTAGAACTTTTCAGTACCTGAGGATCAAGCAACAACTTTTTGCTGTCTTAACTTTTGTTTTGGGATAAAACATTCTAAAATATTTTTATCATATTTACCTGAATAATTATAGTCTAGATAAAAACAAGTAAAATTTGATCTGACTTTGGATTTTTCCATAAATCAACATCTATTATTTTGTCACTATTTATACCTAAAATTATGACTTGAGTTTTAATCTTATAGAAAACATAAAAGTGTTGATTGATTTGGTACTTAGGCAAAGAAGCACTTGGATGTTTTTTTAAATTTTTAATTAATTCATGATATGGAATTAAATTCCTTTTACAAATGTAGTACACTTTTTTGTTAATTGAAAGTTTTAAATAACTGTGCCATGATCCATTTGGATTTTGACATACATACGTTCAAAACTCTTCTTAGCATTAATCATTTTCATACAGATTTGTTATTAAAATTCTTCTTCAGTGAATCTGTATTTAATCTTCCCTTTTGCAAAATCTTGCAGTAGTCTAATATAATGTCATTTAAACCTTTTAATAATTGTTGGGCACAAATAAAATGAAATAATTATAATTCACTGCTCTAAGAATCTATATTTTAACAATATAACTAGATAGATATACAGCTTTTCATTTTTGAAAGCAGAGTATTAGACCCACTGATGTTCAAGAAACCTCCTTCCTCTCTTCTCACAAGTGCTGTTCGTATTTTCAAAGCACAGTTCTTCTTTAGGCAATGTTTATTGAATGCACAATGTCGTCATGGGTAACAGAACCCTTTCAGAAATCAGCAGTGTGTGACAGCCTAGTTTCAGAGACTACTGTTCAGACATGAGTGCCAATGATTAGAAACTGATTTTTTCTATTAAAAGGTATAAATTTAATTTAGAAACTTTCAAATAAATTTTTGGAAAAAATAGAATTTTATTGAAATAAGTGTTTTAAGTGCTATGAATAGTAAGAGGCATAAATCCAACAGTACCAAAAATAGATGATTTATTAATAAAATTGGAAGATAATCAAATTGAGTAATAGAGTTATTAACAAATGTACTAGCTGCTGATATTATTAACAAATGTACTAGCTGTACCAAAAATAGAAGATGATTTATTAATAAAATTGGAAGATAATCAAATTGAGTAATGGAGTTATTAACAAATGTACTAGCTGCTGATATTTGTTTAATGCCTACTACGTGCAGGAACTATCCCGAGATAAGTTCACACGTGTGCACACACACACACTCATACATTCACTTAAGCCCTTTAGCAATGCTATAATATGTACACACTGTAGTTATCCCCATTGTACAGATGTGGAAACTAAGAATAATTTTATGTAACTTGGCTAATATACATATCTGGTAAGTGGTAATAGGCTCAAATTCAGGCATCTGACTACACTGAATCACTGCATTAAAATTTTATGTAAGAGATGATTTGCATTGTATCACTTAATCAACCCAATGACTGCTGAGATTACTATGATTGCATTCAGTTTCCAGATACAGTAAGTCAAGTTGTAAGAGGTTAAGTAATCAGCTTAATCTTTAGTTAATAAAGAGTGTCCTTACAATTCATCCTTAAGGGTATTTGTCAATACATCCTACTCTTGTTTTATTTCCACATTTTGCCTTTAACTGATACCTGAGTCTTTATATCTCTACATTTTAGGACTAAATGTGTGAATATACAGGGGTAATGAAGAATATGAGTTGTTCTTCTAAATTACCATAGAAATAAAACTTAATTCATTAAAAAGAGGGGACTTATTGACCTCAACTATTTGAATCAGTCCAAGGATTAACAAATAAATCAAGGCATGTGCTTTAAAAACTTTAGGGGAAATCATGGAGAGAAATGTTTTCAAGATGACTCTGGAAATATTTTCTTTCCACTTGCTTTTCTTCTCACTCAGTTTAATTGCTTACGTCTCCAAGGCATAGATAATATTATCAGCATTTTCCAATTTGATGTACATCATGTATTTACAGGTGAAAATATGGACCATGTTAGATAATTATGTGTTAAGAGACACCCCTCACAAATGTGAAAACACACAGTATCTGAGAGAATCATTTTGGATTTGAAATTTGTGGTTTCTGACACTTCTTTAAAGCCCTGCAGTCTGGGATATGCATCTTCTCAGCCATTTTCAGCTTGATATATTTCAAAGCTAAAACCCTGAGGTAAGTTCAGCAATCTATTGCTGAGGAACTGAAGTGTTGAATTGAAGTGAAGAATTGAAGAGCAAGATGCCTGGGAAAGTCGTAGATTGCCTTGAAGGAGACTAAGCCGTTTACCAAGAAATTGTTTTAGAAAAACTTCAAATAGTTTCTGCTGGTAGAATATGGTAGGTCTTCCATTTATTTTCATTCAAGGCAGATGTGTCTATTTCAAAGCACACCTACTCCAGAAAGATTCCAAAGCAACTGGATTTGGGCTTTGAAAAACATTCAATCTAATCCAGCAATGTCCATCGGAGTTTGAATGCCAGTGTAGTATGTACGTGTGTATGTGTATGCCTGGGTGTGTGTATAATTTAAAATATTATTTTATATATTATATGTAGAGAGATAGATACATTTTTTAAATCAAAACTGACATGATGCTAACCTAGCTTTTCCCTGAGTCATGTTTTGGACACACATTCATTTTTAAGAAATATGACAAACTTGTGTGCACATGAGCATGGGAGTGGAGAGTAACCAACACCAACTTAGAGCTGAAATGGAAGCAGTGTCCTCAGTCAGTTGGTTTCAGAACAATTTCGTATGAACGACACCTTGACCTACAACTTCTGGAATATTTCCTTGAGTAGTATAGAGGGAAGGAATTATATTTCCCAATAGAGAAGTGACTGATAAATGACATCTTAAATCTATATTTCCCAATGTCTCCACAGAATGGGTCGAAAGTCCTGATTCTAATGTTGGCTAGAGAAGCAAAAGATGAATGAAAACAACCTAGAAAAAAAGAAAGTTTCTCAAAAACAATTTCTAATTGATCATATGAGAAATCACTTAAGGGAATATCAGAGATGCTACCAGTATGGAAAATCCTTAACCAATCCTTCTTTCCCACTCCCCACATCTAACTGGCCAACAATCACATGACCTCAGAAATCACAAATACTTCCTTATTTCCCCACCTCATCCCTGTTTCTAATCATGCTGTCCTCAAATCACAGTGTCTTCAACTTGTGTCTAATCTTGGCCTCCACCCTGCAGCCAGAACAACATAGATAAAAGACAAACCTGAACAAACTCTCATTCACGTGTGTCAGCTGTGTCCTCAGGATGAAGGTCTTTCCCTAAACCTGCCATAGTCTAGCTCCTCATTCTTATGCTGGGTTTTTGAATACTTCAACCTGCCCCCAGCACTGCTACTCTATTTCCCTGGGAAGCAATTCCTTTAATACATCGCATTCCCTCTGCGTCCTTACCCATTTGTTCTTCCTTCTTGGCACTCCTGTCCTCTCTTCCTCAGATTAGTAAACTTTCTCAAGTCCCAGTTCAAATTTCACCCCACTAGGAGGAAGCTCTCTCTGTTTTTCTAAAATATATGCTTCCACACCAATTTTCCCATTTATGATTGTTTTCTCTTTGTACATGCTGCTGCTTGACATATAGAACTCAGTGAATGAGTAAATCAATTCTTTGCATTGAATAAATATTTTAAAACATTTGAAATATGAAAATGATGAGTAAGTGAACCAATGAATAATTATGCACCTACAGATTTTAGCAATTTTAATATTTGTGATTTAAAAAAATATCCTGAAATAACACTAGATTACAGCAAAGGTGAAAACACAGTGTAGAGAGTTCCTGTGTACCTTTCATCCAAATTCCTCCATGTTAATATATTATATAATTAAGAAGTTAAAGAAAAGAGTAATATTGGCACAATGATATTAATTAATGTACAGGTTTTATTCAAATTTCTCCAGTTCTTTTCATGAGTATCCCTTTTCAGTTCCAAGATTCAACCCATGGTCTCACATTGCCTGCACTTATCACGCCCTTGTCTTCAATGACCTTCACAATTTAAAGAATACTAGACAGGTGTTTCGTACAAGGTACCTCAACTTGGGTGTTCCTGATATTTTCTCATGAGTAGACTGAACTAATGGATTTTTGAGGTTACCACAGATTACACAGATCACAGAGATGATGTGCCTTCTTATTGTAACATAACAGTAGTATTTGACGTCAAAACGACTTATTTCTGGTGACCTTCATCACTTTGTTAAGTAGTTTCTGTCAGATGTCTCCACTGTAAATTTGCTGTTTTTCCTTTTCATAGTGTATGTGCGAGAAGCCTGTTACCATGTACAGCTCACACCCAATGGAGGGGAATTAGGCTCCACCTCCCAGAGGAAGAATTATCAAAACATTTGTAGACACATGTTAAAACCACCGCAGCTATTAATACATATTTTGTGGGAGAGACTCTGAGGCTATGAACATTTTCTATTTCTCCTTAAAGTTTTGTCCCCTAATTATAGCATTCATCAATGACTGTTGCCTGCAGTAATTATGGCTGTGGTGTTCTAATGGTGATTTTCTATTTCTCTCATTCTTTCTACATATATTCATTGGAAGTCTCTTCTAAAAATAGTTGTCCTTACTCTCCCACCCATTTGATTATTTATTCAAGCATGCATTAATGCTATTTGGACTCTTGGATATTTATTTTATTCTCTGGGTTATAATCATAAATGATATAGTAACTTATTTTTTTGTTTCGATTGTCCTAATCTAGCACCATAAGTTTCTAAACTTCCTCTCTTGACAGCCTAGCTGTCATCACCTACAAGGTATATAGTTACTTGTTTAGGGTACGTGTAAAGTAGTTTAAAAGCTGCTAACATGCACCTCTATGAAGGGCAGTTTACCCAACAAGAGAACAGTGCTTATGTCGATTTGTTTTTGTCTCCACCGTTATAGTATCAAGAAAAATTGCCAAAGCTATGTTGGCCAGCTTCTTTATCCCCAACCCCTTCAGTGCAATTATGTCAGACATTAGCAATAATATCAGATTTATTTATAACAGACTGAATTCTTCTCTGAATTTCCCCCAAATCTCAGTTTAATTTCTTTTATTTGCGTAAAGTAAAATTCAGTTTTTGTGTCGTGCAGTTCTAGGTGTTTTGACAAATGCACGAGCTCGTGAACCCACCATCCCAGTCCCACACAGGGCGTTCCATCACCCAGAACTTCCTTCGTGTTTTCTACTTGCTGCCAGCAGCCCTCTTCTCCACCAAACCAAGGCAATCGCCATCCATCTTCCCTCCGTATAGTTTTGTCTTTCCCAGGGCAGCGCATAAATGTCTGTATTCTTGCACTCAGCAAACCTCATTTGAGATTCATCTACGTTACTGCATGAATTCATAGCTCATTCCTTTTTATCTCTGAATATTCCATTATATTCATTTTTTTGTTAACCCATTGATAGACTCTTGATTTCTTCCAACTTTTGATAATTATGAATAAAGCAGCAATAAACGTTGTGTGTAAGCTTTTATGTTAACTAAAAAATTTTTTAAATTAAGATTTTATTTTTTTAGAGAAGTTTTAGGATCACAGCAAAATTGAGAGGAAGGTACAGAGAGTTCCCAAATACCCGCTGCTGGGACAGGTGTGTATTCATGTTTCATTAGAGGTACAGATTTTCCCTCTTATTTCTTTCTTCCAGCTGCAATGACTTTCCATAATTCTCTAAGTTGGCAGTTTTTACTCCTCTTTTACTGAAGATTACGTTTTTTGTTTCTTAGGGGAGATAAGGAAGATGGGTCTGGGAAGAATTTTGGCTTTGATTGCTGTTACCCTTCCCTAGTTGGCAACGTGGAAACTTTCTTAAGTTGTCCCAACTTTCTGCATGAGTGCCTGCTTGGATTCATGCAGGAAAAGCCTGTAAATGGGATATAAGACCCTGATGACTGGTGCTTGTGGACGTCATCCTCTCACAGTAGCCCACACTCTGCCTCTAAGAATTGATTAAACACTTAGCTGAATTTTATGACTGGCTTGTGTGCTGTCTGGCAGTGTCTGCCGTCGATTTGTAATCACCGGGACTGTTTCTGCCTGCGGTCACTCTCTCTCCCCATATTTTGGGTTAGTTGTTTTTCCTGTGACATTTGTTCTCTGATGAATTCAAGAGAAGTTACCAATTTGCATTTTTCAGCTTTTTTTCTTGTTGTATAGGGTGACACAATTTCCAGTTCTCTATATTTCTGAGCTGAAACAGGAAGTTCATCAACAATTTTTAAAAATTTAATTGTGTTATTTTACAAAATAATTTACCTAGAATCCACTTACAAAACTATTTCAGAGATTCCCTATAGGGAACTAAATATCAGGCTAATCATCTGTCAATATACAGGAAGCAGTCCTTCAAGCATTTATCATATCACCAAAATCTAGAATAATAGATTCTTAAATATTAGGTCTGAAAGATCCTTAGAGAATCTTTGTTCAAATGTTTTTCTCAACCTGTCTTGGCTTATAGATTCCACAGAGATTTCAGCTTATCTAATGTACTCTTAATCTAACCAATTTTAAAAGTGGTATAAATGTATGTACATTGCCCTAACCTAAGCAATCATGGTATTCTTTGCAGACGATACATAAACTATGACAAGATCTTTAAAATGCAACAGTACAAAACAGCTCCCCCTCCAAAAAAACCTCCTATAGTTCTAACAGGTTCGCTTGGGTCTATGTGTAACCACTAGGGTCACTTTCTAGGGCAGAATCAGCCTCTCTCAAGACACCCCGCTACTGAGACTGGTTGTCCTGGGCAGTTAGTCAGGGCTTTGCAAGGATATGACCCTCAGTACCTTCAGCCTTGCCTCCTACCAGAGGACCTAGAGAAGGAAGGACTCATGAAGATGCTGAACCCATTAGGGGTGTTAGACAGCTTGAGGAGGTGGCACACAGCCCCAGTGGATACACAGATCAATAAAGGGGACCTACGGACTACAAAGGAGGTGACAGAGAAAACTGTAACTGAGATTCTAACCGGTGGCTTCCAAATACTAATCAGGTGAATTTCATATTATGTCAGGCTGCCTAAAATATATTTTCAATTTTTTAACTTTGGAAGGCTAAAAAATACCCAATGCATCCAGCTACATTTTAAACTGAATTTGTATTCCATCTCAATTTCCCCTGATTCTCTCTGAGTCCATTTGATGCTATTATCCACAGATGGACCAAACTAATTTCCAGAGCTGATTTCACTAGTGATTCTGCAAACTATTTGCCTTTCCATCTCCCTGTAAGCCCTCAGATCATATTTTTCAAATACCTTCAAGTACATGTTCATTCTCATGAACACTAAGTCTATACATAAGTGCCTAGCAGCGCCATTTCCAAATAACCATAACTAGAGATCTGAAAGGCAGTTATCTAAACAGAGATAGATAACAGTAAGATGAGCTCCAAATGTTCTTTTTCTCAGGTTATTATTCTAAGTATGTTAGTAGTTTTCAACATATTTGGTGAATAAGAACCACCTAGGTGCTTGCTAAGTGGATATCCAGGCACAATCCTAACCCTACAAGTCAGGATCTCTGCAAGTCACCCCAGGAATTGGTAGCAATGCTGCGTAACATTTGGGACATTCATAGTTTTCCTATTCTCGGCCAAATGTACTATTTTTCTAATGAATATTTTTTACTTTAAAATGGTAAATATATTTTTCTCTTTATTTCATTTTCCACCCACATTAATGACTATCTTGAGAGTGGTAAAACATTGGTTTCACTTTGTCTAACTGTGACATACTTTGTAACATCATGAGGGGTTTTCTAAACCTTAACTCATTCATCTAAGATTGCCAGTTGTGAAAATAAGGCATATATTACTGCAGTGATAATTTCCTGTTAGGAACTGAAGTGGAGGTGCTAATGTGTGCTTTTTTACTGAAACTCAAAAAACTCAAAAATATATCTACGGAGATAATGATTTTATGAATTTTGAGATTTTTTTTGAAGTAAATCATTTAAGCCTTTGTAAATTATTGTTACTATGTCAAAATTTTCTTCCCTGAGAGAGAAAAGAAGCAAACAAGAGCTGGCTTGGATGACATCCACGTGACAAAGTGAAATAGGTGGGGTGTAAAACACCAGGAAAGGTGAAGTCACTGAAAATTACAGCATCTGGTTAAAGATGGGGATACGGGGATATTACGTATACATTTATGGATAACTCCAAGCTTGTTTTTTCTCTTATGAGGATGAAGAAATAATGACAAATAAAATCATTTTTAGTTAGTGGCTTGGCAGACAAAGAAATGGACAATCGTGCACACGAGCCAAAGAGACCAGACAAAACTTGATGGGCAAGTGTGAGAACAGCACCCCCTTGAGTTATACCAGCACAGACATCAGCATGATAAAATCAACAATAAATCAAGTCAAAAGAAGTTTCCATGACAGTCACTGATGAAGGCATTTCTGTGACGGAATTCTCATTGAAGCTTGTTGAAGCCACACATGCAGTGTCTGCCTACTTCTCACCAGTTTTGCAGGCTTGAACAACATTTATAAAATCAGAAAATTGTTTAGATGTTATGACACTGTTAGTGAGCATGGACTTTGGTCGTAAAAAAGCCTGGATTTGATCCCAAATCCATGACTTTCCAGCCAGGTGATTTACATAGATCATTTAAAATTTCTAAGCCCAAAGTTCATCATAAAACAGAAACTACAATTCTAACCCTTCTGAATCGTTATTGGAGTTGAGTAAGATAGTGATATAAAGAGCGAGGAATACACGCGCGTTCATGTGTTAGTTCCTTGTGCCTCATTTGTGCTTCTCTTTTGTTCCTTCCCTCAGCTCCAGAACATCCCAGACAGGTGATCAGAGTAAAACATCTGAGTAGATGTTAGTTCATTTTCTCCACATCACTGCCAGAGTAATACTTCTAAATTCACATTTGATTACTCCCGTACAAAAAACCACATTCAATTGCTCTCATTTCCTGGAGGATGAGATTCATGGGAGACCTACCTCATCTATTCCCTGCTGTGTCTCAATTCTCAATCCCAACTGCTTTGCAGCACAATGAGGAGTGGTTATGGGAACAAACTTGGGCATTGTGTGAACTTGGTCTAAATGGCAGCTTCAGCGGTTTGCTAGCTTTGCGGCTTCGGGAAATTACCGTTCTCCTTTTAGTCACAGTTTCACATTTTGTAAAATAGAAGCAAAGGTAATTGTGCCTCCCTGTTTGGGCAGTTATGAAAATTAAATAACTTAACTTTGTAAACTGTTAGCTCTTATTATAACCATAAATGACTTCACCAAGATGACTGAATATGTATTTTGTTTCATGCCTGTACCTGTACACGTTATGTGTTTGTGCTTTGCTCTACTTTGTTTCACTTACCTGAAACGTCCTTCTACTTTTCTAACAGAAGAAATACTATTCATTATTCATTATTATATAAAAAAAAACTTACTGTGCTTGTTGTCCTTCCTAAGTAGAATACATTCCCCTCTCCAGGAAGAATTAAGTATTCTTTTCTCAGGGTTCCCAGGGCGTTTTAAATAGTATCTTTAGTCAGGTGTAAAATACTGAATTTTACTCATTCAGGTAGTTCTTAGCCACAGTACAATATAAACTTCAGTGTATAGGGACAGAATCTTACACATTTCTGCATCGCTGGAGAGAGCATGCTACCCTCATAGCAATCTACATATACCAGTTACTCAATAAATGTTTTTGTTCTTTTTTTTCCAATTAAAAATATTTTTATTGTGGTAAAATACACATAACATTTTACCATTTTAGTATACGTGCTGCTAAAGCGAGCACAACATTTACCATTGTAGCTATATTAAAGTACACAATTTAATGGAATTAAGGACATTCACAATGTTGTACAACCATTTTCACTCCCTAGTTCCAAAATTTTTATCATCCCAAAACCCATTAGCAGCCATCCCCAATTCCTCCCTCCACCCAGTCCCTGGACACCTCTCATTTACTTTCTGTCTCTATGATGATTCTAGGTACGTCCTATAAATTGAATCACACAATATTTATTTGTCTTTTTGTGTCTACCTTATTTCGCTTAGGATAATGTTTTCAAGGTTCATCCATGATGTAGCATGTGCCAGTATTTCATTCCTTTTCATGGCTGATATTTCGCTGTATGAACCACATCTTGTTTACCTGTTCGTCTGTTGATGGACATGTAAGTTGTTCCTACTGTTAGATTATTGTGAATAGAGCTGCTCTGAACCTTCATGTACACGTTTTTGTTTGAAAGCCTGTTTTCAGTTATTTGGGGTGTACACGTAGGAGTGGAGTTGCTGTGCCACACGGTAATCCCATGCTTTAGGGTTCTGAGGAGACGCCAAGTTGTTTTCTACACGGCTGCATCATTTTACATTCCCACCAGTAATGTATGAGGGTTTCAATTTCTCTTTATCCTTGCCAAAACTTGTTACTTTCTATTATTTTAAAATTGTGGCCATCCTAGTGGGTATTACCTGGTTATCCATTGTAGTTTTGTTTTGCATTTCCCTACTAACAAATGACATTGAGCACCTTTTCAGGTACTCTTGACAATTTGTATATCTTCCTTGCACAAATCTCTATGTGAATTCTTTGCCGACTTAAAAAGGTTTTTGCCTTTTTTGTGGCTGAATTATAAGATTTCTTTATAAATTCTGTATACTACACCCTTATCAGTTATATGATTTGCAAATAATTTTTCTCATTCTCTTGAAAATACTGCAAATATTTTCCCCATTCTCTTGATTGTGTACTTTGATGAAAAAAAGTAAATTTTGGTAAAATCTAACATCTATTTTTCCTTTTGTTGCTGGTATTTTTGGTGTCATATTTAAGAAAACATTGTTAAATACGAGGTCATAAGGATTTACCCTTACATTTTCTTCTAAGATTTTTATACTTCTGGATCTTGTATTTGAGTAATTGATCCTTTTTGAGTTAATTTTTATATATGGTGTGAGGTAGGTTTCAGTTTTATTTTTTGCATTCATATCCATTTTTCCCAACACTATTCATTGAAAAGACTGTTTTTCTCTATTAGATGATCTTGGCATTCTTGTTGAAAATCAATTGATCATCGAAGTATGGATTTATTTCTGGATTTTCAGTTATATTCCATCGATCTATATGTCTATATTTATGCCAGTGCCATACTGTTTTTATTACTGTAGTTTTGTATAAAAGTTGAAACAGAGAAGTGTGAGTTCTGTGACTTAATTCTTTAAGTTTTTTTTTTTTTTCTATCCAGGGCCTCTTTCAATTCCATATGGATCATAAGATCAGTTTTTCCATTTATTCAAAAAAGGTCATTTGGATTTTTGATATGGAGTTTATTGAATCTGTAGATTACTTTTGGAATATTGCCTTCTTAACACTACTAAGTTTTCTAATTCATACACATGGGATGCCTTTCCATTTATTTAAGGTCTTCTTCAATTTCTTTCACCAATGTTTTGCAGTTTTCAGTGTACAAGTCTTTCACGTCCTTGATTGAATTAATCCAATCCCTGTTTAAGTATCTCAAGTTTTGGGAAACTTGCCAACTTCTAATATAATTCTGTTGCAGTGCTTAAACATATGGTATCAAACTCTACCTCCTACTGACATATACATTTTTTTTAAACATCTTTATTGGAGTATAATTGCTTTACAATGGTGTGTTAGTTTCTGCTTTATAACAAAGTGAATCAGCTATACATATATCCCCATATCTCCTCCCTCTTGTGTCTCCCTCCCACCCTCCCTATCCAACCCCTCTAGGTAGACACAAAGCAACGAGCTGATCTCCCTGTGCCATGCGGCTGCTTCCCACTAGCTATCTATTTTACCTTTCGTAGTGTAAATGCGTCCATAACACTCTCTCACTTTGTCCCAGCTTACCCTTCCCACTCCCTGTGTCCTCAAGTCCATTCTCTACATGACATATGCATTTTTGTTGACAAACTTTTTGAGAGGACATGAATGGACACAGAGTTGAATTTCAAGGGCCCAGAAAATTTCAACTCAATACTGAAAATATTACTCAAGAGAAAACAGTGATAAAAGCCAAATAGGAGAAAGAAAGTAGTGTGCAGTCTGTGTGTTAATGATGTCCATGCATCATGAATGGACACATATCAATAAAGATATGCATCTATATGAACGTGTGGGATAGGAATACTTTCTGTTTTAGAAAGAGTGAGGTTGTAGAGCCCCCCTTGCCCTCTTTTTATGTTGAAACTAATCTACTGGTTTAAAATAGCTTTATTATTAGTAGTATTATAAAACAGGTTTCATCTCTAGAGAGAATTCATACAAGTTGAAGGCTAGGATGAGAAAAAAATCAGTAAGCATCTGTATATTACTGTACTTGTAGAAATAAGTGAGATAAGGTAGCCCTGAGCAAACTTTTAGATGATTTCAAGCATGCTATCCTGTGGGTTCTACATTCTAGAGCTGCAAAATAAATAAACAAGTCAAACATTTTAAAAGAACTACCCATTTTTATTTAATTTTACTGCTTTTGGTAATGTAAACAAAGGATCATGTAAATATCACAAACATAAAATTATTAAATATACACTCAGGCTGAGGAGGAATTGTTTTTATTACTTAAATTTGTATTTTTCTAAAGGCATTTTATATACAAGATCTATAAATACCTATAATTATTAATTATTTAACTTGAAACTTCAGACTTATAGAAAGTTTAAAAAACAACCTAACAGGTGTTACAGCACATGTATAAAATCAGTAAAGTGTTAAGAAAAAAATAGCTGCTGCATCAGAGTAGGGAATTGAATTCAATTCTATCTAACCTCAGAAGACTATTATCACTATTTTTTTTAACTATACCAGGTCTATACCTCCCCCTTACAATTCTTTAAAAGTCTTGGACATGAAGAACAATGCCAATGATTCTGAGATTATAAAGGTTGCATAGTTTTCTAAAGCTCTGATTACTAAGTAACATTGAAACGAACCTACCATCTCATTTGGGTAGAGCTGTGCACATTTAATTAGACTCTTATTCAACAAGAGATAAAGTAATCCTTGTATCAACTTTGGGCCTAGGATATTTTACAAACTTGTAACAGATCCAGTCCAGTCAAATGAATAGTGATTGTGGTACTTGCAAGTGTTTTATCATCTGGATAAATTTATTGGGAAAATGCTTATTGTATGTGATTCTGAACTGATAGAAGAATCAATGACTTGCTTAGTATATTTTATGCTAATATTGAAGTCTACCCAGTTATCTGGTCTAAGTTAAGTTAAATATTAATCATCATTAGAGTAGATAACTTGTGATGGCATGCTGTATAAAAATAATGGTATTAATACAACTATGTTTAACGTTAGTAAAAAGTCTATTACTGTCATCTATAGACATTACCTTGTTCTAGCCATAGCAAGCTGGTGTGGTAATGTTTACAAACAAAAATGTTCAGGTTTAGTTCATTGAACTCTGGAAAGGTCTTTTTCCAAAGAGCTGTCTTAATATATATTTATAGCAATTGGATTTCTTATCAGGAAAGCTTATCCAAGGATTTGTGTATTTTTCTGGAAATGTAGAATTAGAGTAACTTGAACACAAGCCATTGACATATGTGATGCTCTTTTTCACTTTTCTGCTTCCCCAATTAGATTCTGAAATTTTCTAAGTCAGGTCCTGAGTTCCTTCACATTTGTCTTCCCAGGACCTAGTAGTGTCAGCCACAAGGTAGGCACTGAATAGATGTATCTTAAATGAATGAATTAATCCAGGACTGACCAGTAGCCCTTCCTTGTATCCCAATACAGGCCAAACAAAACAGTCTGCACTGTATGTGCCCACGATATGCTGCACTTAGCTCTATCATGGCTCAAATCACTTTGTATTAGACTTGTCTGTTTTCTTGACAGTCCCCTTCCCCCAACAAATATAAAGTTTTGAGGGACAGGGCTCTACCACATACACCTGTGCATTCCTGGTCCTAGCAGACTGTCTGAAACTCTGTGAGCAGGCTCTCAGTCTATGTCTATGGAATGAGTCTGAGGCTGGAAAATTCTTTGTATGTTCACTATTTTCCTCCTGATGAGGTGGAGGTTTATAATAAAAGTATAATAAAAGCACATGAGAAGTGTTAACGTAATAACATGTGGATGTTTTGAAATTAATAGTAATAGATTAAGAAATGGTATTTTGGTTTAGATTTGTTACTCTGAAGAAGGATCTACAGCTTCCCCAGAAGAGACAGAGAATGTCCATAGTTACTGTTTCTTCCAGGAAGCAGCTGGGAAGAATGTACTCATTCCCTAAACCAACTAGCTCTGCCAGATGAGGGTGGAGCAAACTCTTTTCCAGAAGAACACATAGAGATAGAAAAGGTCAAGGGAAAACACGAGGAGGGAGGAAAGGAAGGAGGATGCTCAGAGAGAGGAAGTTATCAGACCTCTTCTGTTGAAGGGAGACAGGGTGGGAGAGCAAAAGAGGAGCAATGGAGGAAGCTAGGGGAAGAGTTTGTGCTCCACCCTCTGCCCTCTATGTTGTGATGACTAAAAGAAAGATCGCTTTCTCTCTTGGATAGCGTTTGATGCCAGGGTGAGACAGATGGGTTGCACATGAACGGTCAAGTTTTTATACCTTTTTCCTTGCAGTTTACCCTATCTCGTTGACCATATTCAGGCTATGAGACATGTCACCTAGTTAGAGCCATCTCAGAAAGCGGGATTCCTGAAGAAACACCATAGGGTCCAAAGTTGCTTTAAAAATTAAAAAGGAGCACACAGGTTCAGACCACTTCAACTGATGTACAACATTCAACCAGGTTTCCCTGAGGCCCCCATGGGGGCCAGACAAAAAATCCATGGGAGACGTAGCCATGACACCCCCAAGACCATCAAAACAGGAAAGTACGCTGATCTGTTTTAACGTCTTTATAACAAATGTGCTATGCAAACCACAAATCAGGGAGATTGCTTGGCTTTTTCTTTGGGTGAAAACCACTTTGACTTTTCCTCTGCCTAACCTGGAAGGCCTAATCGATAAAGCTCATTTTCCTTCTTTAGTTTTATGTTCTACAGTTTGGAATTTCAGCATAATCTCACATTGCCATAGGTGGCCCGTGTTCACTAGCAGGGCCCTTGTGTCTTATCACAAGGCAGCACGGAGCCCTTCCTCTCCACTCCGCCGGCATCAGCACCCCGGCTTCTGTCCACCACGCTCTTCTCTGCAGTTGCTCTTCTCAGGTATGAAGAAACGTCCAGGTGCTCCCACCGTCAACCCATCCCATTGGTAGCCTTCCCTCATCCTTTTGGAAAAATAACTAAATGTATCTGAACATTTGTGTGTGCTTGTAAACTCCTGCAGGTGTGAATATTCCAGTGATATGTATGTGAGGTGGAGTCTGGTGGTAGGAATATGAGCTGGGAGAGGATTTTGGGCCTTGACAACCGGCATTAGGGTCAGCATTAGGAAGTAGGCAGACACGTGTGCGTGCCTACACACACACTCACACACATTTACACAGGTACACAAACACATACATGCATGGCTGTATATACGTATTAGAAAAAACTACTTGCTTAGGAGGTTGATGTTATAAATTTCAACCACCTCTGGCTTAATTAGCCACTTAATTCTTGGAGTGATTTTACAAGAATCACAATTTCTGTGAGGCTCAGCTTTTTCATCTGGACAAAATTATGACAACAAATTCCCCTTTTGGGGGTTGTCACCTGGAATATGCACTCGATATTACGAAGAATAAACGGGTAAATGTGAATAGACTGAACACGCTCAGCACATTGGGAGTCCCGTGAAGGCGTCTTCTCCTCCTCATCGCTGGACATTTCAAGAAGAATTTGTAAATTGGGAATTTCTAACTCTGCCCTTGATTGTCTTGGTGACTGTTTGTCTGGGGACAATAAATGCCATCTTCTGACTGACTGTAATAAGGAGGAAGCAGTCCTGTTAATTTGCATACACACTACCCTTAACCAGATCTTAAACAGCCCCCCAGCAAAGACAGCTAATTATCATGTGCTTGAACGTTGTGGGGTAAGGAGCACGATCAGTCCTTTTCTCGAGGAAGAGTGCTTATCTGCGCTACATTATTTTCTTGTTTGCCTGTTGGTATCTGCCTAATAGAGACAACAGAGTCCACTAGCTTTTGACTTTGTTTTACTTTTCTTTATGAAAAATTTTAAACATACATGAAAGTAGAAAGAAGAGTATAATAATCCCCCTCACTTGGCTTAAATAATTATCAACATATATTCTCCCACCTCAGCCTCTGGAAAACTCTGCTTTGCTTTCTGGCCCCATAGATCTGTCTTTTATGATTATTTCATATCAGTGGAATTAAACAGTCTGAAGACTTTTGTTTTTGGCTACTTTTCACGTAGCATCATGTTTTTGAGGCTCATCCATGTGCTTGCATGTATCAGTAGTTTCATTTTATTACTGAATAATATGCTATTGAATAGCTGTACACACCTTGTTTATTCGCTCACCAACTGATAGACATTTGAAATGTTTTTAGATTTTGGCTGCTATGTGTAATGCTACTCTGAACATGCATGTACAAATCTTTGTGTGGAGTTGCTTTCATTTCTCTTGGCTAGATAATTAGGAGTAGACTTTCTGGGTCATTGGTAAGTTTATGTTTAACTTTTCAGAGAAACTGACACATGATTTCCTAAGTGGCTGTACCATTTTACCTACCCACCAGCAATGTGTGAGGGTTCCATTTGCTCCACATCGTTGCCAATGCTTTTTCTTTTCTTTCCTTTTTCTTCCTCCATCTCCTGTTTCTCTTCCTCTCCTCCTCCTTCTTCTTCTTCTGCTTTTTTTCTTTTTTTTGTGATTACAACCTAATGATTGTAACGGTATCTCATTGTGGTTTGGATTTTTACTTCCCTAAAGACGAATAATAATGAACATTTTCTCATGTGCACATTAGTCAGGTGTATATCTTACTTGGTAAAATGCCTGTGCAATTAGTTTTCCCATTTCCAAACTGAGCTGTCTACTTTACATTCAGCAGTGTTTGTTATTCTAGATACAAGTTATTCAGTTCTTTATCAGATATATGCTTGATTAGGAAATATTTTCTACTAATCTGTGGCTTGACTTTTCATTTCATTAATGGTATTTTTTGAAGTGTGAATGTTTTTAATTTTGATGAGGTCCCATATACCAATTATTTATTTTTTATGGATTGTACTGTTGGTGTAGTGACTGATAACTCAGCATAATCCACCATCATGAAGATTTTCTCCCATAAATTTTATAGTTGAAACTCTATCTATTCTGAGGTAAGCTTTTGTGTAAGGTGGAATGTAAGAATCTAAATTCATCCTTTGCACATGAATGACCAACTGTTCCAGCATCTTTATTGAAAAGACCATCTTTTGTCAGTCAGATTGTATTGGGCCTTTTGTGGAATGTTGTTTGACCATAAATGTAAAAGTTTATTTCTGGACTCTCAATTCTATCTTTTTGATCTATATTTTTATCCTTATGTTGTCTATGTTGTCTTATTTACTTCATATGTTTTATAGTAAGTTTTAAAATCGGTTATTGGAATTCCTCCAACTTCTTCCTTTTCAAAATTGTTTTACTTCTTCTGGGTGTCTTCACATCCAGTGTAAATTTTAGCATAAGCCTGTCAATTTCCACAAACTTGATTCTGTGAAATCTGCAGATAAATTGGGGGAAAATTCCCTTCTTAATAGTATTGAATTTTCTTATCCATAAACTTGGAACTTCTTTCCATTTATTCAGCTTTTTAAAAATTTCTCTAAGCAACATTTTATAATTTTTAGTAAACAAGTATTGTAATTTTAGAAATTAAATTTATATCTAAGTGTACTACCATTTGGTATTACTCTGAGTGAAATTTTCTTCTTAATTTTGTATTCAGATTTTTTGTTGCCAATACCTAGAAATTCAATTTATTTTTTGTAAAGTAATGTTGTATCCTATGATCTTGCTGAACTCATTAGTTCTGGCAATATTTTTTAAATGGATTACTTAAGATTTTCTATCTAAAGGATCATGATACCTGTCAATAAAAGCAGCTACATTTGCTTCTCTCCAATCTGGATTCTTCCTCTCTCCATCTTTCCTTCCTTCTTCTTTCTCCTTTCTATTTTGTTTTCTTTATCTTATTGTTTTCTTTCTCATTGCTGAATAGAGGCAATGAGAGTAGACATCCATTCTTGCCTGGTTCCTGATCTTAAGAAGCGTTGTCTTTCTCAATTAAACGTAATGTTATCTATAGGATTTTCATAGATGTGTTATATGCGATTGAGGCAGTACTTTTCCCAGTTTCTGAAGAATTTTTTATAATGAATAAGGGTTGGAGTTTTCTCAAATGCTGTTCCTGAGTCTATTTGTTTTCTATCATATTAACATAGAAAGTTACATTTATTGATTTTCAAATGTATAACCAAACTTGCTTTCTGAAGATAAATTCATTTTGTCATATTATTTAATTCTTTTAAATATTGCTGGGTTAAGTTTGCTAATATGTGTTAGGATTTTTGTGTCTATGTTATTGAGGAATAATGACCTATAATTTTTCATTATTTTTGTAATGTCTTTGTTTTGTTTTTGGTGTCAAATTAACACTGGCCTTATAAAATGAGTTGAAAACTGGTCTCCCTTTCTGTAGTTTCTGAGAGCGTTTGTAAAGCATTGGTAGAGTTTATTCTTTAAGTTCTGTTACTTTTTTTTTTTTTGCCCTTAGAATATACTATTGATTCATTGTAATGATTTTTTCTCAAGTATTAGTTATCATACTTTTAAACTGCAAATTGTTTTCTAGGTTCTTTTTAAAAATCATTTCTCTCTCTTTGATGTGATTCTCTACTTTTGAGTCATTGTTGTCATGGTTTCCTTTAATTATTTGTTAAAATTTTTATTGAAATATATTTGATTTACAATATCTTGTTAGTTTCAGGTGTATAGCAAAGTGATTCAGTTACACATATATATATATGTTCTTTTTTACATTCTCTTTACAATAGTTTTCTGTAGTTTTCAAAATGTATTTAAAATAGCTTTCTCTGTGACAGTTTTTATTGCCTGATTTTTTTTTCCCTGAATATAGGTCAAACTTTAGTGTTTCTTTGCAAGTCTCAGTTTTTTATTTGAAACTGAACATTTCTGATAAAAGTTTAGCAACCGTGGATTCTGATGTTTTATCCCTGGAGAGATTTTGCTGTTGAATTGTTGAATTTACTTTTTGTGTGTGTAGTACCTTGCCTGGGGTAAATCAATGGGATCTGTTTCCCTATGGTGTGTGGCTGCTGCTGTCTCTACTCAGTTTAAAATTATATATATTTTAAATTATTTTAGGCGGGCTTCCTCAGGTCACCTTGTGTCTGAGTAGTGTTTTGGTCAGCCAGTCATTAATCCGATACCCCTATGGCTGTCTCATTTCTTAGATCTCCCCATTAAGTTTCCAGCTAGTCTGTCAATCTGTTGTTTGCCTGAACCAACCCACAACTTTGGGAGTCACTTTTCTTCTCTGTTGATTGACCACCAGTACTGCTGTTATCACAGAAGATGCTGTGAGCATTGTTGTCTTACCTTCCATACTCTGTCAAGTCAGGCTCCTTGGGCACTAAAGCTGCTGGTTATCCCAATTTGCCCCAACTGGTAGAACTATCTCACCAACCCTGCTGTATGGGGACTGAGGGAAGCCCCAGGGAGGAACAGACTTCTGCTCTTCTCCCACAAAATCCATCTGCTTTTCATGAATTACCACTTCTTTGTTCAATGTTTGCTTTTGTCAGTGTCCAGAGTCCTGACAGGGCAATTTTGGGCAACATCATTTCTTCATACACCAGCTGTTTGTCCAGGTGCAATGTCTCTGGATGAAAGGAGGTAACTGAGACAGTAGGAATGTACTGTCTAATAAGTCCACTTTGGGGATTCGTTAAAATTTATAAGATCACCTTTTGATACAATTTTTTAGGAATTACTTTTTTTTTGTTGTTGTTGTTGTACGAGGGCCTCTCACTGCTGCGGCCCCTACCGCTGCGGAGCACAGGCTCTGGATGCACAGGCCCAGTGGCCACAGCCCACGGGCCCAGCCGCTCCGTGGCACGCAGGACCCTCCCAGACCGGGGCACGAACCCGCGCCCCCCGCATCAGCAGGCGGACCCCCAGCCACTGCTCTACCAGGGAAGCCCAGGAATTACCTTTTAAAGCAAAAATTGAAATCAAGAGCATGAACTCCCTCGGAGAGTCCACACTCTTTAGGGCAAGAAGGATAAGTAAGCTAAATAAAATGCTTTTATAAATGCATATAAATGTATTTTTATTTAGAAGAAGAAAGTCAGAGTAGATTGTAGGAAATACATTCATATTAAAATAAGTACATAAAAAATAAGTTTAATACTGTATGATCTTGGACCCTGATGCCCCGGCAAAAATGGCCTCATTCAAATCAAATCTTACTTTTCCTCTTGAAATAAGTCTAGCTTTCAAAATTATTCTGATATTAATTTGTTATTTACTGAGTAAGACACACTCTAGTAAGCCATATCAAAATCCTTTTATTTTTCTGGAACTATCTAAGGTTACAAGGACAATATTTGTATAGTTTTCAGGCAGTTATTTTGGCTTGCGAATTAGGGTGCTATTATAACAAACAGAGATTTACAGGAAAGAAAATCAAAATGAAATTGTAATCACAAGTCTAAGGTAGGGGAAAAATGGAACAAAATGCTCACCAAGTCTCATGGCTGCATATTCAGGTACAAGCCATAGCTAATCTATCCATATAATAGATCTAGCTGCATAAAGGGAGTTGATGTACTACCAAATTTTACCTTTACTGTGTAATTTATAAGAAAATTTGTTGGCATGCAAATTACAACTTGTCCTGAAAACTTCTCTTACTAATTAAAGCTTGCAGAAGCCTGGGAAGGGCTGAATAATTAACACAATGCTGGCATGTTTCTTAGTTAAGTAAAGTATTATCAAATTAGATGTCAAGATTAGGAAAAATGAACTACTTACAAACACATTTTAGTTTTTGAACTCTTTACTTTTGAAATGTGTTCTGAGGAACTTGATGCAGATATGAGACCATAAAATCTTAGGTACCAGGAGCCAGTTGGATGTCATAATACATGCAGACAATTCCTCTTTCATGGATATCAGCATGCTTTAACTATTAATGATTATTAGTGAAGACAGAAGAAAGTGCGTGAGAGACAAATTCTGACACAGAAATTCCAAGGCTGGGCCCAAGATGAGACTTGGGCAGGAACCTGGGAATCTCTGACAAGGCAATCCACACATGCTGATGAAACCAGGCAACAGCTAAATGTCTCGGCGGCTGAACGAGAGTGGAAACCACTACCCCAAAGCGAACGGTGGCCAGGTGGTGAGGAAGGAGGGTGTGCATGGGGATGAGCATTAGTCTAGTGTTCATCTTGTAGGTGCCCCATGTGGCTGGTTTCACAGAGGCTGACAATGGCCAGGCTGCAAGGCTCAGCCAGTCTTCTGCTCACCTTCCTCAGCAGGTGGTCGTGTTGCTTTGGTTTGCTTTGTTGTAGGTCATTAAATCTTTGTGACTCGACTGTGAGAAATTTCGGGACCTTATGCTCCTCAGAGATATCTTGGTATCCTAAGTGTTTTCTTCCTGATCATTTCTTTATGGAAAGAACGTAGACAGCATTAGAATATATCATTTTAGATGATCTGTTGGCTGGAAACAGCTAAGAATTGTATGTTTCTATGCTTTCCCCACATCTCAATGTAACCAAGGGATGTACTGTGGCTACTGTACACATCTTTTTCATTTCACCGAGTCATAGAATTGTTTAGGTACTAATTGTTGATGTACTAGTATGAAACGATTTTTAAAAATGGAGTCGCCTGGTAAATCTTTTGGTAAAATAATTGATCTTTAATGTTTCTTTAAATTTGAATTTTTATAGGTTGTATAAAGCAGGAAAATTTATATTACAAAACATGATTTGTAAATAAATTACAAGATATCTTTGTATAAAATTTTATTCTTTATAATGTCTACTTTAATACTCAAGAAAAAATAAAATTAGTACATTGGCTATATAGCTTTTAAACCATTAATCTAGACAAAATTGTCTCTAAATCCTGATTACAATTTTCAAAAAAGAACACTTCTAAGTAGGTTTTTATCTATATCTTGGACTTGAGCATCCAGTTCACATTATAATAAATTTTTTCTTTACCCTTAATCATTGCAAGCATATGATTTAAAATGACTAAGCTGATAACTGAAAACTACTGACTGAAATGGTTGAAGACTGTAAGAGATACCATACTATCTTCTTACAAAGTCTTCTCAACTGCCACTACACATCACACAACTAAGAAGAACCTTTCCTGAACTGGGCTCTTTTATTTAAGTTAATTAACCTGCAAACATAGTCATGTCAGCACTGTATTGGGGGTGAAGGTCTTGGTGGGCTTGGTGGGGAAGAAATGGGTAAAGAAACTTGAAACTCCACTTTGGAGATAAGACAACCCAAACAAGCAAGATTGAAAAAAATGGTTGTGTAACATGGAGTGGACTTACTTTATATTCATGTTGCAGACTTTTAGAGGAACCTGGTAGGTGAGGGCGGACACGGTCAGGCAGGGTTGAATGAGGAGTGTGGGCCTTTAATCCTGGAGGAATGAACAGGATTTGGATAAAGCAGAAGGAAAAGAAGAGGAAATGGAAATTAAAGTCATATAAATTAAAGTCACAGAATTCCTCTTTGTTTTCATTCCTGGTTGGAGGGTGGCTCTTCAAATGGATTGAATCCTTAAACCATGGTGCTGAATCATTATTGAAATTGGAATCTGAAATATATCAAATACATCAATTATATGAGGATTACCATAGTCATTTTTGCTAAATCTAAGAGTGGAACCATAGATCTTTCTGAATTCACATGGTTTCCCTCTGATTAATGTACCAGGAATTCTGTGTAGCTGATGTGCTCACCTACAGAGTTAATTGAAGAGAGAAAAAGTAGGAAGAAAAACTTCTTGCATTTTTCATTATGAATGTCATTTCAATAAGTCCCTGATGCAGAAGGGGAGAACCGTGATAAAATTACCAACTGTCAATTACATTAAAACCCATGAGTTTTCAGCACGTGGAATAAAGCATCTTGCTATCTCCCTTAAGGAATTTATTCCTAGGGAAATCCACACAGCTTAAAATTCCTACTGAGCACGACATGGGCTTGGGGTGGGGCGGGGGGCTTGTAGCCTGAGCAGACTGTGCAGCAGAGACATCGGCTTTTGGTTCCATGGAGGTCCTGATCCTTCTTTGACGGCACCTCCATCCGCTTCTCTGGCAGTTCAGGGAGGATCATTATATTCTCCCAGCAGTTAAAACATGGGTAAGAGAGAGATGGTCAGCTTAAAAAATAGAAAAGTAGACCCTTGATTTTAGGAGTGTTTGTTTATCCAAAACGATGAAAACTCGGTAAGTAAGGGCATCGGTCAGGATATTCTAATGTGGTGACAGCAACTCAGTGACAATTCCTCCAGCTTGATCTTTTTACTTATATCTCATACGCAAGCAACGTACCAATAGTATTTAGCTATTTGCTATTGCAACGTACCAATAGTATTTAGCTATTTGCTATTCTCTAGAGAGAGCTTATTTTTTTTTCTTTTATTATGGAAACAAAGCAAATGCCCCAGGGGAAGGGTCCATGTTAGAGAGAACTTATTGAGATACAAAACAACTAACCCTGCTGGATAATTATGTATGTCACTAAAATACCTGTATGGAGATCCTAGTTTACATGTGAGGGTCTTACGAATTTTGGTAGCTGTAATCTGCCCCACAGATTCAAGGTTGAGGGCAATGCTGAAAGCTCTGCCGGCCAGAGATGAAGATGAGAAAAACCACATCAAGCTAGTGTCACCTTGAGAGGCTCTGCCAGGGCAGCCAGCCTCCGATTTTACTCACATGTCAATCGTCCCCTCGTGTAAACAGATCGTATATCTCTTTTTACAAATAAGTTAGCTATTTGGCAGGGGAGCTAAAATAGCAATATATAATGAAATCTATATGCCAACATAAAAAGCCACAGATGCAGAGTGCATTCATTTGGAGAACTCTTGGGTAAAGATTGAAATAAAAAGGAGTAAAATAAGAGAAAATGGATGATATATTCCCTCTAAAACCACTAAACTGGCATAGTAGCCATATGTGATGATAAGATAAAATTAGACCGTCTGCTGGTGGTCTTATTCAGCTACAAGAAACAAAACGAAAGCAAGAACAAAAGCTTTGATATTTCTTGCTTTGTGTTTCTGATAACCAATCACTGAATCTACAGAGTGGAGAAACCACCACCAATTTTACACTAATTCTAAACAATGAAGAAGGAAACAGTAGAAGTTATGGATACAGACCATGTTTCTAAGGCTTCTTCATATCCTACTTAGGGTCTGCTAGATTATTTTATTGTAAATATGATAGGTATCACCATTCATTATTTATATTATTTGTATATTATTTATTATTTGTATGAGTACACCTAGACAATCAGGAAGCTCTCAATCACCAAGCCAGGCTTGACCAATGTTACTACACACACATGGATTAGTTTCCTATTGCTGCTGTAACAAGTTACAAAAAACTGCATAGTTTAAACAACACATATTTATTATCTTATGGTTCTGGAGGTCAGAGGGTCAAAATGAGTCTCACTGGGGTAGAATCAAGGGTCGGCAGGAATGTTTTTCTTTCCGGAAATGCCAGGAGAGGATCCTGATCTGTTTCATGACCTTTTCTAGCTTCTAGAGGCTGCATACACTTCTTGGCTCATGGCCCCTCTCTTCTCCAAACCCAGCAATGATGGATCAGGTCTTTCTCCTGTCAAATTACTCTGACCACTTCTCCCATACTCACATCTCCTTCTGACTCTCAATTCTCTTCTCTTTCTTCCACTTTAAAGACCCTTCTGATTACACTGGGCCCATGTGACTAATTCAGGATAACCTCCCAGTTTAAGGTCAGTGGACTAGCAACTTAATTCCATCTGCAACCTTAAGTCCTCTTTGGTTTGTAGCAAAACATATTCACAGCTTCCAAGGATTAGGGTATGCTTATCTTTGGGGGGCATTATTTTGCCTACCACACTTCAGAAAAGAAAGTCCTATGGTTAGAACCCTAGCCTGATTTTTGGAAACATGGCTAGACTAGTAGATTCAGGGAAATGTCATAGGCAAAAATACATCTGGATTTATTTTAGCATTATACTTGCCAAAGCGTGCCACAAAATATTGGTGTCAAACATTAAAAATATACACTGAATATTAGCAGAAATTGTTTGTTGGCTCAATAACTCTGAGAAAAGAACTATTAGCAGAAGGATGGATGTCAAAATATAAGAATAGCCCTTTGTCAAGGATAAACAGGCAAGTACTTATGTATCTATTTATCTATGATATATATTAATAGCACACACAAACTGATTAAAATGAAGACTTTAATGAAATGCATGCTGAAAGAACCCTTGGAAAGAATAGAAAACATTAAAAAAAAAAAAAGCTAGAAAGACTTTAATAACCCTAAAGAATCAGTGTACAAATTGGCAGAAATAAACATAAAAGCCTATCATTAGTTCTAAACAAGAAACCAAACCACGCTTCACGTACAGAACCAAACACATTAGAGTCCTGTCTCATCTGGGACCTTCTATGTCTCCCACGTATTTTACAGAAGACAGAGCTCAACCTCATTTGTGCCTTTGGTTTGCATGGGGGAGGGAAGGTGAGAGGGTAAGTGAGGAGCAAAACAAGCAACATCACAGTACTTTTATTGTTTTCATCCAGATTTTTAAAAAGTCTAAGTTTTAGGTCACTTTCAGTCATTCTCTGCGGAATCACTCAGGAACCTTGCCCTGTGGTGGCAGCTCAGGGGAGGGCCCGGAGCCATCACTGGTCTTCTGTCCTTCTGTCCCTGTATGCTGCTGGGCTCTGTTCCTCCAGCCTTGACGCCAGTGCCTCTGGAAACGTCGGTTCCTCTGTGGGTAGGCTCAGCATCAGAAATGCTCACTGCTGAGTCCTAGGTGTACCCGTCTCAGGGCCCCAGCCCTACCCCACTGAGGATCCCTCCTGGGCCTTAAAGACAGATGAACCCTGGAACCTGCTTCTAAGGAAAACTTCTTCCCAAGTCCAATAGTGGGATTAGACTGGGTCCCATACAAAGCTGATTCCAACAAGGCTAATTTTCAAAAATGTATTTAAAGCTGGGATCCTGACTCAAGAGTATCACATCATCTCTAATTCCAACCCCCTCCCAAATCCATCCTTCCCACCAAATTCTGTTACAGTCCATGTCAGAAAACAAATCAGGGAAAGTGTTTGTCTTTTTTTCTCCAGGGACATCTTAATGCCAGACATTCAACTACTAGCTTTTTCATGCATCCTAGCTTTCAAAGGAAACTACCAAGTTTAAAACTGACAATGGGCTCTGCAGGTCCCAAATTAGACAAATTTTACTTACTGATTAGGGTAAATTTGTTTTCTATCACAGGTTCATAAAATTACTGGGGAGGAAAACGTAGGGTATCCTGGACATATTCTGAATTTTTAACTAGGAAGTGAAAGTGATTAAATAAATATTATGTAAATACTTTACCACTGGTTTAACATGGAAAATATTAATTTAAATCTACAAGAAAAACTTTTTACTAATTCTATTATTTTTTAAGGGTGATATTTAGTTTCAATATTAACAGCAACAACTAGAGACCTCTGCTGCCTATAATCATGATGACACTTTTCTGTGGTAGGTTTCTTCAGCAGGAGCGAGCGTAATAAAACTCTCTTTGATATTAATTGACATGTAACACCTCGGTCCAAGGTGTTGGCACTGGGAAAGCAGGGAGCTTGGGAGTGTGAAATAGTTTCTCTCTGCAAAGATGACTAGAATATATATGACATCATGTGTCATATTTTTGCTGTCACAAATTTAAATTATTAGAGAAGGATACTTGAGAAATACTGGAGATGTTAACTTAGAAGATAACAGCTACATGAGACACAGGGATATCTATCCTGTGTCCTAGAAAAGATCATTCTGTGTTGCCAATGTGAGGGCAACTATATAAATTATTGGAAGTTTGTTCTGTCTACAAGGCTACAGAATATTTTGCAAGAATTGTAAGAAGGAGGATTCCATCGGGGAGTGGATTGCAATCATTGTAGAATACTAACATCACCTGGGATACTTTTAAAAATACCAGAAGTTGTGTTCTATCCTGGCTCAATTAATTCCAGCTTTCTTGATATGGGGCTCTGAGGACAATGGCCCCCAGGCCAAGCTGGATTGTACACAGCATATACCCAGGAAAAATGAAACACATACCCCCAGTGAGATCTAAACAAAATAAAAAGCCAACAAAGGAGACAGTAAAAGATGAAGCCATGGAAGTGTTGCTATTTCAAAAGCAGAGATGAGGTAACGAATTGGTAGTTTGGGAGAGTAGGAAGACATCAAGAAAATTTATCATCAGAAAGGCAAATTGTGGTGAAATCATTTAGCTTAATGTAAGCCAAAATGAATTATGGGAGCTGAGAACATGTTCTTATCAGGTGATGTCCGCAACCAAAGAAAGGAGACATAAACAGAGTAAGGAGCATAACACATGGGTGTATGGAGAACATATCCACAGGACTCAGAGGACTTCAAGACCTATGGTCCAGGGCCCTGGGGGCAGGGAGGGGACATGCCAGTGGCAGAAGCAGCTTCCATATGTATTGGTTTTGAAACAGACTTTCTCAACCAACACTTGCAATGTTGGGGTTTTGGATCTCAGTGTAGGCTTTATATTTATCTCTGATCATCTTTATCCAATCGGATAGAATGTAATACCTTGGTCCCCTCTAAAGCTTACCTACAGAGTGATAATTTGGCTGTCTATTGATCATTTCTTCTGAAGGGAATCTTACTTCATCCTGTGGAAGGCATTGCCTTTTGAGTACTTGCAGCACTTAAACTACCCTTTCAAGAAATACAGATGGCCAATAGGCACATGAAAATATGCTCAACATTGCTAATTATTGGAGAAATGCAAATCAAAACTAAAATGTGGTGCTAGGAGATTGGGATTGACATATATACACTATTGATACTATGTATAAAATAGGAAGCTAATGAGAACCTACTGTATAGCACAGGGAACTCTATGCCATGCTCTGTGGTGATATAAATGGGAGGGAAATCCAAAAAAGAGGGGATATATGTATATGCATAGCTGATTCACTTTGCTGTACAGCAGAAACTAACACAACATTGTAAAGCAACTATACTCCAATAGAAATTAATTTTAAAAAAACTACATTGAGGTACCACCTCACACTGGTCAGAATGGTCATCATTCAAATGTCTACAAATAACAAATGCTGGACAGGGTGTAGAGAAAAGGGTATCCTCCTATACTGTTGGTGGGAATGTAAGTTGGTGTAGCAACTGGGAAAAACAGTATGGAGAGTCTCAGAACACTAAAAATAGAGTTACCATATGATCCAGCAATCCCACTCCTGGGCATATGTCTGGACAAAACTATAAATCAAAAACATACATGCACCCCTATGTTCATAGCAGCACTATGCACTATTCACAATACCCAAGACATGGAAGCAACCTAAGTGCCCAGTGACAGATGAATGGATAAAGAAGATGTGGTATGTAGATATATATATACACACACACATACACACAGTGAAATACTACTCAGCTATAAAAAAGAATGAAATAATGCCATTTAAAGCAACATGGATGCAACTAGAGATCATCATACTAAGTAAAGTAAGTCAGAAAGAGAAAGACAAATATCATATTATATCACTTATGTGTGGAATCCAAAATATGACACAAATTAACCTGTCTAGAAAAAGAGACAGAATCATGGACATAGAAAACAGACTATTGGTTGCCAAGGGGAAGGGGGTTGGGGGAGGGATGGAGTGGGATGCTGGGGTGAGCAGATGTAAGCTCTTATATATAGAATGCATAAACAACAAGGTCCTACTGTGTAGCACAGGGAACTATATTTAATACCTTATGATAAACCGTAATGGAAAAAAATACTAAAAACGAATGTATATATATGTATAACTGAATCACTTTGCTGTACAGCAGTAATTAACACAACACTGTAAATCCACTATACTTCAATTAAAAAAAATAAACTATCCTTTAATTAATTTCTATTGGAATATAGTTGCTTTACAATGTTGTGTTAGTTTCTGCTGTACAGCAAAGTGAATCAGCTATGCATATACATATATCCCCTCTTTTTTGGATTTCCCTCCCATTTATATCATCACAGAGCATGGCGTAGAGTTCCCTGTGCTATACAGTAGGTTCTCATTAGCTTCCTATTTTATACATAGTATCAATAGTGTATATATGTCAATCCCAATCTCCTAGCACCACATTTTAGTTTTGATTTGCATTTCTCCAATAATTAGCAATGTTGAGCATATTTTCATGTGCCTATTGGCCATCTGTATTTCTTGAAAGGGTAGTTAAAGTGCTGCAAGTACTCAAAAGGCAATGCCTTCCACAGGATGAAGTAAGATTCCCTTCAGAAGAAATGATCAATAGACAGCCAAATTATCACCCTGTAGGTAAGCTTTAGAGGGGACCAAGGTATTACATTCTATCCGATTGGATAAAGATGATCAGAGATAAATATAAAGCCTACACTGAGATCCAAAACCCCAACATTGCAAGTGTTGGTTGAGAAAGTCTGCTTCAAAATCAATACATATGGAAGCTGCTTCTGCCACTGACATGTCCCCTCCCTGCCCCCAGGGCCCTGGACCTTAGGTCTTGAAGTCCTCTGAGTCCTGTGGATATGTTCTCCATACACCCATGAGTTATGCTCCTTACTCTGTTTATGCCTCCTTTCTTTTGCCTAGATCAATTTTATCCATGTTTCTTAAGATGACAAATAATTTTTGCATATATTAATCTTTTCTAGACTACCCATTGTGGGCTCATCCAGTGAAACAGCTCTCTTTAAATTCCATAAATTAGTCATTTTGACAATAAGAATTTGAGGTATCAGAAAGGTAGAAGGTAATTTGTGTAATGCTAAAAGAAAAGAAAATAAAACAACAAAGAAATGCAATCAAAACACCAAAAATTACTACTGGTTACCACTTTTGATGACAACATTCTACTCATATGTAATGCATGGAGAAAGACAAAATTTGGTCCTATCCTTATTACAATTCATGTGAATGCTCTTGTAACCATAAGAACACTAGTTCATATCAGGTGTCAGCTGAGACAGGCAGAATTGACCACACTGATACTGTTGATGAAAATCAGGCAGTTTTGTCCAAAGTCTGGTGAGTTGGAGAGAGTCAGTCATAAAAATTTCTTGTCATATGTAATTTCTTGTCACAGCCAGGCCACTTCAGATAGTAAAGAATTAGACAGCAGAGGCAAACCACGATGGTCCAGGGAAGCTGAAACCCTAGTTATAAAGTCAGCAGTGAGCAAGAGACACAAAACACTCTGACCTTTGAAGACTGTCCTCTGCTCTCTCTGGTCCCCAAGAAAAGCTGAGGCTCATGGGAACCACACACACTGAGGGGACCCTGGGTGCCCCCAACTGCATCTGGACAACTCTTGGAGATCCTTTAATGGCTTTAAATGGAAATACAAATTTAAAAATTCACAGAACTGATTACTTATATGCCAGAAGGATTCTTCCTTTTACAAAAGGAAGATTTTCTTTACTCAATCATCATATAATGCATGCATAACACAATTCTTTTTTGTGAAAAATCAGTACTCAAAACAATGAGAACTATACTGTTTTAGGACTGAATTTGTTGCATAAAATTTATATTCTTATATAATTAAAGTAGAGATTACAACAGTATAAAAGAATGTCTAAGGCTTTGGAATTAGGAATTTGTATTTATTATTTAAAAATAATTACACTTGTGCATTTTTTGTAGTTGTATTTTTATAAGTATAGTACATTTTTAATTTTGCCTCTTATTTAATTTTTAAAATTAATTGTGTAACGTTTCACTTAAATAGGATCACTGGAAGTAACTTTCAGCCTCTAGTCTGGCTGAAATGACATAAGCAGGAGTTTAATGTGGGTTTTCCAGTGCATTCCATACTGATGGCTCCAGTCATATAGAATGAACTGAAAAAAATGGTAGAATCATCTTCAAAGTCATTTCTTGTGCTATTTCAGCCCTGGCCAGATTGGGTCCAGGCTCAAATTATTTCCAGTATTGCCTTCTGAATTGGATTTCAATTTTCTGATGTGTGTGAATACACCTGTGCCACAGAATAGCATGTTTTTTCTACTTTCTGAAAACTGTCATAATTTAGTGTCTAAAATGACTTTTCATGGATAGCATTCAGAAACTCTTACTAATAGAGTTAGGAGTATATGACTGCCTTAATGGAACTTTCAATGTCACGGACACATAATAGGAATTATTTAAAAATAAAAATCCATTAGTCGGGAGAGATTTTAGGCTTCAATTAACTTGGGATTTAAAATAAAAGTAAAAATGACCAAAATGCTACAGTTTGTAAGTAACTATTTCTAAGTCAGGAATAGCAGAAGGAGGGAGTTGGCCTCATGTATGCCAAGAATAAGACAGTCTCCAAATGATGGGACTCAATCCTGAGAATGCTCCCCAAAGCCACGGCAATACCTTCATCATGGTCCCGTGCCGTGCTTCTTTCTGAAATCCTTCTCAGGGGACCGAAAACCTTTTCCATGAAAAAACACAATGAATTTTATAGGGCAAATTCTGCAAGATAGGGCAAGAAAAAACATATTCAGAATAAGGTGTAAATACTGATATTGTAATTCCTTGAGAGCAGTTACAGATGGTCATGGAGAAGGAGACAGTCAGTGGCAGCAAAATTTACATATTTTTCCCATTTTTTCGGAAGGTGGGTGAGAATAGTGAGGGAAAGATATGGAATCTGGTATGGATCTTAGTGCAAAAAAAAAAAACAAAACAAAAAAAGAAAACAAAAACATAAAATAAAATCTCATTCTCATTCTCAAATAGAGAATTCTCCCCCAGTGTGAAACACTGAAACACAAATATTTTATTATTTTGGTGGTTTAAGAACACTCAGGTGTATAGTTTGGCTGCCAAAGATGTCCAAAGTTAACCTGATAATCCAATGACAGTTATTTTATTTCGAAATATAAACCTGAAAAATACATGTAACACCTTACAAGGACAAGGGGTCATGTACGACTCATAATAAATCAGGGCCACTGATGCATTAATGCTAAAAAAATGTAGTGACTTCTTTGGGTTCATTCCTCTCACTGTGGCTTTTCTCCCACTTATAACCCCTCTTCATTTTTGGCATGATTCCTAATTGAATGCATTAACTATATAAGGACATTTTGTATAGGGCTCAGAGGGTTTGCATTGCTGCAAAGTGATTATTGAATGAATGTATGATTAACTGAATGAGTAGGAGAATGATTTTGTGAATTAACGTCCTGCTCTAAGATTAATACCTGAATCCCCAGAGTTTCCTTCCCTGGGGTTACCATATAGTTTCATCATTACTCTTCTCTGGTGTGTATCTAAAATCCAGTGTCCTCATGCTCAGAGTGCACATATACAAGATAAAAGTTGAGCGTCTGATTTTATTTAAAAGGGAAGAAGAAGATGAAGATGTTGAATATCAATGAACTCTCTCAAGGAAAAGTAATTGACATGCAGCAGATTTTCTCAGCCTAAAAACCAAAGCTAAATGGAGTCATTTTGCTCTCCAGGCACAGCTATGAAATAAACTTTGTGCATTAAATAAAATCTAAGCAGAAAATACAATTTTACTGGGAAATTCAGATTAAGGTGAGGACAGTCGTTTATTTATGTTAAAGTAGATTTTAACACTATCAATGTCGACAGGTCCTGTATTTAGATGAGAAAAATGCTGAGATAAGATTATTTTCCAAATAAAAAGAATCTCTTTTCTAAGATATTTTATATCAAAATTCTTTTTATTAAGTAAAAAGAAAACAAAAAGTTGGTAATCAGAGTTGGCTGATTGAGATGAAGTAAGCTATCTTCCTTTTCAATAAATAGAGACTTAGATGAACATTTAAGTTTCAAAAATTCTATGAAATACTTTTATTTTAGCTAATGTGACAAAATTAACTAGCATGTGCACACACAAATAAAATTTTTGGGTGGGTGAAGACTTGCTAAATCTAAATGCTGATTGATGATAATAATAATAAAATTTTACCTAATACCTCATTTTAAAATGTTTTATATAAATATTTTTAATATTTGGTCTTTACTACCATCCTCTTAAATATGTATTATTTTCTTCACTTAAATTACATGTATATTTCTTATTCACAATCAAGGATTTAAGAAATATAAGTAAGCAAAACCCTAATACCTTTATTTTCACATAAAATAACTCACACAAAGCACACAACTTAGTCTAAAATGTTACAGCTGGTAAATAGAGTTACCTTGAATCTGAGCCTGTAATTTGTAAATCAGTGCTCTTCCCCTGAGGAGCAATGTTAGAAGAGTTTTTACTCCCTTTATCTTAACATTTATAAAGCTCTTTGGTCAGGGTTGTCTTCACTATCAGTCTAGGCTACGAAGCTGTAGCTTTTCCAAGGAAAAACGTGTCTGGTCCATCTCTGTAATTTTAGCGCCTATCAGAATGTAAGGCATGTATTTGTCACTTCCCAAATTTGGAGCTAATCTGATCCTGCCATTCATGGTGACTTCAGCTGGCCAAGGCTGAGTTCCATTGTCCTGGGTGCCTGGAAGAACTTGCCTGGAGGAAAAAAATAATTATCTAAATGTCTAGATTCCTCATGAGCCTGTCAACAGAGCTCTTGTTTGTCAGCGGGATTGCCTGTAATTTCTCCTAAAACCTGATTTGTTAGTACAATTAAAAAGGCTCAATTTATTAAGTAAAACAACCAACAGAAATCTAGTTTGACACACATCTTTTCTCCAAGGCAAGCAATATATAAACAATAAAACAAACAAACCCTGAACAGCTTCAGAAATGCATTTTGCTTGCAAACCTATACATGGCTTCTGGTGTGCCCTTTGTTCAGCTTTGTAACATCTCTATAAAAAAGGAAGCTGAACCTCCTTGATCCATCTGAACTCTCCAAACTCCCGACTATGTCTCCAGGGGATTTGTGTACCATGAATATGTACTTAGAAGACCATTTCTTTAGCAATATCATTACAATCTAGCAGTTTCTCCGGATAGCAGACCAATTAATTTGCTGAGTCGAGGGAGTTGAGGCAGACAGTTATGTGGTCTTTAAAAGACCAGGAGATGTTCTTTGTTATATTTCGGTTCACTGAATGTTTATTGCTCAACAAATAGTGTCTTTACAATTTCTCAAGAAAAGATATCCTATTAACTTATCATGAACCATTCTTTCCAAATTCCCAGCGATTCAGACTTTGGGTCCCACCCTTGGGAAGACTTAAATTCCAGCTTTAAAAGGGGGCGTAAGGAGATGCAAGGGGATCCAGTGATTGACTGGGTCAGACTTAACATCAGAAGAAAAATACATGGCATTTTGTAGATGGACCCTGATGTGTAGGCTCCTTCCCCCAAATCATCATCTCACAGACCCAGTGACCTCTGCATCCTCAGGGTCACATGTTGCCTTTCGCTCCTTGAAGTCTGTCTTCATTTCCCCATGAGTTCCATCATTTTCTTTTCAGGAAGTGCTTACCATGAAGTAGAAACAAGTTACTGCTTGGGAATGACCTTTTGTATTTTGGATGGGAATGGGGCAAGGACTGATTCAGAGAGTAAAGGTATTACATTTATCCCACACCCAAAGTTAAGCATAAAAATTCCTGATATTTGAGAATCAGTGAAGAATAGACTATCCCAGCTGTTGCATGATACTTGGGCTGTCCTTTATGTTTTCACGTGGGAAGGGGTTATTTCAGTCAACAATTTTGGAATTTATGGTCACCTAGATGTTCTAGGCCTGAAAGTTAGCCTATGTGTATGCTGTTTAGAAAATTATTTGCTAAATACATAAATATGTAGCAGCTTTGGGTTCTTTTTTTTTGGATGAAACTAATAAAAATCACTTCTCCTTTCACTAACAAAGACGAATAAAAACCAAACCAAACAGAATTATTGGAAGACTATGCAAGAGGTCACAGAAGTGAAGGCAATGCAGACCCTACAGACTACAGAGCTCTAGGGACCTGGTTGACAGAAAATAACATGCTTCCCCAGAACGGTTTAAATATGTGTCTGCTACTACTATCCCCACATCCCAATATCCTTGAAAAGAGTATGTGAGTGGGTAGTTTGCCATCTACCAGTACCTTGCTCGGGGTGGTGGTAGAAAACTCAGCTCCCAAGGTCACCGAAATCCTTGCAAAGGAGCACAGGTAGTTTCCAGAGAGTAAACTAAGGGCTTTTTCAAAAGAAGGAAGGAAGGATACTGGAAGACCCAAACAGATAGGGTTCCACCAGAGAAGTTTAAAAGGAAACAGAAGCTTTTCCAGCGTATGAGTAAACGATTTCAGTCTCCCAGGTTTCAGAGTCTTTCCATCAGACAGCACGGTATACTTGAGTTACTGAATTGCATTCAGTTGCCTCTTAGAGAGCTGGTTGTCAGGTTAAGTGAATATTATCAGGTAGACTATATCCAAAGCAACTCCAAAGAAGGGAAAACCATATGTACTAATTTAAAAGCACTCTTACATATACATGATACGGCAGTACAACAGTTTTTGGTATCATAGTGTGAACTTGTTAATACCAATTATTGCAAAGTGCTTTAGACCCAGGAGGTAAGATAAGACTGGATCTGTAATTTAGAGGTTGTCTTTAAAGTATTATCAGTGGCATAAAAAGATGTAGACAGATGAGATTTTTGAACGTTTTTCTTAGTTGATATGTACAGTGTGCAGAAGCAGGTCATCTCAGAATCATCAGTAAAGGGTCACATCAAGCTGGGAGGGGAGTCTGGGGAGGAAGGGATACATGTATATGTATAGCTGAGTCACTTTGCTGTGTCCCTGAAACTATCACAGCATTGTTAATCAGCTATACTCCAATATCAGATAAAAAGTTAAAAAAAAAATAAAACTGGTACCAAAAAAGAGTCACGTCAAGCTGGGATGAAATACTGACTCAGTTGTTTTCCATTTATTTGAACTTAGAAAAATAGTTTAACTGGCCTGAGCCTGGCAGAGAGGAAGGCCTGGGAAATTGGAGGGTAGGAGTTGGAGGAGGTGAGGGGAGGATGAGTGATGAGACCAAGGTGTTGCAGACGTACAATGTCCAAAGTGGAAGGTGCACTAGAGATAATTTAGTCTAAGATCCGTGTTTCCTCCTCAGATGAAAACACTGAGGACCAGAGAGGGAAGATCTTCAAGAGCTACAAAGTGTTTGGGGTGCACTGCGAACTGAATATTTGTGTCCCCCGAAGTCCATATGTTGAAACGTAACCCCAAATGTAGTAGTGCTAGGGGGTGGGGTCTTTGGGAGGTGGTTAGGTCATGAAGATGGAGCTTTGTGAATAAGATCAGTGCCCTTATGAAAGAGACACCAGAGAGATCCCCTTAACCAGGTGACGTCACAGCAAGAAGATAGCCAAGAAGTGGGTTCTTACCAGACATGAATCTGCCAGCACCTTGATCTTGTACCTCGTAGTCTGCTGTTATTAACAGAAGTAAGCTGCCTGCTGTTTAAAAGCCAACTCCTGTGTGGTATTTTGTTAGAGCAGCCTGAATAGACTAAGATAGGGCATCTTACTATCCAAAGTCCCAGACAAGGAGCAGACTAATTAAATTTCCAAAGCAGATGACATATTACGTGGACAGAAGACTGGTGGCGGAGAGAAGAAATTCTAGAAGAGCATGAGCTAATAATCTTATACTCATAAAAATGTTTTTTCTTTTTTCTTTTTTTCCTGCAAGACATTACTGTTATTTGATCACAAAAAGAGGGTTCATTTAATTCTACATTTGCCGACTTGCTGTTTGGACACCACCTGGATGGGAGACCACAGCTTCTGGCTTTGGTAAGGAGAGGACTGTATGTTGCACAAACTGTGAAAGGAAGAATAAATAGAATAGAAGAAAAAAAATTTCCCTTAATGTACTTATTTTTTTATGTTCATACGAGTTTACGAACACAAATACAATCAAAACCAATATATTCAGGTAAGGTTATCTAGCTTTAAAGCCTTGGCTTCAAGCTGGAACCTTTACTTACTTATTAATCTTGATGATTACTTGCCAGCTCTAACGTATACTACCTTGGAGGATCATAACATTCTTTACAAATGTTAATTAAATAAATGAAAAAAAAACCACTTTAGTGATGAATGTTTACCATTTCTTCACAGGTGGGAGTGAAGGAAAAGTTTAAAGAGATCGGTGTTTTAGAAGAGAATCCTAGCTGAGTGGAGAATCTGTGATTACCTATGCAGACTTTAACTTTTCTTCCTTATCAATGCCAAAATCCCAAACCTTGGAAATGAATGTGCATATTTCCTTTATCCCACTTTATCCAGCCTCTGTTTATCGCAAGATTTCCGGCCAAGGGTGGAGTCTCTCTGTGTGTCTTGAACTGCCTCATTTAAAACGAACCAACAAGATTCAGATGATTTCCTCTCCTCCAGAAACCATCATTCGCCTTACTGTCAGCTCATTTCATCTTTGTGTAATAGTACATTTCCTCTGGTTTTCTGGGAGAGTAAATAGAATGAAAAGAAAGACAGTTTCCAGTGATGTGTTAATAGCAGTCACCTTGACGTTATGACAGCATATTGAAACAAATGAGTGAGATTATTTTACTAAAAAATCAATAATTCTTTGCACAGATGCCACTGAGTGGTGCAAAACGGAAAGACAGTGGGGTGAGGGAATCAGACCTGGGTCAAGTCCTGGCTCTAGAATTCCTTGGCTGTGCATTCTCAAGAAAGTCCCGTAAACTCTCTGAGCTTTTGTGACTTCATCTACAAACAGGGAGTATGATGATACCTTCCTCTCATGTTTACCATAAACATCAAATATAGGAAAGATTTTTGTGAACTCTATTAAGCTAAAAAATAAGTTGTCATGATAAGCAACTGAAGAACTAAGGTACTTTTCCTGATAACACAGATCAGACTTTATTGGTTATGAAATTATAAAATTTGGCAACTGAGATAACAGCTTGGTACTTCTTTCTTCCTAGTGTAATTTATATTTCTTTTTATTAGTTATTCTAAAAAACCATTTCTCTAGATGAATTAATATTATATCACACAAAAGAATTAATTCTGAAATAATTACCCAAATATCTGAATTGATTGCACTTGTCTCTAGAGAAAATGAATGCATTGAGTGTTAGGATTTTTTTTTTAAACATAACAGTTCTCTGTGTGTATATATCTATCTCTATATCTTTCTTTATCTCTATGTGGTGTGTGTTATGTATATTTGCATATGTGTGTAGATAGATAGATAGATAGATAGGGATGATTATGGTAGGTACACCTGAGGAAGAAAATAATAGTGTGTGGGAAAAGGGAACAGTAGATTCAAGGTAGAATTTGTTGTCCTGGGGTTTGGGTTGGGGTGAAAAGCAGTAGAATTTTATGGAATCTACTCTGAGTTTCAGGAAAATTCCATCTGACATCAATTTTGTATGATTGTGACCCTCACCTGTAAGAGTCACATCTTAGCAAAAACTGATGGCACAGTGAAATTGTTTAATTAGGTGGGACTTAAACTAGTTACAAAGGGTGGATGAGTAGGAACCACAGGGCTGCTGCAGCTCCTTGGAGCTAAGACCTCCTGGACACTCCTGGATCTCCTTTCTTTCTTTCTTCCTTTTTCTTTCTTTTTCTTCCTTTCTTTCTTCCTTCCTTCCTTCCTTTCTTTCTTTCTTTCTTTCTTTCTTTCTTTCTTTCTTTCTTTCTTTCTTTCTTTCTTCTTTCCCCTTCTTTCTCTCTTTCTTTCTTTCTTTCTTTCTTTCCTTTCTTTCTTTCTTTTTTCTTTCTCCTTCTTTCTCTCTTTCTTTCTTTCTTTCTTTCTTTCTTTCTTTCTTTCTCTCTCTCTCTCTTTCTTTCTTTCTTTCTTTCTTTCTTTCTTTCTTTCTTTCTCTCTCTCTTTCTTTCTTTCTTTCTTTCTTTCTTTCTTCCCCTCTTTTTTTTTTTTAAATTAGACATTGAATACTACCAGGGTTTAACCATGCATGCAACTTTCTTTCTTCACTGATAAAGATTTCTAAGTTTGAATCTCAGTTCCAGAGTACCACATTTCTGTAATTTCTACTCAGGACTTCTCCACATGATTTTCCAGCTGGCATTTTAAGCTCAACCTTCTACCTAAAGGCCAGTGTCCATCTCACACTCCTCCTCCACATTTATTCCTCTGTAGACTGAGGAGGATGAACCAGCAGATAGTCACACACCTTCTCAGCTTCCCTGGCAGCATTTTCTTTGCTCTGACCTGGGGCTACAGACTGATCTTTGATGCTTCCTCTTCTGTTGCTATAAAATGCATATATATATTATAGCATATATTATATGCTATAATATGTATATATAGCATATAATATGCGCTATAATCGCTATAATATGCAATCCACCTATGCGGTGGTCATGGCAATGGATTTTATAATTTTATAAAATTTCACTCTTTCACTTTAAATGCTGAGTAGTTTCAGATTTAAATTGCTTTTTTTTGAAAAGTATTACTGACTTCCAGACTTCAGTCTTTCTCCTTTAAATAATTATCTAGATTTCTTCAAAGTTAAGCTTCTCAAACCTGAGTCTGATTATGTCACTTCTGTATGCCAATCTTTCTCTGCTTCCTGATGGCCGGATAATTTAAGAAATTATTCAGGCTGGTTCTCAGGAGTCTCTAAATACACTTCTAGCTTGCAGCCCTCTCCCTCAATCAGTGTCAATCTTAATCAAATCTCCCTTTTCTTCTTTCCTAATTTTTGAGCATAGGTTATCTCTCCTTTTTAAAAACTCCCTTAACACTATTTATTTTCATTTATAAGTGCCAGAAACTGAGCCCCAATAAACTTAAACAAAAAAGCAAAGTGTTTGTCTCACATAACTGGAAAACACAGGAGGATAACTGCTTCAGGCCCATTGGAACCATGAACTCATGGCTTTTGTCTCCTCCACTGCTTACCTCTGTTCCTTGGTATGTTTTGCACATTCTTTCTTACCCCATTCTGCTCTTTCTAAGAAGTCAGGAAATACTGCTTCAAGCAACACTCCTCATCACTGACCTTAAAATCCAAAGACTCAGGGACTAGGGAAAGCTCCTTCCCTTCACCTCTCTTAGGGACCAGTGACCAAGTCTTAGGAAAGACACAGCTTATTCATGTGCTGATAGTGAGAGGAAGTTATGGTAGAAAGATCTGAAAATATAGGGGCGTTAATCAATCAGGTTCCTCCAGAGAAACAGAACCAATAGAATGTGTAAGTGGCTGGCAAGTCCAAAATGTGCAAAGTGGGTAGAAAGCTGGAGACTCAGGAAGAGTCTATGTATTTAAAAAAAAATGTGCATATACAGACACACATACACATTCAATAAATCACTGCTCCTATGGAACTTCAGACCATATGAGATTCTGTTGTTCGTTTCTAAAATGTTTTCTTTTCCTCTCCATCATATTAGAAATAAGTTTGAAGAGAAATATTGCTGTGTCTTTGTCCACTGTGGACAAAGGTGAAAATGTGGGGAGGGGGCCAGTGACAGAGGCACAGCTTTGACTGAGACTGAAAACCACTCAGCACAACCCTCTCTTCTCTGCCAAAGGTGGAGGTCCCGGGAGGGGTCTGCATGGCTGGGTTCTGTGGGAAAGCAGCGAGTGCTCACAAGAGTGGAAATGACCTAAAACTCCATCTTGAGCTCAGAAGTTCAAAAAGCCCGCAGAGCATAGTTGTTGATTCCATGCCTTTGTTGGCTGGCCTGAAAAGGCAACCAAGGTGAAAATGAAAGTTATCTGGTAATAATGGTTTTCTGGAACAGCTCATTGAATGTTTACTAACTGCCCATATTGAGCCTTTGAAGCCCCAGTCCTGTTCTAGTGGCTCTCAAGTTGCAGATTTGATCAGAATCTTAGTGTCACAACAAACTCCAGCCTCTAATGATTGTAGCTTTTATAGATATTTGAATTCCTTCTGCAGACATTGATTGAACACATAGTACTTACCAGACGAGGTGTGTTCCAAGTTCTGTGACATTTAGAGAGCAGAGTTTCAAGGTGGCAGCAAGGGATAAATCCAAATAAATATGATAAAATAATTTAAAAGTTGTATGAGATTTCCCCCCTCAGAATATTATGGAAGAATGACTGGCCTTTCAAGAAACATTTATTGTATAATACCTAAATATGCTTTAGGTATTGTGGAAGGTATTGATTCCTTGAGATCATAAACTTTATGCTCTTTAAGTGATCACTTTGGAAACATATTTACTCAGAGTAACAGTCACAGACGTTTAGTGACATGTATAGGGGCCAGGCTCAGTGTCCTGCTTATGTACGTGTGTCTGTGTGTCTAAATATTAAGGCTGAGTGCAGATAAATCACTAGTAATCATAGTAATAAAGACATAAATGTAGTTTTTCTGGAACTTATCTCTACACTATTCTGTAAACTAAAGTAAAATTTATTAGTAAATTTCATTAGTTCTTGCTCATGTTCATTTATGCATTTAGTCATTCAGTAAACTTTATTACAGAGGTGAAACATACTTGGTTCTATTTATTGAGAGTGGCAGTGGAACTGGTAAAGAGGAGGGTTAAGTGTTATTAATACTTGTCTGTCTGGTCTCTGGCCAGAAGCCTTCCTCTGTTGCTTTTAATAACAACATGCCAACATTTTCATACAATGCTCGCAGTAACCAGGATGTAGGAATGTACCCATGTATCATATACCAGATGATACCTGGAGCACATATGTGATTAATGAGTATAAATTCACATGGCCAGAAAGTGACAGACCTGAGATTTGACCCCAAATCTTTTAAATCCAAGACCAGTTCCCCTTGTATAAACTTACAGCCAGCTGGTCGATTTTGCTGAAAAGACAAAATACAGATGTCAATACTGCAGCAATTTTACTTGAGTGTTTTCTTTAACCTTCCAAGGGGAATGACTTCTTTCTACCAGCATTCTGCTTACTGCTGACTGCAAATTTATTTGCTGAAGGTTCAATGGTATTTGATTGTAGTTTTTGTTTTATTGAATGAGTTGAACACACACACACTCTGGATAGAATTGGTCCACATTTCCTAGCTTTATCAGACTGAAAAACCAGCATCAAAATAGAAAATGGCACTTTCTTCTGTTCAGTTACAACCCTAATTATTATTTTTTACATAAATAGAACTGTAGTTAGGCAGCCAGAGGATCAAAGGCAGAGCTGCATTAAGGAGAAGTCAGGCTGCTGAGGCTGGCTGGCTTCTGACAGCTTTCAGCTGCTTTGATCAGACACCTATCAGCACAGACAGGCACATTTTTTGCCTTTTGTCTGAGTCGGGAAATGAGAGAGATGATAGCTGCCTTTTGGTCCGAATCCTAACCACTCTGCTTGACAGGAGATGAAAGGTACACCAATTACTATTGGTAATAGCTGACTACAGTGTGCATTCATTATCCCAGTTACCTCTACAAATTACACAGTATTCTCAGGTACCTGAGGAAAGGAAATATTTAAAGCAAGCAAACTCTCTACCAGCAATATTTGATGAGCCCCAGGAGAAGAGCCCTCTGTCAAAGCGTTTTCAGCACAGCCTCACCAGGAGGATGAAACCCAGTGGAGATTCCCAGTCTCCTGGCATTAGTTTTCCATGACGGTATCCAGCTGAGAAATGTGTGTGGGTGAAGCTATAAAATGAGAGAACACAGTGTCTTATGAGGCTGTATCTACGATTAGGGCTTTCTTGTCCACAAATACAATTATCTCAAGGACAGTTCATGTTATTGCTTTGGGGCATAAGTGGATGACACAGCATGTGAATAATGCACCTATTTAATAAACTAATTTTAGGATTCAACTATGAAAACTGTACATCACCAGATATACATTCTGTTTCCGGAGGCGGGGGTGGGGGGGCGGTGGTTTAGATTTGTAAAATTTCAAAGTAACAACTGTAAAAATGGTAATATTTGCAAATGCTTTCCCAATAATAACATGTACATGTGTGTTTGTGTGTGTGAATTTGTGTGTGTGTTGATGGGGATGATGGACTTACATCCGGCTCAGAGACTTATGGTCTATATAATGTATATATGCTTTCACTTAATCTTCATAGCAATGTTGAGACACAGGTATTATTATAAGATCTCAAAATGTGATAAACTATGACTCAGAAATTTATTGTAACTCATTCAAAGTCAACTGAAAAAAAAGTCATGATTTTGATTCCATATTTATCTGATGTGTCTCCTTATTGGGTGTGTTTGAGTCTCCTTATTATCATGAAATTATTTAAATATTTATATCAGCTCATGGTCTATCTTCAACCTGAAAGTTTTCTCCATCTTCTAATCCTACACTGTCTGCAAGGCCCAGGTCATTTGTCACCCACTTTGTAAAAGTTGATATTATTATTCTGGTGAAAATTACTCTCTCTGCCTTCTGCATACCCAGAGCACAACTTACATTGTGATACGTATTAGAGTTATTGCTGTGTATGTTTGATATATGCACAAGATCTGAGCTCCTTGAAGACATGGCCAAATCTTATTCATCTCTGTATCCCTAGCTAGTGCGGTACCTGACAAAAAGAACAAAGCAGATATTCAATAAATATTTAAATTCAACTGAATCCAATTACCAGAAAAATAGTTGTTATCATGTCAAAGGCTCCCTGGTAAGTTGTTCTTTACAATTTTTCTATCTACCTTAGTTTTGACTTTTTAAAGAAAATTTAATCTAATAACTTCCCATAATTAAAGAGAAATAGCATTTAGTTAAAAAATGTAGTGCCTTTGCTTCTGGTAATGGTCAAATAATTTGTAAGAAACAAAGCCTCAAATAGATAACAATATTAAACTCTGGAAAAAATATTAAACCACACAGAGACAAAACTATTTAAAGGCACTAGAGATATTTCCATAGCAGATAGAGCTGGAGGAGTGTTAATATTGAAAGGAAAGCACCCGGAGAGATTTGCTGGGACAGGGAAAAAGGAATTTTGAAATCCATGAAAAAAAAATTCAAAATTCACCACCATCACTCAATGGAAATGTCACTCGTGCAACCTGAGGGCAGAGGCTAAAACTGGGAGGGTACTTTTGGGCTCCATCCACCCAGGTGAATGCAGGGAGGCTGGACAGTGTTGGAAGATTCCGGAACTCATGAATCATCAACATGAACTAACCATGGGTTCTTTCCGAGGAAAAGCCCAGCCCTAGTATTGGTAGAATGAGAATGATTCAGCCAGAGTCAGTAGGTACCAATGAAAGTGAGCGTTCATTTAGGGGGCAAAAAACAAAACCAGCTGATCTCTAGAAGGAGAGTACTACATTTTTTTAACATTTCAAGATAACAGTCGAAAATAGAGTTTAGAGTTGTGAAACTAAAAACGTTATTTGGCCACATCCATCTTTTATGAGCATAAGAAAATCAATCAAACTTAAACTGGAGAAGAGAAAGGGATTTTGGTCAAATACCACACAAAATTATTGTAAAATAAAGTAGAAAAAAATGAGTAAAATAATGTCTTCAGAGGAATTAAAAGCATGTCAGAAAGTTGCATATAAAACAGATGAAGGGGCTTCCCTGGTGGTGCAGTGGTTGAGAATCTGCCTGCCAATGCAGGGGACACGGGTTCGAGCCCTGGTCCGGGAAGATCCCACATGCCATGGAGCAACTGGGCCCATGAGCCACAACTACTGAGCCTGTGCATCTGAAGCCTGTGCTCCGCAACAAGAGAGGCTGCGATAGGGCTTCTCTGGTGGCGCAGTAGTTGGAAGTCCGCCTGCCGATGCAGGGGACACAGGCTCGTGCCCCGGTCCGGGAAGATCCCACGTGCTGTGGAGTGGCTGGGACCGTGAGCCATGGCTGCTGAGCCTGCGCGTCCGGAGCCTGTGCTCCGCAACGGGAGAGGCCACAACAGTGAGAGGCTCGTGTACCGCAAAAAAAAAAAAAAATATATATATATGTATATATATATATATACATATATATATTAAAAGAAAAATAAAAGAGAGGCCGCGATAGTGAGAGCACCACGATGAAGAGTGGCCCCCACTTGCCGCAACTAGAGAAAGCCCTCGCACAGAAATGAAGACCCAACACAGCCAAAAATAAATAAATTAATTAAAAAACAAAACCCAAAAACCAGATGAAATGTGCAAACTAATATATCAAAATAAGTTAGATGAAATTAAGAAAATGGTAGAAGCTATGAAAATACAATATTTAGAACTTGAAAAACTCAAGTGATTGGACCAAGAAGAAGATTTTAATTTCAGCAGACAGAATTTAGAGAAGAATTATAAATAAAATAACAATTTCAGAGATAAATATTACACAAGGAGGTGGTCAAAAGCATGTAAACAGTAAGTAAACAGCATAGATTATGCCTTGATATATTAGAAGATGTAAAGAAAAACATTTTAATGAAGAAAAACATTAAGAAAAAATAATTGGAGAGAAAGTGATGTAGCAAACAGCCGAGAGAGTTAACATCTTTCCTTCTCTCTATGTATAGGAGTCAATGAAGAAGAAAATCAAAGCAATAATTTAAGAAATAATTCAATAATTTAAGAAAAATTTCCTGAAATTGAAGACTTGAAACCATAATATGAAAGCACACAGAGCATATCTGAGGAAAATCAACTTAAAATAGATAGAGTTTATTCATAATTTATTGTATTTTAAATATATACATGCATGATTAATTATTAATTAATTATATTCCATTTTTAATCTTTTGAAAATCTTAAGCAAAAATACCAAGTCATTTATAAAAGGAAGAAAGTCAGACTGACATCACAATTTTTGGCAGTAATGACATATGCCATCAGACAATAGAAGAATATATTTAACATAAACAGGGAGAGAAAATATAAGCCAAGGACATATGTCAGGCAAACTGGCCTTCAAAAATAAAGATTAAAGACAAGGTGGAAAACCAAAAATCATAAATCTAAGATGAGAAAATATAGATAGTGTACAACTATCAAAACACAGAGTGAATATAGAGAGTGTATCTGAATAGTCAAAATATATATATACTGCTTTGATTACCACATAGGAATTAATTGGGTAAAATATTATTTCTTCAATTTGGCTGCTATAGGAAAAGGAGAGGAGAAAGTGAGAAGTTGTTACTAGACATTAAAAAGTTGATAATAGTAGAAAAGCAATAGACAGTTCCAAGGAAAAGAGGCTACTGAATGTATTATAGAAAGTTATTAGTATGAAAGAAACTGTCAGGGAAAAAAATGCAACATTTCCTAAATGTCTAAAATTATACATTTAAAAACATGAATTAAATATAATTACAATAAAAGACTTTCAGATTGGCTAAAAGAACAAATTCTAACCAAAATCTTTTAAAAGAGTCAAACCAAAACAAAAAGATCAAAAGAGTAAATGTAAAAGTCAGGGGCAATGATATACTAGTTAAATAAGAAGAAACAAAGCAGAGGCCATGATTTAGATACCTAGTATAGTCAGATCTGACATCCCAGATCAAAAAGCATTAACAGAAATGAAAAAGGACACTCAAAAATGTTAAATACGATAATGCATGGTTCTTCTGTAACAATTATTAAAATTATGCACCAAATAACACAACTTTCATAAGGCTGAAACTTCAAGAGATGCAAGGAAAAATAGAATTATGCTACAACCAGATTTAACAAATCTCTACCAATCTCAAATAGACCAAGTGCTAAATTTAATTTTAAAAGAAAGTAATGAATAACGAATAAAGTAAATCATATAATCATCATACATTGAACTCTGAACTCCAATAATAGAACATAATTTTTTTCACAAACGCACGAGACAATTAAAAATTAACAGTAACTTAGGGTACCAAGAAAACTCCAATAAATGGTAAATAATACAAATCATACAAACAATACGCTCTATCCACAATGCAAAAACACTAGAGATTAACAAGAATAACAACAGCAACAATCTATTTAAACTGTTAGGAGAAGAGCAAAAATCAGAGCAAAATTAGAAAGTTTTATTAATGTGATGGAACTGGATACAAAATAATATTTACAGAAGAAGTTATTACACTAGTGTTTTTACACCAGCTCACTGCCTGTTTTGTAAATAAAGTTTTATTAGAACACAGCAACATCCATTTTTGTATGTACTGCCAGTTGCTGATTTTGTCTTACTATGGCTGAATTGAATAATTGCAACATAGACCATGAGGCACATAAATGCTAAAATTTTTACCAAATTTCCTTTTACAGAAAAATGTTTACTGAACCCTGATCTGTGGAATACAGATAATGTAATAATCAGGTTAATGTTTATAGTATTTTATATGTATATAAATTTTAAAATTAAAAATATATATTTGAAATAAGAAAAATGCACAAAAAGGAATTTTGTAGTTCTTTGGATTCCAGGAATAAAAGGAACCAGATTTACCCTACTATCTGAAACAATTAAAAACTTGCAACCTATGTGAAACAATAGTGTGCAGTCATTGTAGCCCAGAGAAGCATCCCTGAGAGATGAAAAACAAGCATGATGAATCATACAATAATCCCCAATTACTCCCTGAAGAGTGTTCAGGTATCATTGCAGGGAAATGCAACCTTATTATCGCATCTTGGTCTTTCTGAGTTGAAGAGACAGAGCTAGAGTCAAAGGAGGCCAAGGCTGTTAATTTATAGGCAGAATACTGAAGAAAAGAAGGCTGCACAGAAATAGAGTTCTAGAGATCTGAGAGGATTCCTTTCATGTATTCAATTAAGTACAGATCAGAGCAGGTATATGAGAAAGCTACCTGAGTCAATAAAAACAATAATAATAATGATATAACCACAGATATTATAGCAGGCAGTGCTTGGTGATTGCACAGTGCCTGTTCCCACTAGGTAAGCTGGAAAGCCTCATAGTTTACAGGGCATTGGCTGATGTACACAGAAGCATCTTGCCTCGCTAGTGAGGAATGATTATCTCTAGACTGAATGTTGCTGCAGTGGGCCAACATAATCTCATAAAAAACATTTTTAAAAAAACTCCAATGTTTAGAAAAATTATAAAGCACCCAACAGGGTAAAAGTCATAATGCATGGCATCTAATTGAAGAAACCAGGAATCCAATTATGCAGAAAAATACAACCTGTAGAGAAGAGAAAATCAACCAATAGAAACACACTCAGAGATGTTATAGATGAAAGAATTAGTAGATAAAGATAAATTTTATATAGTAGATATATAAATTTTATATATAAATTTATATATCTTTTTATATATAAATTTATTTATATATATATTTATCTATATATATATAAATATATATTATTATATATATTAATTATATATTATATATAATATATTAATTATATATATAAATATATATTTATTTATTTATATATAAATTTTATATATAAATTTATATATATATATTATATATAGTAGATATATAAATTTTATATAGTAGATAAATTTTATAGTAGATTTATAGTAGATAAATTTTAAAAGCTATTATTACTATATTTCATTTGTACAAGGAGGTAGAGGAAATATTGAACATGTTAGAAATATTGAAGATTTATAAAAGACATAAATTAAACTTATAGATAAAAAGATGCCTGAGATGAGACACTGAATGAATTAATTTCATATTAGACACTGCATAAGAAAATATTAGTGAATGCAAAGACATAAAAATAGAACATATTCAAAAAGAGAAAAAAGATTGGAAAAAGAGTAAAAGACTAGAACTATGTTATTGTAAAGTTCTTATACTGTATATAACATTGTAAAATAGTAATTAAATGTAGACCCAATGGAATAAAATATGTATATAGCAACCATAAAACAACAATAATAGAAGAAACAAATAATTATAGGTAAGAAGCTAATAAAATAGATAAAATGGAATCATAAAAAATGTAATTAATCCAAAAGTAGAAATTAAAAAAGAAAAGGGCAACAAAAAAGAAGAGGTGGGGAAAAAAATAGAAACAAATAGAAAAGTAGCAGTTACAAACACAACATACAAATAATTATGTTAAATGTAAATAGTCTAAACAACCCATTTAAAAAGAAAAGATTATCAGATTGGATCTTTTAAAAAAGCAAGACTCAAGTAAATACTGCCTACAAGAATCCCACAAGAAATATAAAGGCTGAAATAAAACAGATTGAAATAAAATAATGGAAGAAAACATTCAAACTAATCTGAGTCCAAATAAAACTTGAGTTGCTACATTAATCAGAAAAGGTAGACTTCAGCACAAAAAAACTTTTATTTGGGATGGTAATTTCATAATGATAAAGAGGTTACATCATCAAGAGGACATAATGGTATTAAATGCTTATGCATCTTACTACCAGAATTTCAAAATGCATACATCAAAAACAAGGAGAACGTAATAGACAAACCTGTAATTAATATCAGATATTTAAACATCCCTCTCTCATTAACTGATAGAACTAAGTAGAAATTCATTAAGGATATTTAAGATCTGAGCAGCATCATTAATCAAATTGACCTAGTAGACATATATAGAATACTAAAACCCAACCCAGAATACATAATATTTTCAAGTTTAAACAAGATACACTATATTCTATATCATAAAACAATGCTCAATAAATGTAAGAGGATTCAAAACCTATGAATTTTATTTATTAATTTACTGATTTGTTTATTGCACAATACAATTAAGTTGATAATTGATGATATAAAGATATCTGGAAACCTCTCAGATTTTTAGAAACTAAAAGACACATTTCTAAATAACATGTGAACAAATGAAGAAATCAGAAAACATTTTTAAAAGAATAAAAGTAGAAACACATATCAAAAGCTGTTATATGGGGCTTAATGTGTTTAATTAGAAATTTATCCCACTAAAGGACTCAAATAAATGACTTCCGCTTTCAACTTAAGAAATTGGAAAAAGAAGAGCAAATTAAACCCAAAATAAGCAGAAGAGGGAGATAAAAAGAATAAGTGAAAAAATCAATGAAATCTAAAAGTAATAGCAAGTGATGAAAACAATAAAACCAAAATTGGCTTCTTCTGCAAAGTTATTAATACTGGTAAACTTTTAGCTAGCCCTATACGAAAAAATATATAAATATCAGGACTAAAAGAGAAAGCATACAAGTTCTACAGATGTTAAAAGAATAACAAATGAATGTTATGAACAACTTTATACTAACAAATTCAACAACTTAGATAAAATGGACTAGTTCCTTGAAAGAAACAAAACTTTCTCCAAGAAACAGATTAACTGAATAGTTGTATATCTATCTAAAAGTTAAAAGTGTAGTTTAAAATTTTCCCATTAAATAATTTTAGACACACATCTGGTATCACTGGTAATCAAAACAAAAATTTAAGGAAGAAACAATACAAACTCTACCCAATCTATTGCAGAAAATTGATGAGGAAGGAATAATTTCACACTAATTACATGAGTTCAGCATTACCTTGACACTCAGACCAGATGAAGACATTACAAGAAAAAGAAAAGAATCCCTTGTGAACATAGATGCAAATATTCTCAACATGATTTAAAGAACTAGAGAGTGATCAACAATACAATAGCCAGTAATGTGGGTCTTCTTATTGTTATGTCTGCATTCAGAGATAGTAGACAGCCATTAAAATTATGCTCCCAAAAGATTATTATTGAGTGAAAACATCAGAGTGTAAAACTTTGTATGCTCCATCATCTCAATGCAGTTGATTAGAATAAAACACATATAAATAAAAGTGTAGGAGTAGAGGTGATTTTTCTCTTTTATATTTTCTGTATTTCCAAAATTCTACAATGTCAATACATTATGCTAGTATTTATTTACTTAAAACATATATTATTACATATATTATTACTTAAATAATATATATTTATATGATTATATATGCTATAATACTTATTTTAAAATAAATACATATGCATTTATTTAATAAGATATATTTAATATCTATATTAAAAAGAGAAAATTCATTTGCAGTAGTCTAATTTTATAGGCAATTTTTCTAGGGCACTTACTTTGTGTCAGTCTCTTTGCTCAGCACTTTCTGTATAATTTCTTTTTTAATTCTCTCAGATACTTTATAGACATTACATTTCACAGTATTTCACCCATAAGGAAACCAAAACCAGAGCTTAAGTAACTCATCCAAAGTCACTCAGCTTATAAGATCCTATATTTTGATATCCTGCTGTTTAGCAATAGAAACCCCACACCAGGCCATTATTTCATTCTGTCCCGTGAAAATAATTTAAAATGAGACAAATTTATTTTCCTGTATCCTTTACTTATTGTTTCCATCGTTTTTCGTCTAAGTATTCTTCCGCAGGCAAGTTCCCCGGGTACTTTTAAACAAGAGCACGTTGCCCAGCCCATGGTCTTTCTGATCCTTGCCCAAACCTTGAGCCTCCTCTTTCCCGTCTAAGCATCTCCAGTTCTGCAAACTTCTTCATGAATCATTATTCCTGGATAGTCCTCTATTCTAATGACACACCTGGATGCAGTTTAGATTGATCTACCACTGATGATATTTTTGTTTAGCGAATTTCAAGTGTTCTAACTTCTCTGGTTCAATGAAAAAGAAATAGAAACTTCAGTCCATTAAAAAAATGTATAATGACCCTTTTAAGATTCTGTACTTCATCAGATTCAAACTGTTTTACTTCTATTTTACCATGAATTAGTCAAAATAGAGCCATGATACAAAATTGAGATCAAGCAAATGGGGACCTTTCTGGTACAGTAAGTCTTATTTAGGTAAGAATAAAGCACTGTAATTATTATATAGTTTATAATTTACATGCCACTCTTTCTATTTCTGGGTTAATTCTTATAGAGCTAACCATTATGTAATTGAGCACTGTAGCAAAATGTATACAGGGAAGTACTGAAATAAACCCCCTTCATTCCTTATCAGCTCTCTACTGTATAACTCTTCCAGCAAGTAAGAACTACACTAAAAACAGATGTTTTATGTATTTCTTACAATAAGATGCTCTAGTGAATAAAGACATTGACTAAATAAACAAAATAAATAATCTATGATTCTGTAAATGATGTTAAATGATACTAATTAATATGTGTATAGAATTTAAAATATTTCTCTAAAATATTTCTCAGTTAATACTCTCAACAGTAATATGAGACAGGCATCATTTTCACATACAATTAAAGCTTAGAAACTGAGGCTCTTGTATATTAAGTAACATGTAAAGGTGAGAATTAAAAAAAAAAAAAAAAGAATAAAGGTGAGAATTTATCTGGTAAAACCAGACCTCCCTTTCAGTTACACAAGAGTTCATTCAGGTGTGTTATTTTGTTCTTACTGTTTTTCTTTCTTCTTTTTTTTTTGTAAGTAATACTGCTTCACAGCGGCTGGTGGATGTCAATGGTATACATGTATATCCATACAAATGCAATTTAAAGTGTTGTTAACATCTGCAGTTGATTATTGGAGCTATTATTGCATCTATTGCTATATATGTTAGTCTTCTCTAACATAACTCTGAGTATGCACATTCTTTCATGGAGATCTTACCCTAAAAGTAGCCAGCTGTATTGCACTCTGCTCTTTGGGAAGGTTATTAGGGAGTGATTTATTGATGGCGTCCAACTCTTTATGGCTAGGTCATCGTCTGTAATGTCTGCCTGCCTGTCTACAGGGTATCATACCTTGTTTCCATGGAGCTATAAAACATGAAGCACAAGACCTCTGTCTGATTTTACTTCCTTAGATTTGTGCTGACTCCATCTAGGTACTCCTGAAAATGGGAAAATGTACACAAAAAAGAAAAAAGGCAGGAATACAAATAAATACTATCATAGTTATAAATCTGAGTATTGTATTAATTAAAGGAATGGTATTTTTCTGTTATTTGGTTCATTCTTTAAAATAGATGATTTGTTGTTCTGGGTTAAGCCACTTTCTGAAATTGTCTTGTTCATTGGTGATTCTAAGAAACATAATATTAAATTAGAGCAGAAAAACACAAAAAGACATGTACATTTTACTGCCAGGGCATAAAAACACGTGTCTATGTCATTTAAGTACAGGAAGGAAATAGAAAAATGAAATCTCTATGTCAAGTTAGTGGGACCGTATTATTACAAAATATTTAATACTGATGATAGAAAATATTTTTATAAATCAGAATTTGAGGATTAAAATTTAAACCTTGGCCTCGACTTATTTGCTTGAAAATTACACCAACATTTTTCCTGTGTTTACAATAATATGGCTATTAAATACCAATTAAAATTTCTACAGAATTTTGAAGATCAACATTTCATTCATTTCCACATAGTCCTTATGAATAGGGCCAGAGAGGTATTGACTGTTATCCTCAATAAAATCACAGTTTGTCCAGAAATATTGGAGTATTTTAGACTATATAGATTTGGTGTGTAGGGTATAGAGGAAACAAAGTATTCTTCGCTTTTGAACTTTATCAACTGTTTTTAAAGTTACAATTGAAGTATTTAATGGACCTGCTATAAGTAGTGGCCACACCTGCTGCTTTATGTGCATAATTACATATAACTCCCACTCCCAAACATAAGATACACATTATTATAAACTTAGTCTTATAAATAAGGGAATTAGGGATGAGATCTGCTCTTTTTTCTAACAATTTTATTGGAGTAGAGTTGATCTACAATGTTGTGTTAGTTTCAGGTGTACAGCAACGTGATTCAGTTGTACATATACATATATCCATTCTTTTTCTGATTCTTTTCTTATATATGTTATCACAGAGAACTGAGCAGAGTACCCTGTGCAGTACAGTAGGTCCTTGTTGGTTATCTATCTTATATATAGTAGTGTGTGTGTGTGTGTGTGTGTGTGTGTGTGTGTATCTTGACGTGAAGAATTGTGCTGAGCACTTGTCTGAGCCCAAAATGCACACATTCACATAATTACTGAATGAACGCACTGGGACTGAATTTTGGAGCTCGCTATGCCTTGTTATTCCTCAAATTTTGCACCTGGTTGGATACAGGTTTCCCCTTCTTCTGTCACCACATAGATTTTACTGATTTCCTCCGAAAGTCCTGTGCAGACGTCCCGGATGTTACGTGGTGCTCTTGGCCAGCCAGCTGGCGGTTGGCTGTCATCCTGATGCTGGTGAACCCTTGTGCCACTGGCCACCTCTCCTCTGAATCTCTTTTCTAACGGACCTCCCTGAGCATCTCTTCTTCACGTTGGTACCCACTCAGTCATTCTGACTTCATGTCTTCTGTCCAGTGATCGAAGCTGCACTCGTAATCTGGGCAATCATCTTTTTTGCTATCTAACCTTGAATTTGAACTCTGGGGCTTTGCTCTGTAAGTATTGATACCACAGTCAGGGTGTGACACCATTTGTAAAACAGTTCAGATTTGCCATTACCACTTGGGCAGGATTTGCAGTGGATAATGTAACTTTGGCATAAGTTCCTGCTTTGTCAAACCACCTCAGCTGGGGGTTGAGGTTCCTTCAGAGCTGATGCTGAGCCAGGCCCTATAATGATGGTAATGCCTCCTTCACAGCTGCCAAGTGCTATGCCTTGTGCCAGCTGTTCTGCATGCGTTATGTCCAATCTTATTGAAGAGTCTTAAAACAGGTCTTTTTATACCCATAAGGAACTCATGACCTACTTAGAGGAAAATAGAGTCAAAATAAAACTTTGGGGCCAAATCCCTGTCCTCTTTGCAGTATTCTGGGATATTAGCAAATGTGGGCTGGTGACCAGGAGACACACATGAAGACCACAGTCCCCCACGTTTCAGATTTCTGATGGCCTATGCTTGGTTGGTCTGGGTTGGGGCTGGAATACTTCTCTGGAGTGGACAGTAAAAGCCATCACATACCTAGTGCTGGACTGATTAAACACTTCACATACACTCTCTCCTCAAGCTTGGTGACAACCTGTGAGGTATGTAATGGAACCCCTATTTTATAGGAGTCTCAGCAACCTGGAAATGTCACACAGGAAGAACCAGGTTCTAGCTCCCTGGAGTCTAGCTCGTTTCTCTCTGCAGGCTCTTAGCCATCATTATCCCTCTCTTATCCCCATCTCACTCTGAGTTCTTGCATATTTCCTGACATCTAGCTTTACCCCTTGTTTCACATTCTTGGAGGTTCTAACCCAAATATTTTGATCACCTGGAAGTATAAGGTTGCTCCCTTATTTGATGTAATGGCTATGTTTCTGAGGTCCCAAACTAACTTATTGCAAAATAAATTAAATCCTCCTGGGACCCTAATATTACCTCCAGCTCAATAAGTTTGCACTTGGTAATGAAAGAATAATTTTTTCAAATATTTGATCCATATGTGCAGTACCCAGTTTTTTAAAAAAATTTACTTGGTATCAAAAAAAAGTCATTTTATTTTGGGAAGCATTAAAAATTGCTGAGATAATTCATATCTGTTAATATGCATTTTGATCATTGAGTATTTACAAGTTTTAAAGGTAAATCTTTAAGAATCATCAAGTCTTCAATAAAAAATAAATTAAAAAAAGAATAATCAGGTCATCTTAATGAATAGAAATAGTGATTAGAATTAGTAAGACATTTGTAGCAAAAATGTTCTCTTTCTGCTCTGCTGGTGAAAAGATAAATTTAGCAAGAAATGTTAATGCAAACTCACTTTAGGGCCTTTCTCTTATTTTGGTCTTGGTTTCCATTTTCCTCATGAATAGAAGTTTGTATTTAGTAAGAGTATGTTATATTTAAAATTTATAAATACAATGCTATCCTTAAGTATTCTGCTTCATAACATACAGATGCAGTATGTCTTATTTGATAGATACCAAATATTTCATTTAAAATGTAACATAGCATTACAGTATGTTAGTATCTTGAATTTACCGCTGTAGAATATGCTATCCAAATAACATCAGATAGGAACTGGGTTTGGCACTGATGTCCATTCAGGCTGGTGAATTAGCCAGTTTTTATTTTTTATGCTTTGGTACTTTCAAATTTTATGAAGTAGCATATGTGTCAGAGGGCTGATTATGGGATAAATTAAAAATGCAGATTTAGAGACAAAAACCAACATAATTTCTTTAACTGCGGAATTGCCAGAAGGCGTTATGAGTTGCTATTTTGTTAACCTGTCCCTCAGAGGTAGCGTCCTATTAAACATTCTTAGACTCGACTGATTAATTCTAGCAAATCCTTGTCAAGATTGATCACCTAACACTATAGCAACTAGTCCCTTATGAATAAAAGATGACCAAGTGGGTAAAAGAATAGAAAAGCTCAAAGTAATTATGGCAATCAAACTTCTACAGTGATAACCTTTTGTACTTCATTATTACATCATCAGAATACATCTTGCATACAATATTTGTAAAGGAACTGAAACCAAATTGTGGCAGAAGAAAGTCACTGTACTTTATGGACCACTCAGATCTGTTATTGTAAACAAGAAGTCTCTGCCTCCTTTGCTAGGAGAGAAAGGGTGAAGTTTTAAGAGAAGAATTAAGCACCTATGATCCATTCCCTCCCTCTGGGGCTCAGTGCTATGTTACCTGCAATGTTACACAATAGATCTATCTATGTAGGCTGTGCCTCTCTCAGTAGATGTTCAAGCTCTTTTATATGAGGACAATCTTGTATGTTGCCTTTTATCCCTCTCACAATATTCAAATATACTGTCAGTCCTGCATAAATACTTACTCAATAAATGCCAAGCATTTAGAAAAATATAAGGAAAGGGAAGACCAGCAAGAGAATATAGAGACCACTTCAAATGAATTAAACAAAACTACTTTGCCACATTCTTCTTCTTGGGAAAATATTCAATCCAGGGACCATTCTTTAATTGAACCTTTCCTAGGGGACTGATCTGAGGACATACGTTAATACCACAACATGTAAACCTATTTATGGGAATTATTAAGTCACTAATATGATAATTTAATCCTTCCAGCAGTTACAATCTTGGTTTAACCTTTCTTAGATGCATCACTAGGTCACACTCCAGTATCATCAGATGCTTGTTTCTGGTAGCAAATTGTTCTGGGAAATTATCTTAATTAATTCAAACTAAACACTTATCACATTGTGAAATGAATATACTTGAACAATGGCTGACTAGTCTAACATTTTTATATGTATTCTTATTTTTTTAATCCTTACAGATGTTTTCACATGAAGGTCAGTTCATTATTGAAGACAAGAATCCCCAAGGCCCAGAGTGAATCTGGCATGCATTTGTTATTTAGTCATGATTGTCCCTTCTGACAAGCCTCTCTGCTTAGTCTGAGTTGGTGTTTGCACTGAAGAATCTTCCAGTTGTTGTTACAATTCACAAGACTCTGCTTACATCTCTCTGACCAGGATCTCCTCATTCTCCTCAACTCCTCACACACTTTTGCGCACAAACTCTGCTCCAGATTTAATGAACTATGTTCAATTTCCTGAGAAACCATACACTATAATCACTACGCCTTTTCTTATGCTGTCTCCCCCCCTTCTTCTCTCTCTCTGAGAAGTGATGCAACACCCAGTCTTTTCTCAAACCTCAGACCAAGTATCCCCTCCTGGAGAAACACTTTCCTATAATCTGCACCATTTTATCTCTGCACCTCCCAACTCCCCGCCCTAAAGATGTATCCTCCCATTTTGGCTGGGGAATCTCTTCCCATTGTAACACCACCTGGTGTATCATGGCATGTATCAAACTATATTGTAATTGACTATCTGCCTACCTAGATTATAAATTTCAGAAGATAGGAACCTGAGCATTTTATCTTTATACACTTAGAATCAAGACCAGGGTCTTATATAGTAGGTATTCAGAATAGTTGTGAATTGATCAAAATAAATAATCTTGTGATAATACATTTATTGCTTTTTCCAATCACAGCTTTCATCTGTGCAACATTGCATGAACTTTTCTAATTATAATTAGAAAATTTATAATTAGGAGTTATAATTAGGCAGAATCCATAAACTTCTGTTCAATTTTATTTCTGAAACTTTAAAAATTTTACCCTAGCCTCCAGTGCAGGCATTGCTACCACCTCTGCAGCTTGGGGATGAGGGAGGGATATCTCACTTTCAGATGCCTCCATAGCTTCCCTAGTGGCATTGCCATTTGGAAGAAAGGAGAACAGGGGCAAGAATGAGATACCTTTTTACGTGGCTAGCCCAATGTTGAGGAAGGAGTGAATTCCTGATATAGCTCTGGTTCTTTTTTGCATACGGTGAGGGGTGACTTCTGTGTGCGTGGTGTGTGGCTCCTCGTGGGGACCATCAGCTTCACCCTGGTTACATGCATCACCAATGACCATTTCAGGTGTGAAGATAGGTTACCTCTTAGCCCCAATCCTCGTATATACTCCCATCGTATTTTCAGAGATGGGGGTTGCGTTTGCTGGGCCATATATTGTTATCTCACTCCTCCATTCATCTCCGTGGTTCTTTCTTGTGGAAGTGAAAAATAAAACTTCAGGACCCTTTCAACACTCTCCAAAGGCTAGAGGGGACTAGAGGGAAGAGATGGTGACCTCACCTTTCGCTCAGAATCACCTGACAAATCATCCTTACCGCATGAGTTTTCTGAACCTCTGAATCACAGGTAGAGAGCTGTGTCCGTGTTTGTACACACCTCCTATCTCTGGAAGATGCACACTCACCTCTTCCAAGAACTCCTGCCTCTCTCCTCAGGTTGTCCTTCCTCCAGACATTGAGCCTGACTCCTTTCGGCTTCAGAGAGAAGAAAAGCAGCCCCCCGCTTTCCCAGCATAAGGAACCCGCGCTGCCCCGCCAGGAGGGTGAACACAACTTCTCCCGCAGTTGGAATCTTCTGCTTCACGCTGATCAAGAAAATTTGGTCACATACAGTTTATACACAACAACCTTATAGGAACTACGAGTAACTGATGTTCATTGTTTGTTCCTAGGAATGTGGGAACCATTTAATCCCACTGGCTATCTTCTTCATTGGAGTCCCACATAAACCTTCCTGAGATCCTGCATTAAAAATATACAATTGGTTGGCGCTTTATTACACTGTAAAAATACACATTTTTTAATGGGCATGCACTATCCTGATATTTCTCTCAGATGCAATTAACAGTGAACCATCCCTCTGGATTCAGAGGAGCAAGTATCTTCATAGGCAGAGACAGAGAAACAATTCAGACATAAAAGATGTCTTCCACACCAAACGAAAAGGCAACGCGTTCTCAATTTGGACCAGACCCAGATGGAAGCAAGTGCTTTCCTGTCTGAGGTGCACGTGAGCAAATCAATCCACCGGTAGGACAGAAGTTAGTGGATTTCTGTAGAGTGCCATTTGCTCTCTGTTAGTCTAATGTTGAAGTTTGAAAAACATCTAGTGAAACTTGACCTAGAATAGGAAAAAATCACACTTCAGTTTCATTAATCTGAGAAGTAGTTATGGCTTAAATCACTCCACCTACAGGGTACAGTGTGGTCAGGGAGATAATTGGGATAATTCCCAATCAACTTTTTCTGCCTTCAAATTACCTGAGGAAGTCATTTTTCCCCATTTCTCTTTCTAAATTTTTTCCCCATGAGATAAGTGTGAAGAGATGAACTAATGAATAGGAGAATCTGAGAGTCATTTAGTGTCTCCAGTCTCTGGACCATTACAAGAATGAGAAATCAATTTTACTTAAAAGTTAATAAAAATGTCTAAACAGTCTCAGATGTCTTGTGCAAGTACATAAATTCTAGGTAGATTAGTCTATGCATTTCATAGGCACATCACTTAGGGGAAGAAAAAGTGCAGGCAACGAAGACTTGGCTCCCACCTGTGCCTAAGAGATTAACACCAGCAGTAAGTAACACAGCCTTTTGTGACCTATTTGCCAGCCAGTAATAATCATTCGTAGCTGCAAGACTATTTAACATATTCTAATTCATGTCCCTAATTTTCTTCAGCTTCCCTCTAGAGGTTCTGCGGGTCCTCATTAGTCCTGGAATGATTGAAGCTGAAGTGACCCTTGTCCCCAGAAGAAGAATGATATTATTTTACCATCACTCTCAGGTTGCCTATCTGTGTCAACAGTCCTCTTCTTCTGTGCCTCCCGTAAAACATTTCTTCTAGAATAAAATCTCCTATGCCTCCTATCTCCAACACCCTTCCCACATCACTCTCTCCGTTCTAGAAATTGTTTGTTAAACTAATGAGCGTATGAAAAATTATATGACAATTACTAACCTATATATTTAGGTATCCGTGGTTATGAAATCCTGGACATTGGTTGACCCCTGACTTTGTACTAGCCATCAGATATTTGTTCTCTCACTGGCTCGGCACACCGGAATGAAGTAGGCTGTACGCTTCGCAGATGGGAAAACAGAGGCTTAGAAAATTGAACTGAATTCTAGCTAGAAAATGGAAGAACGGGATTTTATTCTCTCTCTGTGCCCAAGACATCTCAATCCAAAGTCATACTCTAAATACAGAAATTTATGATAGAAATATTCATACAGGAATATATATAATCTAAATAAAGAAGATGGTGAAACCTTGCGGTTTGCCAGACACCTTGCGGTTTGCCCACAGTGAGTTAGGCAAGAAAACGGCTCTAAATTTCAGGCTGCTCATCTCCCATTTTTATACCTGAAGGACTGGAAGTTTTATTGGCCAATTTCTTCAATTTTCTGCATGTACCTGCAGCTTTATGGTTAGGCTGAGAAGCAGTAACCTTACATACTTACTACTTGAACAGAGTTTACAAGCCCAGGGTCCCTGTGCTCTTGAGAACGTGCCCCACATAGTCAAGGCCACAGGGTCAGTGGGGTGGCAGCTGCATCAGGGCCTGAAAAGAGAGTAAGTGTAAGTCCTGCCTCTGAGTCCCTCTCACTGATCCCCTTCCCTGATCTTGAAGCAGATCTGGAAAGCCCTCTTGCTGACCCAGTGAGGATACCACATACCTGCCACTCCACTTGGGAAATAACATTATGATGGCGTAAAACAGGCTCTTATATAAAAACGTGATTTCCCTGTGTGATAGGATTTACTAAAGTTTGTCTCCAATATCTAGCCTGGCCTGGGTATTCAGCTTTTCTATTGTTAATGGACCTCTGAATTTGTTGTTCTAGCTTAAGAAGAAAGAAAGAAAGGAAAAGAAAGAAAGAAAGAAAGAAAGAAAGAAAGAAAGAAAGAAAGAAAGAAAGAAAGAAAGAAAGAAAGAAAGAAAGAAAGAAAGAAAGAAGGAAAGAAGGAAAGACAGAAGAAAGAAGGAAGGGAGGGAGGGAGGAAGGAAGGAAGGAGGAAAGAAAGGACGAAGGGAAGGAAGACAGGAAGGAAGAAAGATATTTATATATTTTTTTCAATTTTTTCTTAATTTCTGGATAAATGCCTTTAATTTGCTCCAAGGGAATGTGGGGAAAAAAATCCCATGACAGTAATATTCCCTGGGCTCCATAACTATACATGGCGTTGGTTTGATCAATTTCTTTGTTGGACAGAATTCTCTGCTGTGACAACAAAACCTCTCTACTTCAAGCACAAAAGACATTTATTAAAAGACATTAAGTATGCAGAATAGTTGACTCTAGGCTGAGCTTTGGAGGCACCCCCTGCCCAAACATGCACCAATGGCCTCACTGCTGTGGTTAAAAGTTAAGTGCCAGAACTCTACGTACTGCAACTGGTACATATGCCACTCTTGCATCAGGAACAAGAGCGTACAGCCTATCTGCACCAGCCCTGTTACTAAACCTGGATGCGTTTGCTCATTAGAAAGCATGGAAACTTCCCAGAAGGGTTCCAAAGTGGGCTAAGCCCCTATCCCTTCTCTAGCAGACGTTCTTGGGATTTTTAATTTTATTTTTTTTGTCTTCTCAGGAGCTTCTAATCATTATTCACATTTGGAACCACTGTACCAGCGTGACCCTCAAGGTTCCCTGTAGTGGTAGAAATAGTTATAGGTTTGTAAGAAAAAATAAGAGCAAACACCAGTCTCCAGTCCATGACTCCTGAGAAGAAGACTTACGTTAGAGAACATTTTTCAAGGAAAAAGACCAGTAAAACATTCAAATTGGAACAAGGACCCAGGTAGCAATCACTGCAGAGCCCCTGCTGTTCCACTTTCCACAAAGCTGAAAATTCATGCTTAAAAAACAGTGAGGCTCAGTCAGGTATAAAGGCACCTGCGGCGATCTGAAACACATGAGGCACATTCTGATTTCCTGCACAAAGAACCTTCCATCCAGGATGTCTCCACTGGGTGATGTGCATGAATTGGACCCATGGTTGAAGGGCTAAGACAGGTTTTAATAGGAAGTTAAATGGGAATGGATTCTCCACTGCAAATATTTTAAATGTAGCAATTCTCTTTCAGGCAAACTTTCCATGAATGTGTGAAAGGAAGAAGCTTGTGTCCATGTATCCTTTGTTCTCTCATCTTTACTAAACCAGACAACTTTATGTACTCATGGTGAATAAAATATTAGTTTTACCCTTGTTTGATATAAGGAAGTGTTGACAGAACAGAAGCAACTGTAATCCAAATACTTGTCAGCATGGCATCAGGACAATTTCATTTATTTAAAACGTAACTAAGTAAAGGAATATATTACATTGTATCAATTGTAGTGATGTGATCACTAGCATTGATTATTTGTTTATTTTCAAATGCTTGATTCATTTATTAATAATCTATTGATATAATTTGTCATATTGTTTTATTTATCTTATGTTTATATTCGTCATATATTTTATCTATTTATTAGTTAATTAATTACTCATAGTTGTAGTAATATATTTGCCTGATGATTTGGAAATCTAAACTTTATTTTTGGTGTTATTATAACTTGTGATATCTTCTCTTGATTTTAGACTTAGCAAATCTTGCCCTGCTTACACACATTTGAAATAAAAAGGAATTACTTTGTATATACACATATATAGGTATAGACACATTTTAAAAGCACAATATTAAAACAAAAAACCCTATGTGCTCTGCTCATATTAAGAAATAGAATAATACTGGCACCATCCAGTTGAGCACAATTGCCAACTTGTCCCCAGAGGATAGATATGATGAACAATTTTCTGCTTAGAATTTCCTTATTATTATTTTGGTTTACAAATATGGGTATATCTCTAAGTAATATGTTCCTTGATTTTGCCGGTTTTTAAAATTTACATATATGAATACTCTCTGCATAGTCTTTTATGGCTTCTTTTTTCAACCAACATACTTTTTAGTTTCACTTATGTTTATGTGTGTAGATCTGGTTTATTTTCACTGGTATATACTTTATTTTACATATGTGTAGCACAATTTAATTATATAATCACTGATGAATATTTATTTTTCCAATATATTTTTAACTATATAACATGTTGCTATACACATTGTTATACATATGAACATTAGGATTCAGCTGAGATCCACTAGGGAGAAATGTGAAAATTTAATACAAAGAATTGTTAACTGGTAAAACATTCTCCACTACAAAAAAAAGTGGGGTGGGGGGAGAATAGGCAAGGGTAGAGCAGGGGCAAATGCAAACAGCATCTACTCCTCTCAGGAAGAGAGACCAGGAAGAGAAAGGCTGAGACCCTGGCCTCTTTGGAGAAGGCACTGCTGACAGGGACAGCAGCCCGAAGGAGGAAGATGCTTGCTGGAGGATGTGGGCAGAGCTGGTCCATCAAGATGGTCAGCTCCAAGTGGTGGAGGAATTTGCTGGAAGGATCAGGATGTAGCTGGCCCATGAGGGCCACAGAAGTGCATGCTGCTGGGCCTCTTGCATGACAACCTGCTGGCTGCCAGGTAAACACAGCTGGACAGAACCAGGAAAGGACTCCCTTTCCCTGCCATGGTATGGAGGGACCTTCCCAGTCTCTTATTCTCTCCAAGATGAAGCCCAGCTGTGGCCAGCTGGCAGAGAGAAGTGCTTGCAGGACCTGTGTCCCTATTAACACAAAGCAGACAAGGAGGGGAGTATGTGGATCTGGGTGGGTGGCAACGACCCACAACAGGTGCACATCTCCTCACGCTAAACATCTAGTTCTTAAAATAAGAATTTTCCAAGGCTTATGCCGAGTGGAAATGCTCAGCCAACATGTGTCCATTTCATCATGTCTAAGAAAGGCCAAATCAAGTTCCAAAACTATTTTACCATTTTATACTACTGGTCGTGAAGCGTAATCTCATGGTGTTTTTAATTTTCCTTCTTATGATTACTAGGATTGTAGAGTTTATTTCCATATTTTTATGGATGCCTCTGTTTTCCCTTCTGTACAGTGATGGCTCATGTCTTTGGCTTGTTGTGTCTAATTTGTGTGTGTTTGCACACCTGCCTTTTTCTCATTCTTACCAGTTTTTTTTTTATGTATTATGGAAACTAATGATTTTTAGTTATATGTTTTGCAAATATCTTCTTCTTATGGTCAAGATCTTTATGGTGACTTTTATTTAATACAATTTATTAATTTTAACGTAAACCGAGTTAACAAGTGCTTGTTTTCCTTATGGGTTGGGCATTGCTAAAGAATTTTTTTTATTTCTTTGGGGACATAAAAATATTCTGACAATTCCCTTCTAACATTTTTTAAAGGTTGACTTTGCATTTAATTCTGTGATCCATTTGGGATTAATTTTGGAGGGAAGGTGTGAGATGGAGTCAGGATCTATTTTACTTTATAAAAATATACAGATCACTGTTGTCCTTGCACTGTTTATTGAAGAGTTCTTCCTTATTAGATTCAGATATAGTTCATTTGGGGGGGCAGTGTATTATGTTTCTTTCTGTTCTGATTTGTTTCTGTAAGTCTGTGGCAGCCCACACCATCCTAAATATTACAGCTTTATAATAAGTCCTAACGTTAAGGAGAGTGATTCTCTCCACCTGACTCAATAATTTGCAATTTTTTGCAAATTCTATATAATTAAGGAATGCACTTTTCAAGTTCCATGAAAAATTTAATTGATTTTTCAAACAAATTTTTGGAAGAACTGGTATTTTTACAAGGAGCCCTCCAATCAATGGATACATCTTTTTGTTTACTTAATTGTTTTGAATAAAGGCTTATAGTTATGTTCAGAAAGGTTTTGAGTCTCTACTGATACCTTTGTTGTTGGTTTCTTTCTGCTTGTTTCTACTTTTGTAAAAATTATTATTATTATTTTTTGGCCGTACGCGGGCCTCTCACTGTTGTGACCTTTCCTGTTGCGGAGCACAAGCTCCGGACACGCAGGCTCAGCGGCCATGGCTCACGGGCCCAGCTGCTCCGCAGAATGTGGGATCTTCCCAGACAGGGGCACGGACCCGTGTCCTCTGCATCGGCAGGCGGACTCTCAACCACTGCGCCACCAGGGAAGCCCTGTAAAAATTATTTAAAATTTTGTGTTTTCCAAATGCTGTAGTCGGTGTATAGAAATATAAGTGACTTTTTAATGAGGATTTTAGATCTGGCCCCTTGTGGTATAAGAACTAAAATTAAAGCCTGATATTATATGCTGTCATGACATCTGGGAAAACCAGGTGACCTTGAATGCCCGCCTGCAAGCCCCCCTCCTTGCGGTGGTCCTGAAGACAACGTCCCCTGGACAAACCCTCCTTATCAAGGGAACCAGGCCCAGTTCCTGCTCATCCTGGAGAAGTGGCCTTGCTTTCCTGCCAGCCCGTGGGTTTATTCAAACAAACCAACCACATCCACCTGTGGGAACCAGGGACACCTGGCCCTACTGATCCTCCAGAGTCCACCCCCTGTAAGCCCTGGTTGTTCTCTCTGTTCCCAAGCGCAGCCCCCGTGTGGCCTGTGTAATGTGCTGTGTCCCCCTCCCCAGGCTCTGAGACTCTGTGATTAATAAACAGCTGTTAAACTCAGCTTTCCCGTGTTGGGTGTCCTGTGCTTGGCCATCCCTGTGACCCTACAACTGCAAGGTCTCCCTCGCCAATGCAGAGAGGGAAGATAAATCACCCCCTTGCTAAACTTACATTTAAATTCTAACAATTTGTTTCTACTACTTGTGATTTTTCGTAGACCAAATCTACACTACTGGGATGCCTTCAATGAGTTGTAAACATGTTGAAAATTTTATCCCATCAGTTAGGCTTGTCCTAGGGTTACCAGAGCCTTGGAGCCAAGAGTATACAATGTGTTGTACAAATGGTACCTTTTTCTATAAGAATCTAAAATAAAAAATGTAGGCAGCCAGATTTAGATAATTGTATCATCTGCAAATAGTGATAGTCTGGGGTTTTCTTTTCCAAACTTTGAGAACTTTAACCCCTACCATTTTTTGAATTATTGCAAGGCTAAGGCCTCCAGCGGGATGTTGACGTATAGATAGCCAATATTCCTGAATTATCCTAAATTAACATTCTACTATTATGTAGCTTCTAGGTATTTTACACATAACTTTTTTCAGGTTAAGGGAATTTCTTTTTTTCCTAGTCTGCTATGATATTTCTTGTAAATCATTGCTGAATCTATTATTTTTCAGGATGTACTGAGATGATCACATGGTATTTATCTTTTATAAATTAATAAAAATATGTATGGTGATTGACACTGACACATTTCACAATGTTAAACTCACTATGAACTACTGAAATAAGGCCAACTCAATCATAATAAAAACATTTCTGGATTATATCTATAATATATTTTCAATGCTTTTCAAATATGTTCATGAGTTATTAAATAATATTTTTCTTCTTCTCCTTTCTTTGTAGGAATTGCTCCTGCATGAGGGTGAGGGGAGAGGTTTCTGGCAGACAGTAGAACAAGGTCAAGGCTGAGATGTTGGAGAAACACCACCCAGGATTCCTGGACATCAGGGTACAAGGAGGCAGGGAGTGATGCAAGCTCAGGTAGAAACGCAGGTCTTGATGGACGTTTAGGTCCTGTTGGGAAGGTTAGACCCCTTTGAAGTCAGTAAGATTTATCCATATATTTAAACACAGGAATGGAATGCCCATATCTTCATTTTAAAAGATCATTATTTCCACAGTCTCATGAATTTATTAGAAAGACGTGAGGGTGGAGACAGAGAAATAATTTTCACAGTTGTTGCCATAATTCAGACATGACATTTAATGAATTTCTTATTTTAATTAAATAAAATGATACAAAAATTCTTGTAATGAGAGTCAGATCATTGCAACTATTTAAAAAATCCCCATTGTTGGTGTCGACCATGGTGTTCTGATGAGCTATCACGCCTGAACTAATTGTCACCTTAACACTTCTCTAGTGGCACGGACAAGGCTTCCCCGAAAATATGAAACAGACCAAGTCCAATTGCAGTTGTAAGGGCGAGATAATCAAAGATCTTTATCCTGACAGCAAGGTCAAAGCCTCATCAATCCTATCCTGTGTAAACAGATGATCACAGCGTCTGAGTATGCAGCCACTTCTGAGAGTGTTTTCGTATATGACAAAAATGTGTATCTATCTTCAGTTACAGTATTTTTGTGAGAGCGACTTTGGCCAATCCCCATTCCAGTGGAGAAAGAGAACAAACAAAAAACAATGAGTATTTAAGAGAAGTTTTGAAATTCCTAATTCCCTTAAATGTTAGAAATGACAAAAATGAAGCCCCAGGTCAGGCAGCTCTGCAAGCGTCGCAAAAGAGCAGAGGGAAGAGACTAAAAGCTCAGCCACTGGTTTCACAGACCAAGCTTCCCTGCTTCCTCAACATATGTGTGGAGCCAGTTCATTTTCCTCTCTGGACATGGATTTTTACATTTGCATACAGGGTCTAACGATGCCTGTCTCATTAGGCCATTGTAAGATTGAGTAAAATATGGTAGCAAAGCACTTAGAACACAGCCGAGCACCTGGTCAGGACTAAATACAGGTCACTATGTAGTTTTAAGACATGGCTAGAAAGTTTTAAGTTGGAGTGTGACATACATCAAGGCTGTGTGGACCCCACTGCACTGACAGTTCCTCTTTTTAAGGATGCATTGATTCACGTTGTAAGTTGATTTTCTCCTTTCTGCATCGACTAATTCCATGACTAGAATAAAATGTATATGTACACAAAGAAAAGCCGCCATATTCACTTCACCACTAAACTCTGAAGAATTTTTGGAGCATCCACACATAGCCAAAAACGTTTACCTGATTAGTTCGGAACTTCACTAGATTAACCCGTCCAGACTAGGTTTCAGCTATCTGTTCCTCAAGGAAAGGCAAAACTCCCCTTTCTCAGGCTTTGTGTGTGTGTGTGTGTGTGTGTGTGTGTGTGTGTGTGTGTTTCCTCTCTTCTCTTTCCTGGCTCTTTTATAAATCCTGTCTTTTTTAACGACAACATCCTAATAACGGTTTCCCATTTTTATTAGGAACCATGTGAGCTAACTCATTCAAAATCTGTTTACTACTTGAAGTAAGTCAGAAAGAGGAAAACAAATATCGTATATTAATGCATATATGTGGAACGTAGAAAAATGTTCAGATGAACCGGTTTGCAGGGCAGAAAGAGAGACACAGCTGTAGAGAACAAACATAGGGACACCAACGTGGGGAAAGTGGCAGAGGGGTTCGTAGTGGTGGGATGAATTGGGAGATTGGGATTGACATATATACACTAATATGTATAAAATTACTAATAAGAACCTGCTGTATAAAAAATAAACAAAATTCAAAAATAAAAAAAGTATATGTAAATTTTGCTTTAATAAGATATAGCAGTATTATCTGATAAAAATACATTCTTCTATGAAATATACCTGTGGTCAGGATTAGTAATAGTAAGTCATCTCCTCTTTCCCTTGGGATAAATGTATCCTTTACACAAAATGCACAACATTTAGCCCTAAAATCTTGTGTTGTGTTATTTTTTGAAAACATATTTGGAAAAGTTTGTTACTGTGGAACCTTAAAGATTATGTTTTTCCCCCACTCCTTCCCCAACACCATCTTCACTCCATACATGCCACGAAAAGCACTCATTCTTTGATTCATCCATCAATTCACTCATTTATCCATATACACTCATCTCACAATTATCACATGAGAGCACATTATCATGTGCACAGGTCCCATGACAGGCAATGGGGCTACAAACAAGAAGCACAAAATAACCTCTCCTTCAAGGAGAGAGAAAAAGAGAGCTCTAAACCCCAAATTTTAATGAAGTGATGCATGTCCTTTGATGGAAATTTTTACAGATATCAAACGTCTAGAGTAGAGGTCTTCATGAATGAAGCAGTTTTCTATCTGAGCATCAAAGACAGGTGGGTGTTGACTAGGAGACTCTGAGAGGGAGGGTTGTGGGGAGAGAGAACAAAGGAATCTCCTGAGTGGGGACAAAGTACTCTGTGGTCACCTGACACATTTGAAGAATGTCAGAAGGTTCTAAATGGCTGGAACTTAGGGTGCCCACTCCCAAGGAGTTCTGTATACCTTGGTCATCAGCCTGAATTTATTCAGGGAGCCAATGAAGAGATTTCATTTAAGACTAAACTTTTAAGATTTGTATTATATATAAAATAGATAAACAACAAGGTCCTACTGTAGAGCACAGGGAACTATATTCAATATCCTGTAATAAACCATAATGGAAAAGAATATGAAAGAGAATCTATATCTATATATATAATTGAATCACTTTGCTGTGCACCAGAAACTAACACAACATTGTAAATCAACTGCTCTTCAATTAAAAAGAAAAGAAAAGAAAACCAAATATTCACCTTGTTTTATTTAGGGGCTATCATTACAACCATGATCATTAATGAATTCCTTATGAGCTGTACTAATGTCTATAAATGCCAATACACCAAGTACATTGTAAGTGCAAATTAAATTGCCTCATTAGAGTTCTGTTTTCTCATGGCAGTGCAAGGAAATGAACACCCATTTTCACAAATCAGAAGTATTTTTCTTTGATGAGTGAAAAGGATTAAATTTATCATTACTTTTAAGAGCATGTTTTAAAGTATGTGTATCATGAAATTGTACGGAGACACATTTCTTAAACAGCTACTGTGTGCTGTGCCTGACTGCTTTAATGTACTTTATTTCATTCTGCCTTTCAAAACACCCTGCTGTGAAGTCACTTGCTCACACAACGAGCACAACTGGGGCTCTACTGTGATGCACATGCTCAATTTCAATGGTCATGAAGGCCTCGCAGTTTCAGATCTTCTTTACCACTTGATACCCACAGATTTATTCCTTGTTAGTCAATGTCATTAGCCACTTTCTGCCTTGTATTAAGATTGTTTATATTATCTCCTTTATTAAAAATGAGTCCTGGAAAGAGGACTTGGGGAGAAAGTCTTACTGATTTCTGTATCCACTCATAATGCATGTAGAGTCACTAGTTATTTGATTAAAAAATGAACAGATAAATCAATGAATAAAAATAGTAAAAAAAAAATCACCAATGAAACTTATGCTATCCCACCCCAAAAATGTTTTCAAACCACGGAAATATATATATATAAAATTATATATATATATATTTATATATAAATAAAAATATATATTTATATATAAAATTTTAAATATATATATTTAAATATATAAAAACATGGAAATATATATAATTTTAAATATATATATATTTATACATAAATAAAATATATATATTTATATTTATATATAAAATTTTAAATATATATATATTTAAAATTTTACTCATAATGTCTTCTGAGAATAATCAATTATTTCAGAGTAGATGTATGCAAACAAATACAAAGCTAGACACAGCTGGGAAAATCTTTATAGGTCTATCTTAGCCTGTTCAGTCTGTTCTATCGTTAACAAAAATATCAAAGACTAGGTGGTTTGAACAACACTTATTTCTCACAGTCTGGAAGCTGGGAAGTGCAAGATGAAGGCCCTGACACATTCAGTGTCTGGTGACAGCCCTCTCCCTGGCTCATAGATGGCGTCTTCTCCTGTGTCCTCCCATGGAGGAAGGGGTGAGGGAGCTCACTGGGGTCTCTTTTACCAGGGCACTAACCCTATGATGGGGACCCCACCCTCAGGACTGAAGTATCAATATCTCCCATAGGACCCTAATACCATCATCTTGGAGGTTAGGGTTTTACATACGAATTTTGAGGAGACACAATCATTTGGTCCACTGCAACCTCCATGTAGAGATTAGTGTTCTTAAGGTAAGATGTATATTCAGCAAAATACACATACTTTAGTGTGCCATTTAATGACTTTTGATGCAATACCTATGTAGAACATACTTTCATCCATAAAGTTCATTAGTTTTCTGTTTCAGTCAATCTTTCTTCCTAGAAGCCACACTGTTCCAACTTTCATTCTTAGACTTTGTGTTACTTTGCTCAGGCTGCCATAACCAAGTGCCACAGACTGGGGGGCTCACATAACAGAACTTTATTCTCTCACATTCTGGAGGCTGGAAGTCTAAGATCAAGGTGTGGGCAGGGTTGGTTTCTCATGAGGCCTCTTTACTTGACATGTACATGGTCATCTCTTCACTGTGTCCTCATGTGGTCTTCCCTCTGTGCATGAAATTTCTTGATGTTTCTCTGTGCAAATTTCCTTTTATTGTAAGGACAACAGCCACATTGGATAAAGGCTCACCCTAGTTACCTCATTTTAACTTCATCACATTTTTAAATACCTTATCTCCAAATACAGTCACATTCTGAGGCACTGGGGGTCAGGGATTCAGTATTAAATTTGGGGGGCATACAATTCAGCCCATAACAGACTTCATATAAATTGACTTATAAGTATAAGTGCCCTTTTCTGCTTGGCTTTTTTGGCTCAACATAATGTGTTTGAGATTCATCCATGAGGCTCTGTGTATTGTTTTTAATTCTTTTATTGCTAAGTGATATTCCATTGTATGAAAATGCCATATATTTTTACCCATTTCCCTGTTGAACACTTAGATTTTTCCAGTTTGGTTATTGTCAATAAAACTTTCCCCCATTATTTTAAATGATAAAAATTACTGTGTGTCAAATGTCACAACAAACTCCCAGTAATCTTTGAGATAAATATGATCACCCTATTTTTGTATAAGTAAGGAAATGAGGTTTAAGTTATTTGCCCAATTCAGAGAGCTAAAATTGTTGGAACTGTGTTTCTGGGCTGAAGCTGTCTGACTCTAGTGCCTATGCAATGAGGTTTTCTCCCACTTTGTACTCTGGTCAGTGAACAAAATACCACTGGTATTTTTATATCATGCTTCATATAATGATGCAGACTTTCACCTTATGGGTTAACTATCTAAATATAAATTTATGGAAGGGATTTGGCCATAAGAAGAACTTGTCTTTTCCCTTAATGCCATTGCCCAATACTCATGAGGAGACAATGACAACTCTATGTTATAATTTTGTCATCATTTACTTCACATGAGAAGGTGAGAACAGAATTAGGAAAGCTGTCTGATTTGCATACAATAATGTGGTACCCTAACAAAAAGTCATAAGGCAATGGGACTGGAAAGTATTTTAAAAATTATGTAGTTAAACCTATTTATTTGCCAGATAAAGGAAAATAAACTCAGAGTGATTTTCAACTCTGGGTACAGGCAGAGGTGAATTGAAATCCAAGATTCCAGACTACTAATACCTTCAGACTATATCATTTTTCTCTTAAAGAATTATGCCTTTAATAGTTTCTTTATACTGTTTTTAAAGTGATCAAAACTCACTTGTTATTCACAGAGCATGGATAAATAAACCACTGTCCTTTCTGAAGCTCTCATTTTTCTGAGCCCACAGTAGAACATCATCTTTTAGAACTCCAGGTGCACCTGAGAAGCGTAGAGCTCTTCTGCTGTGATAACACTGCCCAGCTCACTTTGAGGATGTGGGATTCTGTCCGGGAAAATATCAGCATTGTCTTGCTTCCTGATGTGACCTCACTTACTCACTCACAGTCCAGAGGGGCCATGAAATTACATTACAGACAAGGATTTCATGAAAACGGGGTTATGAATAGATTAAACAGCAATTTCAAGCATCTTATTCACTCAGGCACTTAACAAGTGTTTTCAAAGCCCTCACCATATGCTCAAGCGCTGTGCTGGGTGCTTAGTATACAGCCGTAGCCATTAGCAAGCAAAGAGGGTCTTTGTCCTCACTAGGCTTGTGTTCTATTAGATATGACAATCTCAGTGTAACTTCAACATTGCCACTCAGATGAATAAGGGCTCCACTTGCCTAGAGCCTTGATGAAATTTATGTAGTAAGGAAACATATCTCCTATTCCTTCATTCTGTAGAGCATTGTTAACATAAAGAATGTGGCTATTAGGGCAATACATTAGCTTGAAAAACAAATGCAAACACTTAAAACTGAAAATTATAATGCATGTCAGTAAAAGTGGATTGGCTTGGACATTTGCTGCCACTGATTGTCTCATAAACCCCGGCTAATACCTTCTGTCTTGTATGATTTTTCTAATTAGACCTGCCCATCTCCAAAACGCCCTTCCATCTGATTCCAGTATACTGCCACCAGCCCACTCCCAAATTCCTGTTTCTTCTCAGAGGTGTTTGAGCATGGTATTAAGAGCATGAGCTGTGGAATCAGAGGACTTGGATTAAAATCCCAGCTTTGGCCTTGCTGTCGATCTCCTTCTCCTGTGACATGAACAACAGCTTAACCTCATCTGTGTCAGTTTCATCATAAGTAAAACAGAGACAAGACTATCAGTAACTCACAGGGTTGTTTTATGGATTATGTAAAACCATGAGTATTTAAAATGATCCTAGTAAGCTTTTAATATTCATTAGCAACTTTCCTTCCAGAATGGTATGCAAATCATTTTGATAGTCTCACCACCAGGGTTGATGGTGTCTGTCCTTCTGCACCTTCACTACTATTGGCTAATAGTGTTTTGTTATAGATGGCTTTGATTATTGATGAGTTAAGTAGGATTTTATACACTTCCTATTTGTACTTCCTATTTTGCTGTAAATTAGCTGTACATCCTATTTGTCCATTTTTGTGTTAGCATTTTTGTGTGTTTCCTTTTAAGAGCTATTTATTTAAAATATTTTTTCCCTTTGAACCCTTGTTGCAAATATTTCCCAGGTCTTCCTTATTTGTTTAGTTGTTTCTATCAAATGGTTGTTATTTTTGCTTTTAGTTTTAGAAGTAAACTATATATATATAGAAATCTATATATCATTTCCTTTTCCTTTGTGACTTCACCCATAATTTTATGCTTAGTGATTCTGTCCTTTTCCTGATATGATTTTCTTAATAAGACCTCAACAGATGATTTGAGTTTGTATTGAAAGGAGAAAGAAGAACTTTAGAAAAAAATGACATTATTGAGGAAGACATTTTTTAGATCCATCTTGACTAATTATTCATCATTTTTGAGGCTTAAATTTTATTATCAAATTCAACTATAATATAGTAAAAGTGAAGATTATTATGTTAGAATAAAGATGCTTTGAGAGACTTACTGTGTATAGTTTTTAGATGTTGCATTTTTAATATAAAATAGAGGTGAAGATTTTGCAACACAAATGGTGCAAACTCAAGAGTTTCTATATATGGTCCATTTAAATTGAAGCCATGGCTATGTGGTATATTCTAACCTTCTTAGAGTTTATCAATATTGTGCAGCTGTTGTGTCTCAAAGAAAATGCCAAGAAGAAATAATGAGGTTGCATGAAACTCGAAGTAAGAACTTTCAAGGCAAAAATCACAGAGCTAAGGGAATGAATAAAAAAAGCCATAACTACAGTAAGTCTTACTGCTTATTTACATAACATTACCCTACATGCTTTGCATTACATTTTTTCTTTGAACAATTGCCCTCTTTGGAATATGCCAAGAAGCAAGTCTGTTTCTTTCAGGAGCTGGCACCACACCGATAATTTCTGAGTACAAAGTGTGCAACTGCAATTTCTGTTTCACTCTGAGCTTGAACTACAGACGTCTTTGGCATGAATGCATTGCCAAGTGAGGAGACCCCACTAATACAGAAAGAAAAAAATAGACAAGTCATCTTCATTCTTGAATAAACATACTGTTCAATTCACGTAAAGGGAAGTTAATTTCAGAAAGGTTTGCTTCTGTTTTCTTGAGATAACAAGATGTGAAGCATTTGCTTAAACTCAGACTGTTGATAAAATTCTTCAGACATTGTCATCATTGGCTATGTATTTACACCCATAACATATTCAAACGGAATGCTATTTTGGTAATTTTTTAAACTCATACCTTCCTTGAACATGAATGGCATCTTCCATGTCTATCTATGCTCTGAGAAACATTCCTTAAGTTTGGCTGAATCTCTCCTTGTTTAAAATAATGGGAAATCCTGGGTTTGCCCAGGAAGTAATGATTCCTCTAGTCTCTCTGAAATTAGGATGTGTGTTAAAAATGTGTTTCACACGTGTCAACCTAATTCCATATTAATATATAAGTTAAAACTTTCTCTGTAACTATCATATAAATAGCCAGACATTGTCAGGTCTGAGTAAAAAATATTTTGGAAAGGCAGTTTTATATCTATTATACATCAAGTATTTGCACGAAGCAGTCATTATGTTTACTATCGTTGTACAATTTAAAATTCATAGAACTTTTGATTTTAACATGTTTTGAACTATCTTCTAATACTTTTAGATAAAAGTAGAAATCACTAAAGTATACTTCATCCCTTAGTTTCTAAATAAGTAGTTGGTTTAGTTTTGATTGTAAAATTATTGAGTAAACAGATTATCAGGAAAAAGTAATCTACAGTTCAGATTATTTATAATAGGTAGAATAGACTAAATGTATAAAAGAGAAATTTAGGGCAAATAAAAGGCAGTGTTACTTTAATAGCAACAGGTAAATTATGGAACTGATTTCTGCTGAGAGCTGTCTCCAGTTTTCTTTCCTTCTTTTTGGTTTTCTTTTCTCCTGAGGTTGAACAGTATCATAAAACCTAACATTTCATTTTGGAGTTTAAGGAAAAGCCCAGTGCCCCCTCATACTAGAGAATTCTTTTTATGTATTCCTCATAAAATGGTAGTTTGTTCCCTCTTGGATTCTCTTCTCTGGATTAAAGATCCCTTGAAATCCAAGACAGCAAAAGTGTCAAATTACAGAGCAGATTTTGGATTTTGAGGTTTTTTGGTTTTTTTTTTTCCTTTTTAGTGCCTGGTCTTAGTAGCAAAACATACCCCAACTCTTAATACTATAGACAAAAAATATAAATTCATGGAAATGGTTAGGTCATTTTTTTAGGAAATTGAATTTTACTTTTTACACAAATTGATGGTATTTGGGGGCATATCTAACTTTTAACAAAATATTGTTGATATCAATGATTCCTTCCTTAAAGAGTTCCCTCCCCCTCAAGAATTCAGTGCAGATGTAGTACTAGATGTGTCTTTCTCACATTTGGGGAACTATATACTTAAACATAGTTTTATGTCGAGGTTCCCTGATTTAAGATAGCCAGATGTTTGAAATACAAAAAGTAGGTTGGTAATGCTGTTGCGAGGGAATTTTGATGCCCTGAAACTATTGCCATACAATTTCCCCTGAAGCCCGTTGAAGTCTCTCCTAAGGCCTTTGCAGCTCCTCAGCCACCTGCACTGTAGACTCTCATTTCTGACAATGGATATTCATCTCCTAGAGTGTTATAAAGTGAATTTCACATCATGAGGTTTAAATAAATGTCCATTGAATAAGTGATAAAGATCATTACAAATATGGATATTTCCAATGATTTCAATGCTTATTTACTAACTTAATTCTATTGTACTTTCAGAGATAAGGTCTAGCATACTATCAAGAATTATGAGAATTATAAAGAAGAAATAAAATGTAGCTCATAGTTAAGAGAAAAATCAGCAAATCAGCAAGTCAGACCCCCCCAAATAACCTGGATGTTAAAAAGACAGGTAAAATGAGTGAAGAAATGGGAAATTCAGGAGAGATTTGGAATCTGTCTAAAAGATTCAAATTGCTATCCTAGAGAAATGGGGCAGAAAAATGATTGAAAGAATCTTCAGTGGAATTTTCCAAGTGTATTAAAAAAACAGCAACCTGCTGATTTACAGTAACTGGTAAAATTCCAAAAGCATAACAAAGATAGAGGAAGGCATAATTTCAAAAATCATCAAGTAGAAGAGGTAAAAATTATGAGGCTGTGGTTTCCTGGCCTGAGGGAATTGCCAAATCCATATGGCTATGGTGGGAGTGATGTGTATGAGTGTGTGTGTGTGTGTGTGTGTGTGTGTGTGTGTGTGTAAGGGGTGGGGGCTTAAACCTTTACCAGCAAAATATATGTAAGATCATAGTTCTGGGATAGAGGATAAAATCCATTTAGTTCTCAGTGAGTGGCACGTGCCGAGAGTGTGGAAAGGAGGTGTTTCCCCTCCTATCCATCATTTGTGCATCTGCCCCTAAACTATTCAATGATCTTCCTTGATTTCTGAGATCTCCCTCTCCTCAAATGTGGAATATAACTGCTAGTTGACAGATGGATAGAGAATGTTTCTGCCTGGTAGACTTTCTGAAATTTCTTGACTAGAATTATCAACTCAAAATGCCAATAAGTTTATCATAAAAACCCCACCATTGTAGAGGCTCAAAATGAAAAGCCATAAAAACAGAATAGCAGTCAAGAAAGGGATCTGGAATGCAAGGTCTGATAGGAGGAATATGTGCATTTCACGTTGAGGTAAAAACTATTTAAGGTGATAAGAAACAGGGAAAGTCACCAGTGTTGAAAAACGTAGCAATAAACCAGCAGGGAAACCTTGGACAGAGAGAATTTCAAAAGAAGTAGCTATTTCTGAAGTGGAAGAAGTAAGAAGGGAAGCAAGGGGTCCAGGCCAGCTGAGGAGGTGGGGAGAGGTGAGAGGGAGGGTGCCGACTTCCATGTTCCAGGAGAAAGAAAAGAAGGAGGGAAAGGCACAGTGCTTGAAACAATGGGATTAAGTGCACCAGGAGAAATTAAAGAGTGAAAAGTGACAGGAAGTTCACAGAGAGCCTTGAAGATTTATTTGAATTCATGCAGGACTTTACATCTGGACATATACTGCCAATCTCCTAACAGAAAGGACCAAAGAAAGAGATTCTGGAGGAAACAAGCTCCCAAAAGAGTTTGAACAAGCATCTTTTCATATCCCTTAAATAAGAAAGTGATTGAGGAGACAAAACTTAAGAAGAGTGAGTCTTTTTCACGGGAAATCCTCAGCACTAGGCCATAGTCAAGTAGCATAAACTATGTGGCTTAAGCAAGAGAAATTTATTCTCTCACAGCTCTGGAGGTAGAAACCTGAGGTCAAGGTGTCAGCTGGGTTAGTTTCTGCTGAGACCTCTCCCCCTGGATTGTGGATGACCCCCATCTCACTGTGTCCTGACGGTGGTCTTTCCTCTGTGTGTGTCTGTGTCCTAATCTCTTTTTATAAGGACATCAGTCATATTGGATTAGGGCCAATAATAATATCCTCATTTAACCTTAGTTACCTCTTTAAAGACCCCATCTCCCAGTAAGGTCACATTTGGAGGCACTGGGGCTTTGGGCTTCAACATACGAATTTGCGGGAGGGGCACAATTCAGCTTTTAATAGGTCCTCAGAGCACTCTGCCTGTTTTCTCCAGAGAGCATCTCTCAAGCGAAACTTCATTCAGGAGAGTAGAGACCATGTCTATTTAATCCAATACCTAGGATGGAGCTTGGCACAGAACTGGCACCAAATAAATATTGGTTAAGTAAATGAGTAGAAACCAAAATATAACAATACGTGCATTACAGAATCTCTTGTCAAGGTAAAGTTCATCTGCTCCAGAGAGTGACAGTGAGGAAAAGGTACCTTGACATTCGGTCTTTGATTTTACCACAGCCCTCAGTTACCTTTCTTAGGTAAGAGGTTGAAGTGGCAGGAAACAGACAGGCTATACATTCCAAAATGAGGTTAATTTGACTTTTTTGAAGGGAAGGGCAAAGAAGTGGAAAAGAATCATGGATTATCATATAAAGATTCAGGAGAGCAAAGTCTAACTACCCAATTCTGCCAAAAGTGGACCATAAATTCTGAAAAGGCAACACTGTGATCAGATAAAAGAGAGGGCTGGACCATTTGAGAACGTTGACTTAGTAAACATGAGATTAGTGACCATAACCACTGGTTCAGGAGGACTGTAATTTGCTCAAGGGAAACACCACTTAGGGGCACACTCAAGATGTGGACCCAGGACATGCAATTCTGAATCATGGGCTCCTTCCTCTCTATTTCTGCTTCTTCCCACTAGGTCTTAGATACCCTTTCCTCTCCCGAACCCCAAATTCCCTCATGGCAGGAGTAGGAGTTAAGTGACCACTGCACTTTCTACAATAACATTCCTAGGTTATTCCACAAAGAAGGAATCCTTCCAGGTTATTCCACAGAGAAATCCATTGCCAGTCTCCTATCTCCACTTGGCCTCCTTCATGATCTGATGTCATTAGCACTCCCTTGCTGACCACCATGCTTTCTCCATTGACATGGAGCTGGCATTGCTGGGTAAGGTAAAGGGTGTTGACTCACATGGTGAGTTGGGAAGGTGTCCAGTACATCCGCCTGCATGCAACTCTGAGGACTGACTCACAGGGCAGATCTGCCAGGTGTCTACGGATGCCTGGGTCAAGTCATACCTCGCTGACCTCAGTGATGGTGCCAACAAAGGCCACAGGAGAGATGGCAAGTACATGCGCACACACAGAGTACAACATACATGCACACACACACTACACACATATACCACTGCACACCGAGTTACAACATGCATGATGCTTAGTAATAAATCTAGAAATGGTATAGTTTTAGCATGGTTTAAAAATTTTTTAAACTTACATATGAACTAAACAGTCATATAATATGGCCTAAAAGTGTAGTTAAGCAAACAGAATAAAATCTACTCATGATCCTTTTATTCCTTTGCATATATAGTTTTCTATATTAACACATAATAACCATCTTTTAAATGACTCTATTATTCTACTAAGTAAATGTGGCATAATTTACTTAACCAATTACCTACTGATAATCATTGCCTATTTATATACTGTGGCTATCTCAGGTAGCGTAATGCTAAACATTTTTGTTTAAAGCTTTGATTTATCTTCAGTTATTTCCTAATTCATCTAATGCTAGCAGTATGCTAAAGATAATTTTCTTTAAGCAGGATAATTTTCCACACATCAATCACAAGTATTTATTAGTACCACTGTGTGTTATAACTGCTTATCACTGAAGAATCTCATTCTTCCTGTAGAGGTTTACCCTTTACCTCAACAAGAGTTGGTTTACTCCTTCCCAGCACATAGTTGAGGCTTCTCAATCCAAACTTGGAGTTAGGAATCTGAGGTCTTGGAGTGTGTAGGTAGACTGAGGAAGTTACTTGTAGAGTGTAAAAACAAAATTAGTTAAGATAATTGTCATTTAGTTGCCTATTGTTTTACTTCCTCTATAATTTATTAATTATGAAAGCTCTGGGCCAGATGACCAAGTACCAAAATAAATGTCTTCTTTAATAGCTTAAAAGGGTGCTTATGGAAGTGTAACCAGGGCAAGGTTGAATGGGGCAACGTGGGGAAAGAACATTTTGAAAATATAACTTCACACTTCTACCCAAATTCCCCAAATTAATGATGCCTCTCAAAATAAGATAAATAAATTATCATGTCTCCCAAAATGAATCATGGAGACAATGTGGGTATATATTAGGAATCTGAAGAATTGGGTGCTTGCCTCAAATTGAGCCAACAAAATCCATGGAGTGACCACTCTGGACAATGAGGAGATGCCTTCACTGAGAAAGGTGGCTGTAGTGAATGTCACGTTAGGTGATGTGACTGAAAGTTTACACCTGACAGGTGTAATCACCCAGTGTGTCACAGAATGTAGGAGGTGAGAGGTATTTTAGACAGCAGCTAGTCTAACCTCATTGTTCTACAAATTCTGAAACTGAGTCAGTGAGAAAACATTTCTCATCCACATCACAAATCCAGTTAACAGCAAATAAGGAACAAATCTGAGTTTCTGCCTTATGGGCTATTTACACTATTTGCACCACTTGCATTTTTATCATTGCCTTTACGTGGAATGCACAATAAAATTACTATGCTAGTTTTTTCTTTCTATAAGGCAAATCATCACAAACTTATCAGTTTGGGCAATTTGCATTTATTATCTTCGATAATCTCCTTTTTGATTAAATCACAGTCAATTGATTAGTAGCTGAAATTACATCTGTAAAATTCCAATTTCCATACAATATAACATAATTACTGTGTGATATTTCATCATAAGGGGGTGGGGAATCAAGGCAGATGTTTGGGTATTATCTCTATCACATCTGATGAAATATTTTAACTTCTGTCAAAAAAAGAAAAATAACAGCCAATGCTCAATTGCTCTGTAATAAGTCAGCCCCTTTATCCACTGAAAGTTGATCCAGACAGGAACTTCCTTGGTGATGGAATTACCTTTCTTCGTCTCCATCAAACAGAGAATTATTTGGTCAGTAGTTTGGTCAGTTGACTATAGCTTATTATCAACCAGCTCCATAGATAAGGGTCCTATTTACCGTACAGTGTCCAGAGGAAAAACACATCTTAACAAATGTACAGTTTTTCCAAGATGGAATCATTTTATGAACTAAGAAGATTTCCATTGAGATCACTCCTTGTCATTCTCTATCTCCTTATATGGCTTTGTTTTTCCTTGCAGGAATCTTTAAAACTGCCAATCATTGTATGATATTTCCATTGTCTTTCTTCCCCACTGAAATGTGAGGTCTATGCAGACAGAAACTATTTGTTTGGTTCACCACTTTGATCTTTGAAAGTGACTTGCTTTACTTACTTAATGTTTGAATAGTCCTTCCATTATCCTTGAAGTTCAATAACCTATCCAAGATAAGTCAGTGTTAATTGCTCTGTATCAGTTTTTATTCCCCCTGGGAAAATATTTTGGCCTTTATCCTTGCAGACTCAGGTCTTTATTTAGAGAAAATACACTTCTGTTATATATTTAAATTCCTTTTTTTCCCTCTTCCATCGGCTGAGTTCTCAAATTGAGGGACATGGCTTATTCAAAGGTTCCTTCGTGCTCCTGATGAATTATCTTTGTGTTGAATGCTCTAATCTCTGGGCTCTTCCCTAGCATTCAGTCTACCTCCAGCTGAACCTCTATGTCAGTAATTCAAATTCTAGCCTTGTTTAGACATTTCTACCACATCTATCTGTCCTGTTTTGATGTTACCCCATCCTCATTTTGTTGTCATTTTTAATATTTAATTTTAAAGGTATTTTAATAGAAGGTTTACTTTCACAGCAAAATTGAGAGTGACGTGCAGAAATTTCCATATACTTCTTGTTCCCACACATGCATAACCTCCTTCATGATCATTATGCTCCACCAGAATGGTGCATTAGTTATGCTGTCTTTGTTTTTAATTGCTATTTTTCTTTGTTTTTGTAATGTCTTTTTTTGCCTGACAACATCTTTTTGCTAAATTCACTCAAGTGAATTGATGGTCTTATTAAGTTTTCTATAAGGAGAACTTAAAAGGGTTTCCCTGCTCCACTTAAGTTATTTTTTTCTTTCTCCTCTACCCCATCCCATACCCATCTGAGTACTTTTATCTGCAGCTTGAGATGTTTCTCCCTCCCTCTGTTTCTTCTCTGGCCAGTGGGCATAATGGTCATATGACTCTTCTAACATTCTCAGGCCATTCCTTTGATATGGCATGGTTCTCACTTTCTTCATAACTTTTTGTTTCTCTTTCAATACACATTGAAGGTAAGGGGTTGAGGCTGGAGCTCTGAGCAGCAACTCTTAATACTATAGCTCTGTTCATTTTTGCCTCATAGTTTTTCAATACCTTTTGTCAAAATTCAATTTTCAGAGTTATGAGTGAAACCTATGCCCATGAGAGAATACCTTCTGAATTTTTATTATTTCCCATTGCAGGTAGACAACTTGGCGAAGAATGAGACTCTCAGGTAGTTCCTGCTTTGTCCGAATTTCTGAAGGTAAAAGTTCAATGCTTGAAATCTTCATCTTCTTCTCCTCCTTCTTCTTCTTCTCCTCCTCCTCCTCCTCCTTCTCCTCCTCCTTCTCCTTCTCCTTCTCCTTCTTCTTCTTCCTCTTCTTCTTCTCCTTCTTCTTCTTCTTCTTCCCCATCTTCTTCTTCTCCTGCTCTCCTCCTCCTTCTCCACTTCCTCCTTCTTCTGTTCTCCAGCCTAACTATTTACTCTACTGTATGCTGTTCCCCATTGAGGGTAGTTGTACAAAAGTTCAAGGCTTTTTACATTTAATCTTCCCAGCAGAATAGCTTTTTAAGAATGAGGGAAGGAAGAAATCATACTAAGCCATGTCAAAATTGGTTTGTTTCTTTGGAAGAGTTTTCTAAAGATTGTTGATTTCCCCCCCCCCTCCTTTTGCTTATAGTATTTTACTGGGTTTTATTGGTTTGATTTTTGCTCATTTTGTCAGGGCATGAGAGTCAATTCCTTTGACCAATTCACCTAGAATAATATATGAATTATTATTTAAAAAATATTCTCTTCAGTTGGAGGCTTTTTTGTAAAAACACAGGTTTAATGAGGAAAGTATGAACTAGGAAGCAGCAGAGTTCATTTTAATCTGGTTATGTCACCTAAAATAAGTCATTTCACCTCTCTGGGCTTCTGCCTCTTCATTTATAAAAAGAAGGGGGTCAGATTATGTATTATGTAAGGCTGTTCCAATGTTCACATTCAACAATTCTGCACTTCCATGACTCTATATTTATATAACTATATTTCTTTTATGCTGAGTAAGTAGAATGAATCTATAAAAATAACTTCAGTTACAGAAAGTCCAAAAATGTCCAGGGCAGTTTGAAAAGGTTTTAAAGAAACCTGCTTTTAATCTTTTCTATTTAAATAAAGCATTCTTGCCTAATGTGCTCTTTTAAAAATTAGATAAACTCTATTTTATATGGCATTTCACGATTTTTTCTTCATTTCTGCTAGTCAACAGTCTGATGAACATGGCACCAATTTTGCTTGCCAGTGTAATGACCCAGCTACCAACAATTGCTCTATTTCTCACTGGGTTCAATAATCTAAAGACTGTACTAATTCCTTCTTCATGTATTTTCATTTTACCCTAGAGCAGTTGCTTTTTTTTTTTTTGTACAAATATTAATCTAACCTAGTTTTACTATCAAAAATATTCTCATTGGTAGCCTGTGTGGTATGTAATTTTATGTGTCAGCTCGGCTGGGCCATGGTGCCCAGACATTTGGTGAAACATTATTCTGTATGTTTCTGTGAGGATGTTTCTGGACATGATTAACATTTAAATTGGTGAGCTTTGTGTAAAGCAGATTGCACTCCATAGTATGGGTAGGATCCATCCAATCCGTCAAAGACCTAAACAGAACAAAGACCCACCTGGCCACCCACAAGCAAGGGGGGATTCTGCCTGCGGATAATATGCAGACTTCAAAGCAACATTGCTCTCCTGGGTTTCCAGTCTGCTGGACCACTCTGCAGAATTTGGACTCGCCAGTCTCCATAATCACATGAGCCAATTCCTTAAAATCAGTCTCTCTCTTTCCACATATATACATATATTCATTGCTTTCATTTCTCTGGAGGATCCTGACTAATACAGCATGACTTAATTACTTCCAAAACTGTGCACATGATAAGAACACTGAATTTCTTAAGACAAACATAATTCTTCTGGAGGGGGCTGAGGGGCTGAGGGGGGTGGCGGTGGGGAGTAGAAGAGCATAAGAATAAAACAAAGCTTCGTCTCAAGGAAAAACAGATCTCCTTATCTTTACTGAAGGAAAAGTGCTTGGAATTAAACCTCAAGTTGCTTTTGTTCCTTATAATCTGGGGTGTTCTGATACCACTTCTTATTTAGCTGCAGGTCTTGCCAATCTTTCTCCCCTGATACAGCTACCTGTTTTTATGATTAGACATCTCTAATTTAACACCCAGTCTAGTTTTCAGTAAAACAGACCGTTTCCAGTTGTCAGTGTTGTTAATAGTTCTGCTCTATGATGAAACTGAAAAAAAAAGTTTCCCTTCTAAGAGCTAGTTGGCAGCTTGCCTGGGAAAGGCATGCCAATATCTCCTCGGCCACGTCTCTGGGCTCCTGCCAGCCCAGACTGCATACTTCACGGGTCGTTCACCTTCACTCATTCATAAAAGTACTGTCTTGTCAGAATACCGTGTTCATAAGTCGTGGCCTTCCAGATAAAATCCCAAGTCAGCTATCAAAATTTGCTTTTGGTTTATTTGTTTGTTTAAAATTTTTATGGAGGTCAAATGCCCTCAATCCATTAATCTCATCCATACTCTTTTGACCACAAACCTGTGTGCTGAGCCTACAAGGGCCAAAAAGGAAAAGATGTTGATACTTTCTCAGAGCCAGAGGCACTCAGCACACCTAGGCTGCTCACTCCATGAGTCAGTCATGTGCCTTTGAGATAACAGAGTCATGTTTCATCAGTCTTACTCATCCGGCCTCAGTGTTGGAAGAGCCATTTCTCACTGCAAGAGTGATGCTGTTGAAATAAAATTATTCTCCGGCTACATAAAGTCTGGCATATATTTTCCTGGCCTTCAACAATCTAACTCTATTTAGTTACTTTAAAAATTGAGAATTATTGGTAAGAGAAAGGAAATCTTTTAAAAGTTACCATTCTCGGTATATAAGATAAAATGGTAGGAGAGCACATGCTGTAATGTGTGTGCATTTGTATAAAAATTAGGATCCCCTAGGTTAGTAGGCCCTCATTTAGCAAAACAGTGCATCTCTGTATGTAGAAATGTAAAGAGCCAAGTTATATTGTCACAAAGTCTTTATAATATCACCATTTATTTAGACAATTTGTTTTCTAGACCACAGAGGAATTATATAGAGGATAGAATAGGGAATTAATTCTATCCATGAAGAAAGCAATGTGAGGCGTTCTTACTCAAGAGCAGTTATTCAGGAAGTTAGTGTCAATGAATCAATATGTTACTATGATCACTTCACAGTATGCTTAACAACAAAGGAAACAAAATAGCAAAGTACCTTTTAAAAAATGTATTGATGAAAAGATTATGGGCTTTGCTGTCAGACAACAAGGATTTGAATGGCAACTTTTCCGCTTCTGTACTACACAGGTGAAAATATTTCATCTCTCTGAGCCTCAGTATCGTCTGTATAATCATGCTATTATAAGATAGAAGGATTAAGGGAAATCATGTATATAAATGATCTAGAACTGTGTCTGGCACAAGTAGGCGTTCAATAAACATAATTTACCAACACCTTTTTCCTGGATCTCAATTTCCTTGTCACCAATATGTGGGGAATATCTTCAAGTACAGGGAGGTTTGTGAGGATTAAATGTGATTCATGTCAATGCCCTTGTGCTGTACCAGGGATATAGTGTAGGGATGCTGTGCACCAGCTGCTCAATTCTCAACCCTTCCACCTCCATCCTGCTGGGTACTGCAAAGATTAGAAAGCGAAAACTGGACTCTTCGGTCTGTTTGCAACTGAGTTCTGGTCACCCTTGCAATGTGGAATAGTGAAATAAAATGGAGGTGTCTACCTGTCACCTTGACCTGCTTCTGAGGTTTTAGCAGCACTGTCAAGGTGAGAAGTCTTTCCGCAGGGCATACAATGGTCATGCTCAAGCTTCCCAATGACGAGAGACAGCTGCTCCGTGACCCCCATGGTGCACACCTCTGGTTTCTAGCTGCCCTGTTTCCTAGATCACAGCTCTGATCTTTGAACTTGATGGTTTTGGTAATGGTCTTACAGGAATCAGATCACTGGTGTGTCCCTTGTTTTCCATTCTGTGATACATTCCTGGAGACCCACTAAACTTTTTTCCAAAATATTTTTTGAAGCACTGAATTTCTTCTAAGACTTTATTTTCTCTTTAAATCTCCACGGTGTTTTCTTTTTCCTGTACAGGGTCCAAAGTGACCCCCAATTGGTCTTTAAATGATATTTCTCTGTAGTTTTCCTTGACTTCAGGGGAATTACCTTGTAGCTGGGGGTGGAGGCCCAGTGTGGAGGGTGAGAACACATGAAACTTAGCAAGAAAAGTCCAAGTCTGTCTGTGAGTGATTGCAGGTGGCTACATGGCCCACGAGTGGTTGGGGGCCATGGGAGAAGAAAGGAGACAGAACGTGACAATGTGATAAGAGGGGACTGAGCCTGGTGAGGGGCTTTAGTAGAGTAGGTGAGAAAATGAAAGGAGGACCTTCTCCTGTCATGGCACAAAAACATTCTCCCGCTGTGATTTGAGTGAAAAGAAGCACAATTCTTCCCAGATAAGCAGGAACACTTGAGAAGAGAGAGAGAGAGAGTTTGGTTCTATTTCCACAGGGTTTATAGTAAAAATTACTGTGATGTGAGGTGCGTAGACTGAATTCCAGGGTTCCTGGAACTCAGAAAGTGGTCATTCACCTCCTGGGATGCTGTACATTGGGAATTGGGAATGGAAGTGGGTCTGGGTTACTGGTAAATATGATGGGAAATAGCTGAGTGACTATTTTAGGATCAACATAAATCAATTTGATTTATTTTCTTTTTTTCAACTTGTTTGGCAAACAAACAAAAACAAACAAACAAAAAACACCTATTTTGATGGTTTTTCAAGTTATGCAGGAGGGTATTTCACTCCTTCCTCAACATATGAATGGTCAGTTACTGCATGGCCTGACCACTCTCAAAGAGTCCTTTATACAGACCTATAGAAACAATTTGCATTTAATGATACAAAGTACACTTTAAAAGAAATGGCCAGAAGTCATTAAGGAGTCTATAGGATGTACGAAGAAAAACAGGAATAGAAAAACTATAAAAATAACATAGTTATTACATTTAGATCTCAGCCAACTTTTCAAATGAGATTAGAAAATAGATTCTCTTAGTTTTATGGCAGTCTTTTCATTATGTTGCTCCCCAATGCCTTTATAAGAGAAAAGGGCTTTGTAAATTAGATTGTCTTATTACAAATTTCCAACAGGATGTATATTCTCTGTAGCCCCTTATTTTTCTGTGAATAGTCCTTGATGAATAAGCAGTGGGTGGGCTGGGTAAGATTACATAAGACCTAAACTAAAATTTAAAACACCTCAGTGATTTTACCTAAGATGACTGCTATATGCACATCTAGGACTTAATTTGCAAACAGGAAAACATGTTTTGCAAGTTGGGGCAAAAAAAATACAAGCTCAAATTACTATTATGAAAAATATTTAATCTAAAGCAACATGTACCCCAGAAATCACTGACTAGTTTCCCTTCAGTACTTAGCATGTTCTTCTGAAGTACAACGTTTTATTTACCAAAGACTACAACACTATCTTATGCATCATTGACAAGCAAATTTAAATTTCTTTGTATTGTAGTTAATAGTCATAATAGCTAATATTTGATTATTGTCTTTTTTTTCTTTACTACTGTGTGTGAAGTGGCTTTTTGGCAGGTTAGTAGTTGTTAATTTTTTTCTGCGAGCACTTCCTCCCCTTCAGGGAAGTTTTATTTGAGGTTTTGCCTGCTCAGCACTTCCTTGTATTTGTTGAGTGCTCAGGTGAACAAAGCCCTTAGCTGAGGAAGAATCACCTGAGAGGTGTGATGTTTGTTGGCTACTATACCATCGTAAGAGGCATCTCTGGGATTGAGTGAAGTGGGAAATACATTGTCTTTTGTCATTATAGTTATTTGAAGCTTCTGGAATCTCCAGATCAAAAAGGTAGGAAATTAAATTGCTTCCCCTAAATGCTTTACAAGCTCGGTCTTTTAATTTTACTTTTTCAGTTTCCTCTATACAGACTCTGCAAGGAAGTATTTACCTATTTATTTCTCAGATGACGAAACACAGATTCATCAGGGCAGATGTTTTTTGTGGCCATGTACTTCATGTACAGGTATGGGTGTGGCTGAGATATTTTTCTTTCCTTTTCTCCTACTGGCTCTCAAATCCCTTTTGTTTCTCTTTAGTGATAGCTATATAGCTGTCAGGCTAAAACCTGTAGGTTGTTTTGGGAAATATTGGAAGAGAACAAGTGCTAACTTCACCAGGGTAAAAAGTGGCAGCTATAAACCACTAAACATTTACCTGTGCTAAATCTTCTGCGTCATTTACAATTTATCACAACCTTCAGAGCAGTTTTGTACTGGCAGATGTTTAACTACAGCTCTTTAGAAAAAAAAAAAAGTATTTGCCAATTTCTGTGATGCAAAATCCCCAAGATGGCAGAATTCCATCTCCCAGTGTGAGGTCACAGAAGGCAGAGTCTGGAAGAGATGTGCATAGTGGCTCCTGGGCCATCTGGAACCTGGACTCCAGCAAAACACTGCCTGGAAAGTCATTACTGCTAATCGCCCCATTTCACAGGTGGGGAAACTGAAGCTGGAAACATCTGGCAACTCTCCCGAGGTCACAAATAAAAAGTAGCATTGCTGGGGATGGAAACATGGACTATCTGATTCTAAATCATTTAAACAGCTTTGGAGATGATTAAACTGTTATAACTGCAGCGAGAAGCTTATTTTTCTACTTATGTATAATTTCATCAGCATACTATTAAGAAAGACCAAACCAGAGGAGCTGCCTCTCTCACCTAGTGGATAAAATGTGTGTGTTTTTGGTTTACTTGCTTTGTTTTTTGCTTTGTTTTATTTTCCTTAAAGGTTGTTTCTCCCCATCAACAAAGTCATGCAATTTTATGGACAAGGTAGTTACAACCCTTCTTAGAAATCTAGGTAAAATATTAATTGCACAGTGGGAAGAGTCGGTTAGCCCTGGAAGGTGGGCGTGGTGCACAGGTAATAGGATTCTGTTCCTCTGCCCGGGTGCAGAGCCTGCTCAAGCTCCAGTATTCTGCTGAACTGGGAACAGAAAGGCTTACAGGGATGGGAGCTATGGTACCAGGATGAATACAGCACCTTGCAGAGAGGTCACTTTTTCCAACCAGTTTATTATTGGAACTGTTTCTCTTCTTATGAGTTCCTGTTGTTGGAAAGGAGCCTAATGCTTTCTTTAAATCTATTTTTCAGGAAACAAGGAAACAGAAAAGTACTCAAGCTTTAGTTAAATGAAAAGTGCTGGCTATTTACCGGTAGTTAATCTGATTTTGAAAGGGCAGTCTTTTCCCAGTATAGACAGAGGGCTTGGCTTCAGTGGGTGAATTTTTTCCTGTTTGTTTTTTCATATTATCTGGTGTTAATACCTTCAAGTATACTATGAAACAATTACCTTAATTAATAAAAATGCTATTTTAGTTTTCTTTGCTGTTTACCTCATGAGCTATTTGTTGTGTAATCTGATACAGATTACATGTATTACAGAATACATGATACAGATTCATAAAAATAAACCAAGAGGATTAAACACACATGGATACCCGAATCTCTCTCTTTCACACATAAACGCACGTATACCCCACCTACACACAGGCCTGTGCACACACACCTCTTCTAACTTTGAGATAAAGCTAAAAATAACCTGCTGTTTGAAATCACTTCCAGTGGTGCTTAAAAAGGATGTTTCCGGGCTTCCCTGGGGGCGCAGTGGTTGAGAGTCCGCCTGCTGATGCAGGGGACGCAGGTTTGTGCCCCGGTCCGGGAAGATCCCACATGCCGCGGAGCGGCTGGGCCCGTGAGCCATGGCCGCTGAGCCTGCGCGTCCGGAGCCTGTGCTCCGCAACGGGAGAGGCCACAACAGTGAGAGGCCTGCGTACCGCAAAGACAAACAAACAAAAAACAAAAACAACAACAACAAAAAAAGGATCTTTCCCACTGAGATCAGAGATGGTCCTTCTTCTCTGTTGAATCAGGGCCTTGGCCTTGGTTGTCAGGGTGCAGCCATGACTCCTGGGAAAGCAGAGCATAGGGTGTGTACTGTGGGCTCATTTAAGCTAGGTTTTGTTTAAGAACAATCTTTCCCAAAGCTATTTATAACTCTTTGGCTGAGAATAGTGCAACTTTAGTGTAAGCAGATAGTAAAAGGAAACAATTCCATTCTGTCGTGCAATGATCCTTCCAAAAAAAAGGAAGGACGCACGAGATTAGAAGTCAGAAGTCCTGGTGGGCACTTCTTACATTGCTGTTATATGTTATGGGGCTGCAGATATATTACTTACCACTCCTGGGTCGTAATGCCCATATGTGTTTGCTCATTCTCATTTGTATATACTCACAAAAATGGGAAATGACGTGGGGCTCTTAAGTAGATTATATCATATAAACTGTAAGTAACTTGAAGATACTTCTCAAATTGCAAGTATACATCCTCCAAACGTTCTGATTCTCTGGTGCCAGGGCATGTTCACCACCCCCCATCCTTCTGCCTACACGTATATAATGGAAATTACTGGATTTTCTCTCCAGGGTCCTTTCCAGCCCTGAAATTATATGACTCCAAAATTAACTCACTTCTCTGAAACCTACATGAACATCATTTGATCACCTGGTCATAATAGCTTGTTCATAATATTCATGAATGAAGAAGCCTCTCTAATGGTTTTTCATATTTTATATAGTAGCTTCCATATACTGAGTGCTTATAATATGCCAGATACTTGGCTAATCTTTTCACTCATATCATCAATTTCAAAGTCACTGAATTATCAAAATAACCTTATGAAGATTTATTATTTCCTTTTTATGGGTAAGAGAACTAACAGGGAGTAGATATCTCTGACATTAAGTGGAAGATTTGTATCTGTAGGTCCTTAGAATTCTTCATATTATTCACTATATAAATTCTATATAATAAACACATTCAAATCTCTTTGAATTTAATAGACATACATGTATTCATATATAAGATTAAAGTTCAATCATTTTTCAGTTAAAAACAGAGTTCTAAGGCTTTTACTTAGTTTGAACCTACCAAGAAAGTAACAAATTTGCCCTTCAATCTAGTTATCTTTTTAAAAATAATGTTTTCTTAGTCCTTAGTAAAAGGACTTTTACAAAAGAGCTATAAAATACAAGAAAGGTAAACTGAATCCTCCATAAGCCATCACCTATATAATCAGATAACCTTTATTTAATAATGTATCATTTAAAATCCAAAATGATTTATAGTTATATGCAAATGTTTACATTTTTAATTATTTTTCTAGTATTAACAAAATTTTACCTTCCCTAAATCACCATTCAGATAATAATAAAAGGAAATAACCCAGATATAAATCAATGGGAGGTGCATACAATATGGATTGAAAGACAATGCAGAAATACAAAACACGTCACGTTATATTAGCATTCAGAGTTTAGAGAAAAATTCACCTGGGATCGGATCCCAGCTGGGACACGCACATCATATTGAGTGTGAGTTTCCTCCTGTCTAGAATGAAATGTAAGTGCCTAGTATAGTTCCTACCTTTTGTCACATATGAATAATCCATCTCTTCCTCTTACTCGTGGGATGGTAATGTGGGTATAAAATTTATATAGAAACACTTTATATCCAATAATCTTGCTTTCATCAAACCAGACATATTCTTACCATGACTACTGCAAGCAGAGCATATAGGAGAAACAAAAAGCAGTAAATAAAAAAGCAAGGACCTTGGGGATGTGGAAGTAGATAACAACCATCTAATTGAACCTAAAAAGTCGGCTTAGAGGCACCTGGATGAGTTTGTGCAGTTGGCACCCTGGTCTCTGTACCTATGGAACCATTATGGGAATTTCTCAATGTAGATGTAACCTCTGTGTGAGGAAGACCAATTTTTCATATCCCTTAAGCTTTGAGATCCTTTGAGATGGGGGTGATATTGGTTTTCTGAAGATAAGTGACCAAGCGTATTGAGCGAGTGAGAGGAGGAAGAGCTTGGAAGATTTGCTGGAGGAGAACATGCTGCTGAACCCCTCCTTGCATCCCAGGAGGCAAGATTTCATCTTTTAACTGGGGAGGGTGTTAACACGTAGCCAACCTAGTTTACTTCCTGGCAAGGACTAAATGCTTACTTTTGATGCTAAATTAAAAACAAAAAGTTGTCTACCTTTCTACTTTAGAAAGTAAATATAAAATATATTATTTTATTGTTTACTCATTCTGTGGTCACTAGATTTTCAACAAAAGTGAAGAGAAATGAAAGAGGAGAGAGGTTTGTAAAATGGATGTTTTTGGTCAAGTTTATTATTTTTATTATCATTATAGTTCAATGTTTCAGATGTACAACAAAGTGATTCAGTTATATATATGTATATACATATATATGTATTCTTTTTCACATTCTTTTCCATTGTAGGATATTATAAGATATTGAATATAGTTCTCTCTGCTGTACAGTATTTAAGACTTCTCTATTTGGCATACAAAGGTGATATAAAGGTGACATTCGATAGCATCTTGAAAGTTCTTTAGAACTCATCTCTAGGCTATATGTAAATTTTAACTGTATAAAACTTATTTCATTTTAAATTTAAGATTGACCTGAATGTCATGTGTCTCTGGAAAATATTGGCATATAAGGTTAGTTGTTATTCATTGAAAGTAATTCACATTCCTTTCTGAAATTGTTTTCCTTCTATTCTTCAAACTGTAGACCACAAATCTCTGATGTCTACCAATTTTGTACCTAAAGATGTATAATCTATTGAGTCATGCACTTTTGTCTTGCTGCTTATAAAAAAAAATAAAACAAATGAGTGGGCTCTCACTAACTCCATTTTTTTTTTTACATCTTTATTGGAGTATAATTGCTTTACAATGGTGTGTTAGTTTCTGCTTTATAACAAAGTGAATCGGTTATACATATACATATGTTCCCATAACTCTTCCCTCTTGCGTCTCCCTCCCTCCTACCCTCCCTATCTCACCCCTCTAGATGGTCACAAAGCACCGAGCTGATCTCCCTATGCTATGCAGCTGCTTCCCACTAGCTATCTATTTTACGTTTGGTAGTGTATATATATATGTCCATGCCACTCTCTCACTTTGTCACAGCTCACACTTCTCCCTCCCCATATCCTCAAGTCCATTCTCTAGTAGGTCTCTGTCTTTATTCCTGTCTTACCCCTAGGTTCTTCATGACATTTTTTTTCTTAAATTCCATATATATGTGTTAGCATATGGTATTTGTCTTTCTCTTTCTGACTTACTTCACTCTGTATGACAGACTCTAGGTCCATCCACCTCATTACAAATAGCTCAATTTCGTTTCTTTTTATGGCTGAGTAATATTCCATTGTATATATGTGCCACATCTTCTTTATCCATTCATCCGATGATTGACACTTAGGTTGTTTCCATCTCCGGGCTATTGTAAATAGAGCTGCAATGAACATTTTGGTACATGATTCTTTTTGAATTATGGTGTTCTCAGGGTATATGCCCAGTAGTGGGATTGCTGGGTCATATGGTAGTTCTATTTGTAGTTTTTTAAGGAACCTCCATACTGTTCTCCATAGTGGCTATACCAATTCACATTCCCACCAGCAGTGCAAGAGTGTTCCCTTTTCTCCACACCCGCTCCAGCATTTATTGTTTCTAGATTTTTTGATGATGGCTATTCTGACTGGTATGAGATGATACCTCATTGTAGTTTTGATTTGCATTTCTCTAATGATTAATGATGTTGAGCATTCTTTCATGTGTTTGTTGGCAGTCTGTATATCTTCTTTGGAGAAATATCTATTTAGGTCTTCTGCCCATTTTGGGATTGGGTTGTTTGTTTTTTTCTTATTGAGCTGCATGAGCTGCTTATAAATTTTGGAGATTAATCCTTTATCAGTTGCTTCATTTGCAAATATTTTCTCCCATTCTGAGGGTTGTCTTTTGGTCTTGTTTATGGTTTCCTTTGTTGTGCAAAAGCTTTGAAGTTTCATTAGGTCCCATTTGTTTATTTTTGTTTTTATTTCCATTTCTCTAGGAGGTGGGTCAAAAAGGATCTTGCTGTGATTTATGTCATGGAGTGTTCTGCCTATGTTTTCCTCTAAGAGTTTGATAGTTTCTGGCCTTACATTTAGGTCTTTAATCCATTTTGAGCTTATTGTTGTGTATGGTGTTAGGGAGTGATCTAATCTCATACTTTTACATGTTCCTGTCCACTTTTCCCAGCACCACTTACTGAAGAGGCTGTCCTTTCTCCACTGTACATTCCTGCCTCCTTTATCAAAGATAAGGTGACCATATGTGCATGGGTTTATCTCTGGGCTCTCTATCCTGTTCCATTGATCTATCTTTCTGTTTTTGTGCCAGTACCATACTGTCTTGATTACTGTAGCATTGTTGTATAGTCTGAAGTCAGGGAGCCTGATTCCTCCAGCTCTGTTTTTCGTTCTCAAGAATGCTTTGGCTATTCGGGCTCTTTTGTGCTTCCATACAAATTGTGAATTTTTTTGTTCTAGTTCTGTGAAAAATGCCATTGGTAGTTTGATAGGAATTGCATTGAATCTGTAGATTGCTTTGGGTAGTAGAGTCATTTTCACAATGTTGATTCTTCCAATCCAAGAACATGGTATATCTCTTCATCTATTTGTATCATCTTTAATTTCTTTCATCAGGGTCTTATAATTTTCTGCATACAGGTCTTTTGTCTCCTTAGGTAGGTGTTTATTCCTAGATATTTTATTCTTTTTGTTGCAGTGGTAAATGGAATTGTTTTCTTGATTTCACTTTCAGATTTTTCATCATTAGTGTATAGGAATGCAAGAGATTTCTGTGCATTAATTTTGTATCCTGCTACTTTACCAAATTCATTGATTAGCTCTAGTAGTTTTCTGGTACCATCTTTAGGATTCTCTATGTATAGTATCATGTCATCTGCAAACAGTGACAGCTTTACTTCTTCTTTTCTGATTTGGATTCCTTTTATTTCCATTTCTTCTCTGATTGCTGTGGCTAAAACTTCCAAAACTATGTTGAATAGGAGTGGTGAGAGTGGGCAACCTTGTCTTGCTCCTGATCTTAGTGGAAATGCTTTCAGTTTTTCACCATTGAGGATGATGTTGGCTGTGGGCTTGTCATATATGGCCTTTATTATGTTGAGGAAAGTTCCCTCTATGCCTACTTTCTGCAGGGTTTTTAATATGAATGAATTTTGTCAAAAGATTTCTCTGCATCTATTGAGATGATCATATGGTTTTTCTTGTTCAATTTGTTAATATGGTGTATCACATTGATTGATTTGCGTATATTGAAGAATCCTTGCATTCCTGGAATAAACCTCACTTGATCATGGTGTATGATCCTTTAAATGTGCTGTTGGATTCTGTCTGCTAGTATTTTGATGAGGAGATTTGCATCTATGTTCATCAGTGATATTGGCCTGTAGTTTTCTTTCTTTGTGACATCCTTGGCTGGTTTTGGTATCAGGGTGATTGTGGCCTCATAGAATGAGTTTGGGAGTGTTCCTCCCTCTGCTATATTTGGAAGAGTTTGAGAAGGATAGGTGTTAGCTCTTCTCTAAATGTTTGATAGAATTCGCCTGTGAAGCCATCTGGTCCTGGGCTTTTGTTTGTTGGAAGATTTTTAATCACAGTTTCAATTTCAGTGCTTGTGATTCGTCTGTTCGTATTTTCTATTTCTTCCTGGTTCAGTTTTGGCAGGTTGTGCATTTCTAAGTATTTGTCCATTTCTTCCAGGTTGTCCATTTTATTGGCATAGAGTTGCTTGTAGTAATCTCTCATGATCTTTTGTATTTCTGCAGTGTCAGTTGTTACTTCTCCTTTTTCATTTCTAATTCTATTGATTTGAATCTTCTCCATTTTTTTCTTGATGAGTCTGGCTAATGGTTTATCAATTATGTTTATCTTCTCAAAGAACCAGCTTTTAGTTTTATTGATCTTTGCTATCATTTCTTTTGTTTATTTTTCATTTATTTCTGATATGATTTTTATTATTTCTTTCCTTCTGCTAATTTTGGGGGTTTTTTGTTCTTCTTTCTCTAATTGCTTTAGATGCAAGGTTAGGTTGTTTATTCGAGATATTTCCTGTTTCTTAAGGTAGGATTGTATTGCTATAAACTTCCCTCTTAGAACTGCATTTGTTGCATCCCATAGGTTTTGGGTCATCGTGTCTCCATTGTCATTTTTGTTAGGTATTTTTTTATTTCCTCTTTGATTTCTTCAGTGATCACTTCGTTATTATGTAGTGTATTGTTTAGCCTCCATGCGTTTTTATTTTTTACAGATCTTTTCCTGTAATTGATATCTAGTCTCATAGCATTGTGGTCAAAAGAGATACTTGATACAATTTCAGTTTTCTTAAATTTACCAAGGCTTGATTTGTGACCCAAGATATGATCTATCCTGGAGAATGTTCCATGAGCACTTGAGAAAAATGTGTATTCTGTTGTTTTTGGATAGAATGTCTTATAAATATCAATTAAGTCCATCTTATTTAATGTATCATTTAAAGCTTGTGTTTCCATATTTATTTTCATTTTGGATGATCTGTCCATTGGTGAAAGTGGGGTGTTAAAGTCCCCTACTATGAATGTGTTACTGTCGATTTCCCCTTTTATGGCTGTTAGTATTTGCCTTTTGTATTGAGGTGCTCCTATGTTGGGTGCATAAATATTTACAATTGTTATATCTTGTTCTTGGATCGCTCCCTTGATCATTATGTAGTGTCCCACTGTGTCTCTTCTAATAGTCTTTATTTTAAAGTCTAATTTATTTGATATGAGAATTGCTACTCCAGCTTTCTTTTGGTTTCCATTTGCATGGAATATCTTTTTCCATCCCCTTACTTTCAGTCTGTATGTGTCTCTAGGTCTGAAGTGGGTCTCTTGTAGATAGCATATATATGGGTCTTGTTTTTGTATCCATTCAGCCAATCTGTGTCTTTTGGTGGGAGCATTTAGTCCATTTACATTTAAGGTAATTATCAATATGTATGTTCCTATTCTCATTTTCTTAAATGTTTTGGGTTCATTATTATAGGTCTTTTCCTTGTCTTGTGTTTCTTGCCTAGAGAAGTTCCTTTAACATTTGTTGTAAAGCTGGTTTGGTGGTGCTGAACTCTCTCAGCTTTTGCTTGTCTGTAAAGGTTTTAATTTCTCCATCAAATCTGAATGAGACCCTTGCTGGGTAGAGTAATCTTTGTTGCAGTTTTTTCTCCTTCATCACTTTAAATATGTCCTTCCAGTCCCTTCCGGCTTGCAGAGTTTCTGCTGAAATATCAGCTGTTAACCTTATGGGGATTCCCTTGTGTGTTATTTGTTGTTTTTCCCTTGCTGCTTTTAATATGTTTTCTTTGTATTTAATTTTTGACAGTTTGATTAGTATGTGTCTTGGCATATTTCTCCTTGGATTTATCCTGTATGGGACTCTCTGTGCTTCCTGGACTTGATTAACTATTTCCTTTCCCATATTAGGGAAGTTTTCAACTATAATCTCTTCAAATATTTTCTCCGTCCCTTTCTTTTTCTCTTCTTCTTCTGGAACCCCTATAATTCGAATGTTGGTGTGTTTAATGTTGTCCAGAGGTCTCTGAGACTGTTCTCAGTTCTTTTCATTCTTTTTTCTTTATTCTGCTCTGCAGTAGTTATTTCCACTATTTTATCTTCCAGGTCACTTATCTGTTCTTCTGCCTCAGTTATTCTGCTATTGATCCCACCTAGAGTATTTTTAATTTCATTTATTGTGTTGTTCATCATTGCTTATTTCATCTTTAGTTCTTCTAGGTCCTTGTTAAATGTTTCGTGCATTTTGTCTATTCTATTTCCAAGATTTTGGATCATCTTTACTATCATTATTCTGAATTCTTTTGCAGGTAGACTGCCTATTTCCTCTTCATTTGTTAGGTCTGGTGGGTTTTTATCTTGCTCCTTCATATGCTGTGTGTTTTTCTGTCTTTTCATTTTGCTTATTTTACTGTGTTTGGGGTCTCCTTTTTGCAGGCTGCAGGTTCATAGTTCCCGTTGTTTTTGGTGTTTGTCCCCAGTGGCTAAAGTTGGTTCAGTGGGTTGTGTAGGCTTCCTGGTGGAGGGAACTAGTGCCTGTGTTCTGGTGGATGAGGCTGGATCTTTTCTCTCTGGTGGGCAGGTCCACATCTGGTGGTGTGTTTTGGGGTGTCTGTGGACTTATTATGATTTTAAGCAGCCTCTCTGCTAATGGGTGGGGTTGTGTTCCTGTCTTGCTAGTTGTTTGGCATAGGGTGTCCAGCACTGTAGCTTGCTGGTCGTTGAGTGAAGCTGGGTGCTGGTGTTGAGATGGAGATCTCTGGGAGATTTTTGCCATTTGATATTATGTGGAGCTGGGAGGTCTCTTGTGGACCAGTGTCCTGAACTTGGCTCTCACACCTCAGAGGCAGCACTGACTCCTGGCTGCAGTACCAATAGCCTTTACTCCACATGGCTCAGTAAAAAAGGGAGAAAAAGCAGAAAGAAAGAAAGAAAGAAAGGAGGGATGGAGGGAGAGAGGGAGTGAGGAAGGAAGGAAGGAAGGAGGGAAGGAAGGAGGGAAGGAAGGAAAAAAAGAAAGAAGATAAAATAAAATAAAGTAAGATAAAATAAAATAAAATAATTAAAATAAAAAATAATTATTAAGAAAAAAAATTTTTTAAGAAACAAACAAACAAAAAACGGATGGATAGAACCCTAGGACAAATTGTGGAAGCAAAGCTACACAGACAAAATCTCACACAGAAACATACACATACACACTCACAAAAAGAGGAAAAGGGGAAAAAATAATAAATCTTGCTCTCAAAGTCCACCTCCTCAATTTGGGATGATTTGTTGTGTATTCAGGTATTCCACAGATGCAGGGTACATCAAGTTGATTGTGGAGCTTTAATCTGCTGCTTCTGAGGCTGCTGGGAGAGAGTTCCCTTTCTCTTCTTTGTTCGCACAGCTCCCGGGGTTCAGCTTTGGATTTGGCCCTGCCTCTGCGTATAGGTCACTGGAAGACGTCTGTTCTTTGCTCAGACAGGACAGGGTTAAAGGAGCAGCTGATTCAGGGGCTCTGGCTCACTCAGGCCAGGGGGAGGGAGGGGTATGGAGTGGGGGGTGATCCTGCGGTGGCAGAGGCCAGCGTGACATTGCACCAGCCTGAGGCGTGCTGTATGTTCTCCCAGGGAAGTTGTCCCTGGATCCCAGGACCCTGGCAGTGGCGGACTGCACAGGCTCCCCGGAAGGGGGGTGTGGATAGTGACCTGTGCTCGCACACAGGCTTCTTGGTGGCGGCAGCAGCAGCCTTAGCATCTCATGCCCATCTCTGGGGTCCGCCCTGTTAGCCGAAGCTCGCGCCAGTCTCTGAAGCTCCTTTAAGCAACGCTTTTAATCCCCTCTCCTCGTGCACCAGGAAACAAAGAGGGAAGAAAAAGTCTCTTGCCTCTTCGGCAGTTCCAGACTTTTCCCCGGACTCCCTCCCGGCTATCCGTGGTGCACTAACCCCCTGCAGGCTGTTCACACTGCCAACCCCAGTCCTCTCCCTGCGCTCTGACTGAAGCCTGAGCCTCAGCTCCCAGTCTTGCCCGCTCTGGTGGGTGAGCAGAGAAGCCTCTCGGGCTGGTGAGTTCCGATCGGCACCGATCCTCTGTGCAGGCGTCTCCCCGCTTTGCCCTCCACAACCCTGTGGCTGTGCTCTCCTCCATGGCTCTGAAGCTCCCTCCTCCACCACCTGCAGTCTCCACCCATGAAGGGGCTCCTAGTGTGTGGAAACCTTTCCTCCTTCACAGCTCCCTCCCACTGGTGCAGGTCCATCCCTATTCTTTTGTCTCTGTTTATTCTTTTTTCTTTTGCCCTACCCAGGTATGTGGGGGGTTTCTTGCGTTTTGGGAGGTCTGAGGTCTTCTGCCAGCGTTCAGTAGGTGTTCTGTAGGAGTTGTTCCACGTGTAGATGTATTTCTGGTGTATCTGTGGGGAGGAAGGTGATCTCCACGTCTTACTCTTCTGCCATCTTCCCCTCGTCCTCTCTGCATTTTTTTAACTTGCCTGAAATAGAGTTGTCATCCAAGCCTAACATGTTGTTGTTGAATTATTTGGGGGGAAAGTCCCCCAATGAGATGACATGGAAATTTGGCACTTGATCAGCTTGTGACCTTTAGTCTGACTACGTGTTACCACCAAATGCACAGAAACCACCTGGGGCAGGGGCAGGGGAGCCAGCCTCATGCAGTCTATCTTGAGAAGGTTCCTAATTGCCCACTGTGGTTTTGCATCTTCTTTACCACATTCAAACAGCTCTTTACTTCTGCTTGAAACCTCTCCTATTTGACTTTTTTCTTTTGTTTTTAAAAATTGTCTTACTTAGCACACTAGCTCATTGTCTCATTAGCACATTTTATTTTCCTCGCTTCTTAACTATTTTGCTGTCCCATCTGGTCAACCAGTGCAACTTTTAAAAATTATGTAATTTACGTATTAATGTTTCTTTAAGCTGAGTATGGTTAAATCAACAGTGGTTACTGGTTTGATTTTCAGCCCAGAGACCACAATAAAGTCTGCTTCTGTACATCAGATGTGTTGATTAATACATTGCAGAATTGGACTCAGATTTTTACAGCTTGGGTTGTTGATGAGAAGTCAGAGCTTGGGGCTGTATAATTAAGTTAGCTGGAAAATGAATGCAGAAATTGGCTTTGTGATTTGATTGGTTTAAACTCTATGAATATACTTACCTCATCATTTTGAGTTAAATTCGGTGACACAAAAATTATGTTAGCTACATCTCTGCAATGTTATATCTTCAGGGCAGTGTTCTTTTGCTGTCTTTGAAAGAAATGATGTGTACACAAAACACAATAACCACCAGCAATCCAGAAACAAAAAGATTATTTTCTTGTTCGTTGGTGAAATGTGCTTGATATTTTCCTATACCTTTACTTTCTCAGCTGATCTTCTAATTAACTTCTGTACAGTAAATAATTATAGTGCTGTGGCTACAGCTAAATACACTAAAGTCTGCTACTAGGATTAACTTGTCCTACTGGTCAGCAACGTCAGGCAGTATTTATGCACAGAAATTATGCTAAGCAAGACCAGTCATTTGAGAGCCATATGCCATACTTCACTGTATGATGGTGGGTATATCCAAGGAAAAACACAGAACTCACCAGAGTGACTGTCTTTTAAAGACTAGGATAAGTCTAACTAGTTGAGTGCTACCCATTAATTACAAAATAAACACAAGTAGTAAGTGGATGACCAAATTAATGGAATGATTTCCTTACTTGGTCTTTTCCTCTCCCCATCTCCCTCTCTCTATCGATCTCCATCTCCATCCCCATCTCCATCTCCATCCCATCTCCATCCCCACCTCCATCCCCATCCCATCCCTGTCTCCATCCCCATCTCCATTTCTTTCTCTCTCTAGCCCTCACCTCCTGAGAGTTTAAACCACACAGACTTTCCACCTTAATTACACAGATACCCCTAACAATGCTGTAATATGTCTATTTCCTTTCTTGACTGGTACTGTCTTAGTGGGTGAAATCCTGAAATTTGGATGGTATAATTTTTCTTTAAAAGCAAACATGTTGTGTAAAAGTTTCTTGCAAATTAATCATGACTGACTCAGATAGATTAAAAAAAATAAAACAATAAACAGGCTGTGTCTTGAATAAAAGAACAAATTTTAGGCAGGTGCCACCTAAATTATTCTGCCTCTTTCTTTTCAAACTTACTTTATTAACACCATTTATTCCCCTTCACCATATCACATTTCTCAGAATGCAGATGCTTCTTCTGATTAATCAGTTTTTAAAGTAATGCTCATCTGGTTATCATTGATGATTTTATGTCCACTATATGCAAATATTTTTAAAAGTGATAAAACTGAAATGAATAATAAAAATTTGAAAGACCACTTTTATCAACAGAAAAGTTATGTATGGGAAAAATCTCTAAATTGGAGTACTATTATATAATTATGAAAATACGTTTTGAAATTTTGTGGAACATGTGTTTTAAAGCAAGGAAGAGTTGAATGCAATTGGGATAAATTTAGTGACCTTATAGCTGATAAAGCCATGCTTCCATGGTGACAATTTTAACACTGATGGAGATGTGGTGTTTTATTTTAATCTTAAGAGAAGATGATATTTAGGGGAAAAGCTCACATTTTCTGTATGAATGGAGTTTTGGGAATTGGCTGTTGTTTGCTTGAAACACTGAAGAATAGTAGGCATCTCTGCTGTGGGTGAGCTTCCTGAGTTTTGAGATGCTATAGACCTGTTGACTGTTTATTCTTGATATCAGTTCTCATTTTAACATGTGCATGTGAGATATTAATCCTGCATGTAAGAAAATAATTATTTGATTACAATGCCATTTTTTTTGGAAGAGTTTGAGAAGGATAGAGGGAGGAACACTCCCAAATTCATTCTATGAGGCCACCATCACCCTGATATCAAAACCAGACAAAGATATTACAAAAAAAGAAAATTACAGATCAATATCATTGTGAACATAGATGAAAAATATTAGCAAACAGAATCCAACAACACATTAAAAGGATCATACACCGTGATCAAGTGGGATTTAACCCAGGAATGCAAGGATTCTTTAATATATGCAAATCAATCAATGTGATAACCATATTAACAAATTAAGGAATAAAAACCATGTGATCATCTCAAGAGATTCAGAAAAATGTTTTGACAAAATTCAACACGAATTTATGACAAAAACTCTCCAGAAAGTGGGAATAGAGGGAACCTACCTCAACATAATAAAGGCCATATATGACAAACCCACAGCCAACATCGTCCTCAATGGTGGAAAACTGAAACCATCTCCTCCAAGATCAGGAACAAGACGAGGTTGCCCACTCTCACTGCTATTATTCAGCATAGTTTTGGAAGTTTTAGCCACAGCAATTAGAGAAGAAAAAGGAATAAAATAAATACAAATTGGAAAAGAAGAAGTAAAACTCTCACTGTTTGCAGATGACATGGTACTATACATAGAGAATCCTAAAGATGTTATTAGAAAACTGCTAGAGCTAATCAATTAATCTGTTAAAGTAGCAAGGTACAAAATTAATGCACAGAAATCTCTTGCATTCCTATACACTAACAATGAAAAATCAGAAAGAAAAATTAAGAAAACAATCCCATTTAACATCACAACAAAAAGAATAAAATACCTAGGAATAAATCTACTTAAGGAGGTAAAAGACCTGTACTCAGAAAACTATAGAACACTAATGAAATAAATCAAAGATGACATAAACAGATGGAGAAATATACCATGTTCTTGGATTGGAAGAATCAATGTTGTGAAAATGACTATACTACACAAAACAAGCTACAGATTCAATGCAATCCCTATCAAATTACCAATGGCATTCTCTACAGAATTAGAACAAAAAAATTTTACAATTTGTATGGAAACACAAAAAAGCCCAAATAGCCAAAGCAATCTTGAGAACCAAAAACATAGCTGGAGGAATCAGGCTCCCTGACTTCAAACTATACTACAAATCTACAGTAATCAAAACAGTTTGGTACTGGCACAAAAACAGAAATATAGATCAGTGGTACAGGATAGAAAGCCCAGAGATAAACCCATGCACATATGGTCACCTAATTTATGACAAAGGAGGCAGGCAAGAACATACAATGGATAAAAGACAGTCTCTTCAATAAGTGATGCTGGGAAAAGTGGACAGCTGCCTGTAAAATAATGAAATTAGAACACTCCCTAACACCATACACACACAAAAAAATTCAAAATGGATTAAAGACCTAAATATAAGACCAGACAATATAAAACTCTTAGAGGAAAACATAGGAAAAACACTCTTTGACATAAACCACAGCAAGATCTTTTTTGTCCCGCCTCCTAGGGTAATAGAAATAAAACCAAAAATAAACAAATGAGACCTAATGAAACTCAAAATTTTGTGCACAGCAAAGGAAACCATAAACAAGACAAAAAGACAACCCTCAGAGTGGGAGAAAATATTTGCAAACGAAGCCACAGACGAAGGATTAATCTCCAAAATATACAAACAGCTCATGGAACTCAATATCAAAAAACAAACAACCCAATTAAAAAATGGGTGGAAGACCCAAATAGACATTTCACCAAGAAGACATACAGATGACCAAGGTACATATGAAAAGATGCTCAACGTCACTAATTACTAGAGAAATTTAAATCAAAACTACAGTGAGGTATCACCTCACACTGGTCAGAATGGCCATCATCAAAAAATCTACAAACAATAAATTCTGGAGAGGGTGTGGAGAAAAGGGAACCCTTTTGCACTATTTGTGGGAATGTAAATTAATACAGCTACTGTGGGGAACAGTAGGGATGTTCCTTAAAAAACTAAAAATAGAACTACCATATGACCCAGTAATCCTACTACTGGGCATATACCCTGAGAAAACCATAATTCGAAAGGACACATGTATCCCAGTGTTCATTGCAGCACTATTTACAATAGCCAGGACATGGAAACCACCTAAATGTCCAATGACAGATGAATGGATAAAGATGTGGTACATATATGCAATGGAATATTACTCAGCCATAAAAAGGAATGAAATGGCGTCATTTGTAGAGATGTGAATGGACCTAGAGTCTGTCATACAGAGTGAAGTAAGCCAGAAAGAGAAAAAAAAATCATATATTAACGCTTATATGTGGAATCTAGAAAAATTGTGTGGATAGACCTATTTGCAGGGCAGGAATAGAGACATAGATGTAGAGAGTGGACATGTGGACATGGAGAGGGGAGGGTAGGGTGGGATGAATTGAGAGATTAGGATTGACATATATGCACTACCGTGCCTAAAATAGATAGCTAGTGGGAACACGCTATAAAGCACAGGAAGCTCAGCTGGGTGCTCTGTGACGACCTAGGTGGGTGTGATGAGAAGGGTGAGAGGGAGGTCCAAGAGGGAGGGGATTTAGTTATACATATAGCTGATTATCTTCATCATACAGCAGAAACTAACACAACATTGTAAAGCAATTATACTCCAATAAAAAAAAAATAATTACAATGCCTTTTCCAAAGGCTTCTATTTGTATCAGTTTAGGAGGTCATGAGTGGTAATAACAACTCCCTTATTCTATGTCCCCCTTCTCTTCTATCCTCCAACCACATCATAATAGTAAGTTTTAAAGGCAATTCTTTGTGTTTTTACCCAAAGGAGGGGAAGGAAAGTTGGAAACACATGGAAATTCGTAGAGACTAGCTAAAAATATCATGGTCTATGTTTATAATGAAATGCTTTCCTGACATTAACAATGAGAAAGCTTCATACATGTTGATATATGGACTTGAACTCTAAGATATTTTGGAAAAGAGCCATGTTTTGGATTTACCACGTTTTGGGGGGAAAAAAACTGCATATGTCAATATGTTTTTAAATAAACCTGCATGATTTGTATCTGTAAGATATAAAATCTACTGGTTAATAGTGTTTAACTCTGGGGAGGGAACTGAGTGAACAGAGCCATAGAAGAAGACAGATTTTTTTTTTCCTATACCTTATTATACTTTTTGGATTTTGTGTCATGCAGGTGGATTGCCTACTCAGACAAACAAAGACAGTGCTGTAGGGCAGAATGAGCAAGTATTTCGTAGTGGGATGTAAGTTAAGATTTGATTCCAGACCTGATTACTCAACTACAGGTGTGACCTTAGATGGATTTTGTAACTTCTTGTTGATATCTGTCATCTCACAAGAGTTTTGTAAAAGTTAGATGTTGTGCTGGAGTTGGAAGCACTTGACATCTATGAAGACTGTAACAAATGTTGTTCTTTTCTGTCAAGGCCACCATCAACATGAACTTGAGACCAGTAGTAACCCTGGAGCCCCAGTGCTCCAGGAAGGATGGGAGTTCGCACTGTACAGAGTAGGGCAATTCTCTGTCCTTCCAGCACCTTCAGAAATGGTGCTTATTTCAAACATCAGAAAAGTAGTTGGTAGTTTCCATTGTGTCAGAGCAAGAGTAGGACTGGAGGTAATGACTCTAAAGAGTCATACATGGTAAATTACATGAAAATAACTTAAAGCCCCCATGAAATCGTTTTCTTTGCTTAACCCCCAAACCTCAATTTAGATTCAGAGAGCCATCTATAAATTGTGACTTTCTCTGTTTGCCTTAACAGTAAACCCACAGAATTTTTTTTTAATTTTTCCTAACACTGTGCTAACACATCTACGAAATCAATACCTGTTGGTAATTGATTTCATACAAAGCTCTGAACTTCTTGGAAGAAACTAGATTGTATTGCTATTCTATGAGTGACGAGAAATTTCCTTTCACCTTAGTGCTCGTCTGTGCCTTATTCATGTGAAAAGGAAAGGAAAGAGAACTTAGGTATAAGTAGTAATTAAAAAAAAAAAAAAAGCTAAGACATTTATTTGTAAACGGGGGGAGGGTTTGGTAAGTGTGCTGACCTTGGGCAGGACCAGGCATTCTGTGGAGGAATAAGCTAAGGTTGATACCTCCATGCCACCCAGTAGGTTGCTGGTGCTGAGGTCATAGGAGTTATGAATTTCGGTTTCATGCAACAGTAGTTATGTTACTGAGGTATCCTGAACACAAGCCCTTTTTGGAGAACTTCCAGGATGTTCAAGACAATTTCTAAATTACAAACTCCCTTAAACAACATTTTAATAAAATCACTGCAGTATACCTGCACACTACTTTCTTTTTAACTGTAAGGGAGTCGGGGATTCACATAAGCACTATTTTTGTCTGTCACATGATGCTCCCATAGTGCTATCTAGTCAGAAAGCCATGAGTAAGCTGTTAATTGGGTTGGCTGAAAACAAACCAAAAAAATAAAGAAAATAAATGGATCCCCTTCTTGGGTTGCTTATGGCCTTGCATGGCAGAAAATCCCTTTCCACAGATACTTATTACAGAAGTCATAGGCAGTGCTATTGGGTTTCAGTGTTAGAAAGGATCAAACCTCACTGGAAGGTCAGGAAGACATTTCTGAAGCTGGATTTTGATCCTGACTTTGAAGGCAGTGTCAGTCATTCTTACAAATATTTCATGAGCACTTACTGTGAGGAATCTCAGAGAATCTCTGCCTAAATATATTAATAATATCATGTGGAGGATGATATTAATTTAACATCACAAATCAATTTATGATTCCAAATTTGATTAATACAGTGATGGACAAGTACACAGTGATGTGAGAAAGCAGAACTGGGGACTCTGATGTAACACATGAGGTCAGGAAGGCCACCAAGATGAGTGACCTTGAGCAGAGACCAGAAGATCGTGCCTGATCAACTCATCCGGGGAGTGAGGGAGCAGATATTCCAAACAAGGGACAGAGGTACAAAGGCTGTATTTTGCATAGGAACATGGCTGTCTGCCAGACACTGAAAGGAGATCAGTGAGAATACAGTGTAGACTACGAGGAAAAGATGGGGCTGGAGAAACTGGAAGAGGCACAGCCACACCAAATGTATAATCTGATAGCTGTTCTTTCTCCAGCCCCTTCCCTTGCCTATAGCACTGACTCACACACAACATGCTTTATTTATTTGTTTTATATGTCTCTCGTCTTAATTTCTATCCAGGCTTTGTTTGGTTATCTGGTATAGTATTGGCCCTGGTTCTACTACTAGGAGATAATACTTGACTAGCTCTCTCTATATCCCAAGCACTGTTCTAAACACCCTATGAGAATTAGTTGATCTGACTCACAGCAACCCTGTGTGGCAAACATTATCACCATCTCATATGTGATGTAACGGAGGCACATAAAGGCCAAGGAACTTGTCCCAGGTCACACCATTGGAATAGAAGAGCCCATGTCCAGCCTGGACAACTCACCTCCTCAGCACCTGCACTGGCAGCATCTGAGCCTGCCTGGCATTTGGAAGGTGAAATGAATATAGGAATGAGAAGCTGTTAAACTAGTTTTATTTTTCTTTTTGAATTTTATTTTATTTTTTTATACAGCAGGTTCTTATTAGTTATCTATTTTATACATATTAGTGTCTACATGTCAATCCCAATCTCCCAATTCATCCCCCCCACCCCCTGCTTTCCCCCCTTGGTGTCCATATGTTTGTTCTCTACATCTGTGTTTCTATTTCTGCCTTGCAAGCCAGTTCATCTGTACCATTTTTCTAGATTCCACATATATGCGTTAATATATGATAATTGTTTTTCTCTTTCTGACTTACTTCACTCCGTATGACAGTCTCTAGGTCTATCCACGTCTCTACAAATGACCCAACTTCATTCCTTTTTATGGCTGAGTAATATTCCATTGTATATATGTACCACATCTTCTTTATCAAACTAGTTTGTCTTTTGTTTATTTCTTTATTTTTGCCAGAGTGGAGGGATATTACATGATTATATTTCCTTCTTGAAATAAGCAATGTTTTTTAACAGGGAGATATGGAATTCATGAAATGGCTAGATTTTTCCAAGTAACTCCTGGGAAAAGTTTAATGGACAGAAATTCACTCAATTGTCTATGACATTCATACCTGTGGCCTGAAGCATAGATAAGACAACAGAACTCATAATGTGCAAATGTACAAAGTAACCAGGATTTCAGATCTCAGAATTCTGTTCTAAACTAAGTACTATTATTGTCTCTAAGTACATACAATACTTATTCACAAAGATGATATTGCATCTGTTATTTAGAAAAAATGACAATTAAGGGTAAAATATATTTTATAATCTTTTATCCCCAATACTTAGCAGATAATACTAGCTGGGTGAATGAATAAGTGATTTAGGAGTGAATAAAAGGATTAATAATTCTTTCTTTGATAGGCATCCATTCTGTTTTGACTTTTGATAAATTATTGCGTCAACCAACAATATTTTTATTTCCTTCCTTCAAAAGTCCAAAATAGTGAGGTTTAAGTGAGATAAAGAGTGGTTGTCAGCGTGGCCTCCTCCAGTTTCCCATCTCAAGCATTTCAAAGTCATTTTGAAGCCTCAACTTTAATTTTATATTTACTAGAAAAGGGGGATTACTATTTGTGATGGTTAATTTTATGTGTCAACCTGACTGGGCTAATTGATGTCCAGACGGTGGGTAAAACATTATTTCTGGACGTGTCTGAGGTTGTTTCTGGAGGAGATTAGCATTTGTGTTGGGAGACTAAGTAAAAAAGATCGCCCTCATTAACGCAAGTGGGCATCAGCTAATGCTCTGAGCTGAGTAGGACAAAAAAGCAAAGGAAGTAAGAATGTGCTCTCCGCTTGAGTTGCGACATCCATCTTCTTCTGCCCTTAGACATAGGTGATCCTGGTTCTTGGGTCTTCGGACTTAAACTGGGACTTACTTACATCATTGGCCACCCAGTTCACTAGTCTTTGGACTTGATTGAATGACACCATCAGCTTTTCTGGTTCTTCAGCTTGCAGATGGCAGACTGTGGGATTTCTTGGCTTCAAGAATTGTGTGACCCAGTTCCTATAATAAATCTCCTCATATATATGAAGATATATGTTCTATTGGGTCTGTTTATCTGGAGAACGCTAATACACTATTTATCCAATTATTCCGTCTCATTAGAATAAATTTAGTTCACCTCTTGAGTACTTTATGAATTATCTTAAAAGGCCCATTGAGTGCTCATGTCAATCCTGTACAATTGAACATAAAGATTCTGTTCATCCCACCAGTCAAAGGGCTGGACCAAAGGAAGTAGCAATAAATTCTCTATATCATTTAGATAAGAATTTCCAAAATCACTAATCTCTGTAATTTCCTTGGCTAAGAAGGGAACTAACAGGTCTATGTTTTACCACTGGCAGAATTTAGCCCAGGAGAAATAATGGAATACCACTGAGTTATTGAAAAAGGTGCAATTAGTTACTTGTCTTTTTGGTCTAAGCTTGAATGCATTAGCTACTAACCTATATGCCTTTTAGACTAAAGGGAATGGTGCACTATATAAATAGATTATGTCTTCTCACTAGGCATTTCTCTGCCATAGAAATTAATCTTTAATTTGCTCATCTCAAAAATGAACCCTGTTGGACTGTGAGGCTAGGGTGAATGTCTGGCATTAATAATATGTATCCTTCCAATTAGTCCTGAATTCATTACAGCAGCTTCAAATTAGTATTGATTAAGAGATTATGGGCCCAGAAGGTATGCAGAAATTTTTATTAGTTCCCTAGAGGTGTTGTGATAGTTTTTGAAGGAAAGATCATTCATTGTGCATCAATATTTGAAATACTTTCTATGAAATTTCAGTACATTTTCTAACTTTATAAAATAATGTCTCGTTATTAATTTGTAATGAAAAGAAGATCACTCATACCCTCACATTTGGGCATTAGAGTCATGATATCTCACTGGTAGCTTGCAACATACCAATATTCTTGAGAAAATATCATAGAGCTAAAAAGAAAGGCAAGAATTTTTCACACTGAAAATATAAAATGACAAAACCCCTAAAGCTCTAAAGCTAGAATCAAACAAAAATGATATTAATTAGGAGACAAAGGGATGAGTATTGTGAAGCTCTCTCCCTGCTCATCCTTCTGCTCAGGGTGAACTCTGTCTTTGCTTCTTGGTACAGACCTTTGGAGGAAAATGTAGGAAGATATTGTGTGTTTTCTTACATCACTCCCCAAATTCAGAGATGTAGGGTCTGTTAATCTCAAAAGCTGAGCACTGCTTTGGTCTCCACATTCAGAGAATGGAATGGTACTCTTCTGAAGACTTCCTTCCCATCTTTCATAGATCAATGAAGACTGGATAGGATGGAAAACAAGGGATAATAAAAGCAAGCTGGAGTGGCATTTGCACTGTGTATTGCTAGAGATGGAAGCTCCCGTGACCACCACCTGCATGTAGGAGTAGAAAAAAAAATAACCCCGTATGCTGGTAGTCCTGCATCATGAGAATTTTCTGGGGATTCTCAATTATACACTGGTTCCAAGTGCCAAAGGGCAAGGCAGTGTTGAAAGGAAGAAAATATCACCAGAAGAAGTAAGAACTTGCTCAGAAAAGGAGGCTGCATTCATTGCTGTGCACATCACATTGTCTTCACATTGTAGATCTCTAAGATAGAGCTTGATTAGACAAATAGACAGAAATATAACTGAGGAAATCCACTAATAAATGTCTTTCAACAAGTATATGGACAAAAACAACAGGAAATACTTAAATAGATGAAAAGGAGAATAGGAGATAAGCATATTATAATTTCTGCACCTGTCTGTCCTCTCCCAGCTCTCCACATGCAAATACTAACTAGTGGAACGTAGATCACAGATTCAAATACTGGTGCCTTACGATGTAAGGATGTACGCCCGCCATACTCGCGCTTGCTGTAAGTGGCTGGTCCTCACTTTGCCCATGTCTGACTCCTATGAGGGCTACCAGCACTCACCTCTGGCCCTTTTTTCTCAGACACTCCTGCTTGTTTTATCTTATGGACACCATTCAACTATTAACCTTCCAGCTTTAACAACAGTGACCATAAATATAGTGTACTTCTGCTCTTTGCTGGCTTCTGCAGGACTCTGGTGAGCTGAATTCCTCAAATGGGTGATGGAAAGCAAACACAACTAAAGCTTCAGATGTCATCTTTAAGGAATTATGGGATAATTTTTTGCTGAGTTTTTAAACCATCAGTGAAAGTTGTTATCAAACTATGATCTCAATGAGCTCATAGCAGCTTCAAAAGTTTTATGTTGATTCTTTCAGTATTATTCTTAGGAATTTTATTTTTATTAATATTGAAATACTACAATACCATTGAAGTTAAGTTTATTGAAATTTTATAAGGAAGAACTCTGAAAATAAACCTGAAATATTTTTAAAAAATCATTAATTGTCCTTATTTGTGATTAATCTTCTGGATTAAAAAAAACTTACACAGGAATGTATTTAATTATGTGTTCTGCAAAGCACCTACCATCTTATGTGCTATTTTTTACTTTCAACCATGTATATATACACATACACGGAGGTCAAGTGAATTGCATTTGCACAGACTTTTTGACTAAGGAAACAAATGGTTTAAATCTTGCACTTAACTTTAAAAAATGATTTCATAATCTTCAATGCCTATCTTAGTCATTTGATCAAGTCTTTCACGATCTTCAGATCTCACGTTCAATGTCTGTAGAATGGGTCAAGCGATTGCTAATCAAGTTCCATAAATGCTTTACAATAGGCAGGGGTTCAGGACCCCAAATGCTACCTTTCTTGTCTCAGAATTTTATCTGAAATCCCCAAGCTGAAAGCTGCAGCTATGACGTGTCTGCGCCATGTGGAGACAACAGCATTGAACATGGAGAAATCCCCTCCAGAGAACTGAACAGACAGCAGTCTAGCCCAGCCTGCAACCCTCACCCACTGTGACCTGCATCTTTCTCCCATGCAATAACAGAGACTACCATGTCTCTAGAGCAGTTCTCTGAGGTGGAGAATTCACAAAAAAGTGAATTATCACCCTGGTAAGAAGAGGCCTTGCCCATCCCAGCCAGGTTAGTTGAGGGGGGCTCTGGACAAAGATTCAGCAGCGTGGTGGGTGCACCTCGTGATGGGTACGAGGAAGAGCATTTTCTGTCTCCACGGTTGGATACTTGCTGAGCTTTGACACTTGTGAGCTGTCCCTGTCCCTGAACTAGAGCACATTGAGAAAATTCTTAGAAAAGTAGGACACATGTCTCCTAGCATTTGAGTAGGTAATTGAACCATATTCTTCTCTATGAAAATTTTGAAGGCAAGAGGCTGGGAACAGCCTGAGATGTCAGGTAAGGGGTTCATCAATCTGTATCCCACCTTTTGGCTGAGTAGATGCCATGGAAGTTTGTAAACTAGAGCTGTCTTCAAGGCGCCCCACCAAGAGGGCAGCCGACCCACTGAGAGTCAGTCTGTGGGCTGTTCCCCAGGCAGGAACTGTGAGGACCAGCTTAAGATGTCAGGAAGCTGCATGCGCTGAAGTTGTCAGCACCTAACACCTGCCACAGTGAGAGTCAATGGCAAACCAGTGTTAGCCAGGAGACAGCTGCAACAGCAGAAGCAATTAAGATAACAGACAAACTTAACAAATATTTAACCCTTTTCAGCCAATGTTTCTTTTCCTCCTCAACCCTGAATGAGCCATAAGAGAAAGAAACAAAGAGGTGGGTGAAGAAAAGAACAAGCTACCTGTGTTCCTGCCCACGTAGATCTGTGAGCCACTGGTTAGACCTGGGGGGCAGTGTAGGGGGTTGTGTAAGGAGAGGAGGGAGACTTTGAACTGGAGGTGAGAATGACGTGTGATTTAGACTTGACAGGACTCATTCATATGTGAAAGGGACGAAATTGCTGACGTGATATTATTATGCCCAAGAAGTCATAGGGTGGTAGAAAAAGGAGGTAGAAGAGAGCATGTTGAAGGCAGTGGTTGGAAGTAAATAAAGGCACTTCTTTTTGTATCCCACTAAGTTCAAAGTATTTAATAATGTGCCTATGAAATTACCAATATTGTTGGCAATTAGGCAGAAACAGTGAAATAAAATGAGGACGCTATGAAAAGGCATGTCTTCCGCAGTTCCTCAAAGAACGCTCTAAGGGATAAATGTTTTGCCAAACACATGAATTCAGCCTACTTTTCCATCTTACCCCATTCCCCACACACTTTGTGGGGATGCGGGGTGGGCTGGCCAGATTTGGTGTTTTTCCAGTGATGGGGATCTGAGGTTATTTTCAACACAACCAACCTGGAGGAGAAATTCCCATCCAGGGTATTGTGCTTTTGCCAAGATTTGAACGGGGAAGACAATTCAAAACATAGTTGGTAAGTGCAAGGCTCAGACACTAAAGGGATAGAGTGAGAAATAAGCCTCTTTAGGGAGCAGGAGAAGGGATCACACTTGGGGTTGTGAAAGTATAAACAGAGAAGCACGTGATGATATAACCTGGTAAGGGGGGCGGGGCAGATGGTGAGACAAGGGCACCGTTGTCCGTCACCTTGAATCATGGATTTCACATGGGACGTGGAGAGTCGTTACGTGCCTGCTACGTGACAAGGTCTGGCAACCTCTTCTCCTCCGGACCACATTTCAGCAATCCAGGTATCTGTTTTAACAGCGAGAGTAAGCTGGATTCCACCAGGCTGGGATGGAGGACTCCCATGCCTGGATTCCTAAGGTCACAGCGGGCTTCCAAAGAACTAGTCTGTTTCCTTGAGGAATTCTATTAGTGTGTAGCAAAATTGAAATAAAATGAACAAAAGTAAAGGAAGGAATAAATCTTTGAAAATCAGTGTCATGGACTTAAAAAATCTCGTAATTATTGAGATGATTTCTCCTCTAGGAAAGTAGATACATTGTTTAGGATCACATTGGTGGCTATATTTGCTGGGTCTTGGCAACCATACTTTCCCCAGTTAGGGAAACACGTGTTCCTTGTGCTTGGTTTCAGGGTGGTGTGTTTGCCTAAGTTACTTTAGTATTACCTGGACCACAAACTCATGAAAAGCTAAGTCTGACAAATCAAGGCAACCATCCCTGCCATTCCACAGTTTTCCTTGTATGGCCTGTGAATACTTTGACCAACTCTAGGTAATCAGATAGGAAACTTAAAAATTACTATCATTAATACGTTAAGGCCTCTATTGGAAAAAGTGGAGAATATGTGATAAAAGATGGGCAACATTAAGCAAAAAGGAATTTTAAGAAAGAATCAAAAGGGAAAACTAAAAATGAAAAATACTGTAATGGAAATTAATTATGCTTTTGTGGGGTTCATCGGTAGAGTAGACATGGCTGACACAAGGATCAGTGAGCTTGAAGACAGGTCAGTAGTAACTTCCCAAACTAAAAGGTAAAGAAAATAAACTGAAATAAAAAAAGAACAAAATATCCAAGAACTGTGGGACAACTGCAAAAGCTATAACATATGGGAAATGGAATATCAAAAGAAGAAGAAAGGAAAAATGGAGCTAATAGATATTTGAAGTAATAGCTGCCAATGTTTTTAAATTAATGACATACATTAAACCACTTTAGACCCAGTAAGCTCGGGTCTATAAACATCATATTCAAATTTCAGAAAACCAAAGACAAAGAGAAAATCTTATAAGAAGCCAAAGGGGGAAAAATCAATTTATCTGTAGAGAAACAAAGATAAATATTGTATCAGACTTCCTGTCAGAAAATACTTAAGCAAGAAGAGAGTGGAGTAAAATATTAAAAGTGTTGAAAGAAAAAAAATTCTATATAAAATGAAATTATCCTTCAAAAGTGAAAAAGAAATACTTTCTCAAACAAAAACTGAGGGATCTCATCACTAGCAGAATAACCCTATCCCCCTGCCCCCCCCAAAAACAGTTAAAAAGACTTCTTCATTCAGAAGAAAAATAATATAAGCCAGAAATTTTTATCTATATAAAGAAAGGAAGAACATCAGAGAGCAAATACATGAAGAAAAATAAAGTATTGTATTTTTATTATACTTAATTGACCTAATAAAGAACTGTTCAAAGTAATACTAGCAATAATGTATTGGTATTTATGGCATATGCATATGTGAAATGAATAACAACAATGCTGTAAGGGACAGAAGAGGAAATGAGAATACTTGTAAGACACTTCAATTACACATGAACTGAAATAGTGTTAACAGAAGGTATATATATAAATCTAGTAAAAACTCATAACTTCAAAACTTTAAACTTTAAGAAGAGGATAGTTGATATGCTTGGAAAAGAGAGAGAAAGTCATCAAATAAAAGTTCAAGTAAAAACCAGAGAAGGTAGAAAAAGAGGGGAAGATGGAAAAAGGAAGGAAACAAAGTGCAAGCATGCAACAAATAGAAAACAACTGCAAAATTCTAGATATTAAGCCAACCAAATCAATTATCACTTTAATTATGATCTAAGCACTTCAATTAAAAAAACAGTGATTGTCAAGGTGGATAAAATACTAGATCCAACTATATGTTGTCTTTGAGAGACCTGCTTTAAATATAAAGACATAGATAGGAAAAAGGAAAGAGATAGAAAAAAATATATCCCGAAAAAGCTAATCAAAAAAATTTGGAGTAGCTCACTTAGTTTCAGACAAAATAGACTTCATAATAAGGAAGATTACAGGGATAAAGAAAAGGGTCAGTTCTCAAGGAGACACTTCAATCCTTGGAATGTATGCATCTAAAAACAGAATCAAAATATGGGAGACAAAAACTGAGATCTTCAAGAAAAAAAATAACAGACAAATTCACTAAGGAATTTGGAGACTTCCATCCCCTTTTTTCTGTAACTGATACATACGGTAGGCAGAAAATCCATAAGGATTTAGTTGAACTAAACAGTATCATTAATCAATTTGATCTAATTGACATATACAGAACAATCTCATCCAAGAATAGACAAATACATAATCTGCTCAAGCTCTCATGGAATATTCACCAAAAAAAAACCCAATACAGGGCCATAAAGCACACCTTAACACATTTAAAAGAATAGAAATCATAAGGAATAAGAAAATTTTGAAATTAAGCTAGAAATCCGTAACAGAAAGATAACTGGAAAATCCCAAGTTCTAGGAGATCGAACAAAGCACTTCTATAATAACACTTCATCAAATAAGTCTCAAGAGAAATTTTTTAAAAAATTAGAGGTAAGTGAAAATAAAAACTCATTTATAAAAATTTTTCAGATGTCTGAACTTGCCCAACCTTCAGTTTCTGACAATAAAATGAGTGCAATACTGTAATCATATCTATTCCAAAGGGTTGTTGGGAGGATTATAAGATGATGCATGTAGCTGGCATACAGTGAAGTTTTAATAAGTATTACAAATATAATAGTATTGATAAAAATCTTTCAAACTTCTGGGGAGATTGAGACTTGAACAATCATTCATTCAACATGCCTTCTGTACCTACTCTGTATCAGGCCCTGGTTCTAAAGAGATAAGATACACTATGTCCTCTTGACTCTCAAAGACGCTTAGTGTCTGGAGGGAAGATAGCCGTGCAGTCAATGCAGCAGAAAAGGAGGCACGTACAAGATGATTCAGAGGCTTGGTGATAAAGGCAGTTCATTGGTGAGGATGTTTTGGGCTGAAAGAAAAACACAACTCAAATTGTCTTAAGTAATTTGAAAATTTATTATTGTACATGACAGTGTCAAGAGACTCCACCACCCAGTGATTACATCAAGGACCAGATTCTTTCAATCTTTATGCTATAATAGTGTTGGCTTCATTTTCAGACTGTTAGTAAGGAGACACAATATTCAAGCACATCCAAATATGATAATGTGTAGAAGAAGAAAAGATTTTAAAAAAATTCTGTATCTCCTTATAGGAGCAAATAAACTTTTTCTGGAAGTCCACTAGCCAGCTTCTCTAACCTCGTTGGCCAGACATGGGTTATGTGGCTATCCTGTACAAATCACTGCAAGAAGAATGAAATTATCCTTAGAATCTGGAGCAGGGATGAGATTAGCCTCCCTCTAGGCACATGGATGCATGGGGAAGGGTAGAAACCTAAATCAAATCCCAATCAAAATCCCAGCAAGCTATTTTATAAATACTGACAAACTGATTCTAAAGTTGATATTTAACAAGGCTAAAGACACAGAGCAGCCAACACAGTACTAAAAATGGTGGAGTGGGCTTCCCTGGTGGCGCAGTGGTTGAGAGTCCACCTGCCGATGCAGGGGACACGGGTTCGTGCTCTGGTCCAGGAAGATCTCACATGCTGTGGAGCAGCTGGGCCCGTGAGCCACGGCCGCTAAACCTGCGCGTCCGGAGCCTGTGCTCCTCAACGGGAGATGGTGGAGTACTTGAAAGCAATCAGTGTAATCTATCATATCAATAAGCTAGAGAAGAAACAATATATATTAGTTGATACAAAACAAGCATTTGGAAAACAAAACACCTATTCATGACAAAAACAGAAAACTAGAAATATAGGGGAACTTGTTAAAGAAGATCTCCAAAAAATGCTTACAGATAACATTATCACTAAATGGTGAGAAACAGGATATCTTCTCAATATCAAAAACAAGGCAAGGATACCCTTTCTCACAGTTCCTATTCAACATCACATGGGATGCTATGTAGTATAATCGGAAAATAAAAGGAAATAAAATATATTCAGATTGGGAAGGAAGAAATAAAACTGTCTTTGTTAGCAGATGACACAATTCTCTACCTAGAAAACCCCAAAGAATCAACAAAAGAACCTTAAAACTAATAAGCAAATATAGCAAGTTCACAGGATACCAAGATAATATACAAATGTCAATTGCTTTCCTTTGTGCTGGCAGTGAGAAACTGGAATTTGAAATTTAAAAAAACACACAATACTGTTTACAATAGCACCCCAAAAATGAAGTACTTAGGTATAAATATAATAAAATATATACAAGATCTATATGAAGAAAACTACAAAATTCTGACTGTAGAAATCCAAAAAGGTCTAAATAGATTGAGAGATAGTTATGGATTGGAAGACTCAATATTGTTAAGATGTCAATTCTTTCCAACTGATCCATAGATTCAGTATAATCCCAATCAAAATTCCAGCGAGCTATTTTGTAAATATTGACAAAGTGGTTATAAAGTTGGAATGAAAAGACTAAACACACAGAATAGGCAACATAATACTAAAAAAGAAAAGTATTAGAGGATTGTCCGTACCAGACTTCAAGACTTACTGTGAGTGTACAGTGATCAAGACATTGTAGTGTCGGTGAAAGACAAGAGACAGAATCACTGCTTATTGGAACAGAACAGAGCCGATAGATAGACCCACACATATTTGGTCAAATGATCTTTGACGGTGGTGCAAAGACAATTCAATAAAGAAAATTTATCTTTTGAAAAAATGGTGCTGGAAAAAATGGATGCCCCGAAGCCAAAAAAAAAAAAAAGAAAAATGTAGATTTAGCTTTAAATCTTTTATTAAAATCAACTCAATCAGACACCTGAATATAAAAGTAAAAGTCTATAGAACCACTATAATAAAGCTAAGAGAAAACCTTGGGTTTGATGGTAAATTTACGTTATAGCACCAAAAGCAGGATCCATGAAAGAAAAATACCGATAACTTGGATTGTATTAAAATTGAGAACTTCTAATCTACAAAAGACACAGTTAAGAGAATAAAAGAAAAAAAAAACATAGACTGTGAAAGAATATTTGCAAAATGCACATTTGGTAAAGTAACTGAATCAAAATATTTAAAGAACTAGCTATTTGTATCAAATAAGCTACCAAGAAAAACACTCAGAGGAATCTTAAGTGAACATTGTTAAGTAGCCAGTAGGAAAAGTTTATACACCCTGTGATGCCAATTATATGACATTCTGGAAAAGGCAAAACCACAGACCTTAAAAGTACCAGTGGTTGTGAGATGTTCAAGGAGAGAATAGAAAGATAAAGATGTGAAGCACCAGGGAATTTTAGGTCGTGTAACTATCTGTATGGTTTCATAATGATGGATACATGACATGCATTTGTGAACATATGTAGCATTTTATAGCACAAAAAGTGAACATTATTGTATGCAAGTTAAAATAAATTAAAATGTTGGGGGATTCTAGAAAGGAATGCAGACTGTGACAAGAGAACCTAATATGGTTATGAATAAAACAACTTCAAGAAGGAGGTGTACAGGAAAGGTACTGGCTTATATAACTTTGGAAGTGAGTGAAATCTGTTGAATGCAGTGAAGGCAAAGGGAACTGCACATAAGCACTGTATTCCAGTTGATAGAGTTGTTTCCCACAGGAGTACTGGATAGCAATTCTCATAGTACTATGGAGGTACGTAGGAGTTGAACACTTAAGGAAATAGACAGCAGATAGTAGGAGAGGGAATTTACAGACATGCAAGGATGGGAGGCTAAAATGATCCAAGTGGAAAGGGATTAAAGTTGGAGACATCAGTGAGAACTCAGTGTAATTACAGATGGTTACATATGGAAATAGTTATAGCTATTTATATATACACAGGTTAATAGATGCACATATATTCCTTTGCTCTGAAGGACTAAAAGAAACAACTCTTCAGGAGCAAGGAGCCCACCTCATGCCCAGATCTTGGTTTCTAATGCCTATCTCCAAAAAGAGAAACCAAAGCTTCCTGGAGAAATGACTGATTCCAGGACTGGGCCAGGAAGCATGCAAGACAAGCCTGGTTGGAGCCTCCTGCAGTGTCGGGAAGCAAGGAAGTGCCCAAACAGAACAACGAGAACTCACACTGATGGGGCATGTCAGAGGGGTCAGGGGCCACACAGAGAGCCCCATGGCTGGAATGGTCTGTGTCACAAATCCAGTAAAGTCATATTAGGTTATAACTCAAGTGTAGACTAAATATTCATGAGTCCATGCTGATCTAAATAAATGACAATAAATTAATCAATGAGGAAGGAGGAATAAACCTCCCATGCAGAAGAATTCCAAATAATTTATATAGCTATTCAGCCCTAAAGAAGAGAGATTACAACTCCAGCTCTTCAAGAGTGAGCTGCACAGAGACTTCCTTCTGAAGAGGAATCCAGGGGGAGAGGGGTGGTTTGAGTAACTTTACAGTAACAACCTGACAACCACCACTTCAGACAAGTTATCCAAGTCCACATCAAAGGTCATAAGTTATGTTGCTATTATGTGTCCTTGACTTAATATGATGAAAATGGCACTTCATTCCTGTGATTTTCCTCCTCAAGTCTCAGAGCCCCAGTCAAACCATAAGTAAAACATCAGACAAATCCCAACAGAGGAAAATCCGACACCATCCCTGACCAGAGCTCCTCAAAACGATCAAGTTCATGAAGGACAAGAGGAAATATGAAACACTGTCACAGTCAGGAGGGGCTTAAGGGGAGACGAGAGCTGGATACAGTGTGTTGTGCTGCATAAATCCTGGAACAAAAAAAGGACAGTTTGGTGAAAACTGAGGAACAGTGAATACAGTATGGACTATTGTTAATAATACTTTATTAGTACCTTTTCATTAATTATAACAAATGTAACAAAGTAATGTAAAGTATTAATACAGGGGAAACTCTGTGTGACTCTATGGGAACTCTCTGTATTATCTTCCCAATTTTTCTGTAAATCTAATACTCCTCTGAAAAATAAAGCCTAATTTAAAAATAACCACAAAATAAACATGCTGCCGTACTTTTCTCTAGCAGCTTTTTCCAGCTATGTCTCATTAATTGCAGCTATATCATAGTTTTCTCTTCCTTTAAATTTCGATATTTATTCCGTGGAGCTGTTGGGAGGATTAAAACCTCACAGTGCAGTCCCTGACATAGAGTAGATTGCCGACAATTATTCCTATGCTCCCACAGCTAAAGCCATTCTAGAGCTGATATTTGAGAATGGCCACCAGGGCCACAGGGAAAGAACAATTTCATGTATTATGTTGAGATATAGATTTTGAACAAAATGTTGCTTGAAAGTACGATCACCTATTGCATTGATTTATGTATTCATTTATTTTTTTTCAAACAGCAAATTTGTAACAACTACCTTGGAAACTTTGACAGGCTTCTGAACCACTAAAGGAGGTAGCAGACTGTAACATTAATAAAATATATTTCAGAATCAGGGAGATTTGGATTCAAATCAAACTATGCTGTGTAGTATTTTGTGCTTTTGAATAAGTTACTTAAACTCTCTAGGTCTCAGCTTTCTCAACTTAAAACAAAGATAATATTTTTTATAGCCTTAGTGTGAAAATTAAATGAAGTAATGCTTAGTAGGTATTTAGCACAGTCCTTGGCATATGGTAAAGTGACAATATGCTGTTGTTGTTATTATTATTACTATTATTCATATATAAGTTCATGAGTCCTAAGTTTTTCCATTAATATTTTAGAATTACAAAAAGCTAAAATAATTATTTATATTATAGCTCAGGGAACTCTGCTCAATGCTCTGTAATAACCTAAATGGGAAAAGAATTTGAAAAAGAGTAGATACATGTATATGTATAACTGAATCACTTTTCTGTACATCTGAAACTAACACAACATTGTTAATCAACTGTACTCCCATATAAAATAAAAATTAAAAAAATAAAATATTTATGACATTTTATATTATAAATGTGGGAATGAAGTAGATTTTCAAAAGTTCTAAACTAGATAATAATTATGGAACTAGAACTAGAATTCCAGGTCTCTTTTCTTCCAGACAAGTGATCTCTCTTTAAAAAAAAAAAGTATTAATGGTCTTTAATATTGGGTAGAATAAGAATAGACTGCATTTCTTTATCACATCTTCATTTATTTTTTGATATGAAGACACAGGAAACAATTTTGGCTCAATTATGGTTTAGAAACCACACAGGTGGTTCTCTGTTAGATAAACTCTGGGATTAGTGTCCTATGATCCCAACTTTGCTACATTCACAAAAGAATGAGTATAACACAGAAAGAAATACAGTGCATCTCGTTCCACAGAGTCTGTTCTAATATTCCCCATGCCCAGTGGAACCGGAGTACTGCTTATCAAGGAGACATCTTTCTGTATTTTTAACTTAGAAATATGAACTCTAATATACCTCCACTAACAAAAGACTACCAGTCAGAGTGTGAATAAATTGCATCAACATTCTCCCACACCTGTATATCTCTGCTTACCTGATTTTGCTATTTTTAAATCAAATTTCTTAAAATATTTTATAGCAAGCCATAAACAATCTTGACATTAAGCAATTTGATACAGGCCTTTGCAATAAATAAATAAATACTACTGGGTGGTTACACACAGTTAGCCGTTTTAAAACAAGAGCTGCTAATACCTCATCACATGAGATGTGATACACTTTGTATTACAATGTGTAGGAGGAAACAAAAATGCATCTTCCCTCACAATGATGATTAGACTTACGTTTCATAAGTATTTTTACTTGGGATTAGAGTTGCCATATTTCATAGACACACACTGAAGTAAAGAAATATATTACTATCTCGAAATCTTCTTCCTCAGGGAAGGTCCTCCACCACTGACTCAGCTATATGATTTACTAAACATCAGCTGTCCAAGCACTGCTGGCTAAAAGTTATTTTTACAGTGTATGTAAACTTGAAAATTCAAAATGAGAGAGAGCGAGAGCGAGAGCGAGAGCGAGAGCGAGAGAGAGAGAGAGAGAGAGAGAGAGAGAGAGAGAGAGAGTGAGAGAGAGAGAGAGAGAGAGAGAGGAAGAAGATAATGTCTTCCAGATGCCAGCTTTCTGGATGGGATCTGAAGCCTGAAGCAAGAGAAAATTTTCATTAACATTCAGATTACATGTCATTTTGATTCACACTCCCTAAGCAAGCTAATTTGGTCGGCAGCCAGCCTTCTTGCAGTGTGATGACAACACAACAAGCGTCACCGCCTCCCTTTCATTGCTAGTGATTCCTTGAGTGACAGCCATGGTCTCAGAGCTCTGCAAGACACCGCCCCCTGCCTCGCCCTGCAATGTCAGGGCTGCTGCTGTCCTGGCAAGGACAGGTTGTGGCTTCAGGGATGCAATGGCCATCATCATCCCCAAGCACGTGGATATCTACACAGACACAGGTGCCCCGACACTCACCTCTCACACACTGCATGTTGTCAGAACAATATCGCCAGGACGGAATCAATTGCGCTGGTAATTGGATGCCCTCTGCAGACCTCTGACCTTCCAGCCAGGGCAGCGGGTATTAACCCTTCACCTCACCGAGGCTGCACCTAATCAGTGGCTTCTTTGTTGTGCTATATGCCATTCTATTCTGTGTTCAGATGTCACCATTTGCTTGCTTGTTTAAGTTTCCTTCGCTCTCTTTTTAACAATCTTTTGTTCGATATATATGCATTTTTCTTTCAGAAATCAAGAAGTTTGGTTTGCTTGCTTGTTTGCTTTCAGATTTCAGCTTAGCAAACCACAGCCCTCTCGTTCCACATCCATCTGTTTTGAGCTATGAGAAGGATAGTGACCTTCATTTCCTTTCTGGAAAGGATTCTGCAGATGTAGGTTTGGGACAGGACCATAACCCCCAGATGTGAGATCTGCAATGGCAGGTGTCTTGTTTCAATTCCCTTGGGTATCCTGGAGAATGGAGGATCGTCTGCAATGGAGGCATTCAGGAGTTGTTTATGAATGAATGAATGTGTACGTCTCATAATGAATTCAGTTTTGTCATTTCTGCCTGCGATTTATCAGGGTAATTGGCAAGTTCGGAAAGCATACCTGCCTTTTGGGTGTATCTTCTCCCTCTCCTGAGTCCTCTTCATACATTTTTTTATGATAGGAATCTTGTTGTCAAGGAACTAAAGGTCAATAGGGGTTTGTGCCCAGGCACTGGTTCTCTCACCCCATAACGTGCCCCAGTTTGCATTTTCATTCATTTCTTAGTTCATTTATTTATTTGTTTAATAGACAATTACTGAGTGTCTCTGACTGTGGGGCACAGTGCCGGACTCCTGGGCTACAAAGGTAAACACAGGTGAACAGGTAGATCCCCCGGTGGCTGGGATCTTGAACCTAATGAAAGATGTAGAAAAGTTCATTCTAGTTTAAAGGTGTTAGGAACAAGGAAATTTTAAGTTGAAACAGAGAGGCAGCTGACAAAGCCTGGAGAAGAAGCTGCCTTTATCAGAAAGCCCTTTGTACGAGGCTTTGTCTCCCTGGTTTTGCAGACCATTTGTTCTTCTGCAGTTTAAGGTTCTGCACAGGGGAGACTACAAATACATAATTTACAAGTGAAGATAGGTAGACTCTGTTTTTCTAGAAATCAATGGACCTCAGTGACCTAGAAGAGGACATTAAACATGCATGCACAGAGAGAAAACAAAGTATACTAAGGGGTCATTGTAGCTCCAGCTTTTTGGAAGTTCAGTAAAGACACGTTTCGTTTACACATTCTTCCCTGCTCTCACTGTGATAATGTGGCAATTAATTATTTTTCTCACTTTTTTGAATGTATCAATATATGTGGGGAGCACTTGACGTTTGAGAGAGGAGAATGATAGCTCTCTCTTCAGGAATGTGTACCCCTTTTTGGCTTATATGAAAATGTGGAAAGATGAATCTATTTGGAATTAAAATAATTAAAATCAACACAGATTCACAATTTATTGGGCTGCTTAAATTTTTATCCTCTATGAAACTTTCTATTCACATCTGTAAAATGACGATCATAATAATGCCTATTTATAGAGGTGTTTTTAGAATTAAATGAGATGATTTGTGCACTCCATGTAAGTAATTAAACCCTAAACATAATGTTATTCTTCAAATAACAAATAGTCCTGTTATTATACAGCTAAAGAAAAGATGCATTAAAATTAATTTCTCTTCTCTTTATATTTTATTACAATTTCCTCAAGGTGAAGCTTTTAGAAAATACAGCTAAAGAAAAGATGCATTAAAATTAATTTCTCTTCTCTTTATATTTTATTACGATTTCCTCAAGGTGAAGCTTTTAGAAAACAATGTCTATAATGTTTTAAAATCAAATTTAAAAGTGTGAGGAGACTGGTGGATGCAAGGAAGACAACATTATCGATATTAGAATTTTTAACATATTTTAGTTTAAAATAGCACAGGAATATAAGAGATCATGAATCTTTGTGTTTTCTAAGCATATCCATAGTTTACAAGATTTTGAAAAATGCAGGGATGATTAACTTGCAAGGTAAACAAATTTATTTCAGTTCAAGGCCACAAAATTTTCAGTGGCCTAGTTCGGATATGAGAATTTTAGTTAAAACAGTATTCCATAGGAATACTTCTGTAGAAGGTTTACCTTTTTGCTTTTGAGGGATTTTCTAAGGCTTTTCTCTTGTATCCACGAGTGCCCTTCCGAGACACTGTTCTCAAATGTAACCAAGGACATTCACCCATCAGACCCAGGGGGCTTTCCTCACTTTACTTGTTCATTTTAGTTGCAAGCTGTGTCCCTCTGGACTAACAGCTTGGAACCACAAGGAGAAAGTCAAGGTACCTGGGAAAAGAAACACAATGGAGCCATAATAATGACAATTATCTTCAAATATAGAAAGGGGTGAAATGTATTCTCTGTGGTTCCAAAGGGTGAACATTGCAGGGGAGAACTTTTTTCCTGTAAGGAGTTTAGAAAAATTAGAGTTTTCTGAAATGGAAATAATGGACTGGTGGCTTTTTGCATTAGTAGGTTATAAAGTGAAATAATTCTTACAGAGTAGACAGATTCCTGTATACAGTGTTGAAGCCCATCCATATGTCTGGCAGGGATAGAACTTAACATATTCTCACTCTGGATTAAACTTTAGGCTCACCTGGGATGCATTTTACCATAGGATACCTGGGCCCCAAAGGTAAAGGTTCAGATTCAGCTGATCTGGAGTGAGGTCTCACCATGGTTATTTCTAAGCCAGGATTAGAATAACTCCCTAATCGTTCTAACATGCACCCAGAATTCAGAAGTACCTATGCCAGATGATTTTTAGAATTGTTTCTCATTGGATGAATCTGGTACTTCTAGTAGGTACCTGTGCCGATCAAAGTTAAAGCAACTGCGTGTAGCTGGGGATCAATATGGATTACCCAGCAGCACTGCAGGCAGTCGTGTTGCAGAGCACTGGTAACAGATTGATAGAGTTTAAATACAGGGTTGATCCGTGCCTTGTTCATTACTGCTCTGTTCAAGAGACAAGTATCAGCCGAGTTTTCTGGTCTTCGCCTCAGATAGAGACAGCTGCTGACAGTTCTGGTCCGCCCCCTTCCCCAGGAAGACGGTCTTCATGGAACCCAGCCAGTAATATCATCCCAGAAACAGTGACAGAGAAAAGTTTATAATCTATATCCTGCTATCTAGTGCATTGAAAGATTGCAGAACCCATGGTGTATTTCATTAAAACCACCGGATTCCCAGAGCCTGTTAGCAGAGACTGGAAAACATCATTCTCAACACAGTGGGGAAAATCCTGTCATTTTGTGGTAGAAGCAGGACGGGGATTCTGACAGCTCAGTGGCAGGGTGTGTGTGTTTGTTACAACCTCTTTTCCCTGTAGCTGTGCTCCCCAGACTTTATGACACCAGGTCTTGGCTTCATCCCCAGCCTCCCTGCACAGTTGCCTCTGCTGAGAATTAGGCATTTAATTTTCTGCGTCCTTATTGTGGCTTTTAGATGTAAATTCTCATTAGGCTATTTCTGTGTAAATAGAAGTTTGACATAACAAGAGCACCAGCATAGACTGGTGTGGCTGCTGATAACTCATTTCTAATCCATCTCTTCCATACTGGGGCTTAATTTAAAGGCTGGGGCACTTGAAAACGCATTTATTAAGTCTGACCTACTTTTTAAATATTTAATATTCCATTTTGGTTTCCTTGTAACAAAAGAAGCTTCAAGGTCTTCATGTTCTTGCCCATTTTTAAAGCATCGATATTGATTCAGCTAATAAGAAACTGTACAGACTCACTGTCCCCTGGACCACTTTCAAGATTTGTATTTAAAGCAATTAGCGGTTCATAAGATCTTACGGGTACTCGGACGTCCCAAAGGACTGGTCTGCATTTGTTCTTGATAAAAATTATCCTCTTTCATTTTCTTCAGATATGTGCCCGTGTGTTGGTAAAAAAAGCCTCCAGATCCGTAACAGGAAAAGTAACCACTATCTTCACAGAGGGAAGCCTGCTTATAACTTATTAAGGCTTATTCCTTTGATCAAAACTATTCTGATTTGAGGAATGATAGATAGAGGCGAAAGATATAGAGAATGGGGAGGGAAGAAAGTAGGGAGAAAATACAAAATAATGTGCAATGCAAACTTGTGAAATTTAACCAATATTTGTATATGCATAGTGCTTAGTTCATTGTAAAAATAAGTTAGATAACATACATATGCCAAAAAACTCAATAAAAGACAATGAAAAGTAAAGATGGAATTAGGTATGAGAGAAGTAAGAGGGTAGAATTGCTTGCAGCCAGGGTAAATCCAGTACACAGAGACTCTTATCATAAAACTGTGTACTGGATGGAGTGCAAGTTCCCTAGTAGCCAAAGCAGAGGTCAAACATGACAATTACATGAGTTAACTCTCCATATGATAAGAGCAAACAAGTCGCTCAGAAGCGAAATTCTTTTTGATCCTGATCTCATGGAGAGTTTCTTTAATAGAGTCACTTAAAAGGAATACTTCTGGTCCAGATGACAACACCCAACAAATTAGCAATAATAAATGCGATAAAGGATTTCATAGAATTGAAAATATTTATCAAATGATACTCCTACTCCCATACTTAGCTTCGGGAGTCCAAATGCAATGGGTGATGCTCAATCTTGCTACGCCATCTGGTTTATGGCTCCATATTAAAAGAAAGCAACAGATCTCAAAATTGGGAGGAGGAGGTGGTGGTGGAGGTGAGGGGGTTATTGCTCAGTTACTGCAGAGAAAACATGTTGTTTGTCAGATAGGCTGGTAGGGACATGCTTTAAAACTGCAAAGGACTTGACTTTCATCTCCTGTAGAGTTTGAAAACAACATTAGTTAGCGAGTGTGGACAGAGTGACAGTAACTCTTACAAAACACTTTAATCAAAGAGATTGCAATTTTCTGACGTATCTTTAAGTCTTGAACAGGAAAAAAAACGTCTGGGGATAAATTGTGATGGGCACGGCTTTAGAACTAGGACTCAGCCCTTATTAAGAGCTCACTCCTTGTAACAGCATACTTTGACAAATTCTAATATTCTTATTAAATAATACTTTATTATTTTTATAAGAAATATAATTAACAGACATGTTCTTTTGGGTTGTTTTCATTAACTCACACTCACTGGATGCAAACTCAATACAGTTTCTTGCTCTGGAAGCTATACATGTAACATATCTAATCTTTAAAAGATGAAATTTTAATGTCACTCTTTCCCTTTCATTAATGTTTAAAAATTTGAACAATTCCTCATTTGATACTACTCTACTTTCTATTTACATTACCATACCTTTTGAGTGTAACGGTATTCTTCCCATTCTTTATACTCGGTATTTATGTTTCTTGCCTAATGCATTGGCTGGAAGTTCAAGAACAGTGTTGAATTATAGTAGTGATGAAGAGACTGATTGCTTTGTACCTCATTTTAATAGGAATTCCACTGGGTTTTGCATTAATTAGGATACTCCAGTGTGAGATATATTCCACTTATATTAAGATATTTCTCTTCCATATCAAATTTACTGACATCTCCTTTTAATCAGGAAAAATATTTTACATTTTAAAATTAATTTTATTGCCACTCAAAAAGAGTGGATGTAGTTTCTCTTTTAACCTATTACTTAGATGAATTTTACACATTATTTAGGAAATAGGCATTAATATTTTGGCAGTATTGGAGCAACCCTGTGACCTTGAAATTCTGATGTGTGTGTGTTTGCATTAATGCCGCTGTAGATACCTATGTTATATAGGTTTTAAAAAAATATTAATCGTTTTCTATGCTTTGAAGCTTGAAATACTTTAGAAAGTATGTATTCCTTGAAAACTCTATAGAGTTCTTAAAACATATGAACCATATACTTTTTTATACAATTGTTTTTGATTATTTACATTGTCCTAAAAATATTTTTCAGTATATTTTCACACTTATTAACATAAAGTTTTATATAATGTATACCATTCATTAAAGTTTTATATAATGTATACCATTCATAAAACTTTCTTAAAGTGTATCTCCTCTAGAATTGTGGTTTACCCCCTTGTTGCTAAATTTTGTGTATTCTTTCTCAATTTTTAAAAATTTAATAAATCAGAAATTTATCAGAGGTCTTTTATTTAGTCATCGTTTTTTTTTTGTTTTTTTAAAATGCGGTACGCGGGCCTCTCACTGTTGTGGCCTCTCCCGTTGCGGAGCACAGGCTCCAGACGCACAGGCTCAGCGGCCATGGCTCACGGGCCCAGCCACTCGGCGGCATGTGGGATCTTCCCAGACCAGGGCACGAATCCGTGTTCCCCGCATTGCAGGCGGACTCTCAACCACTGCGCCACCAGGGAAGCCCTATTTATTCGTCTTTTTCTGTGGCATGGGTCATTCTATTTTACTAATTCCTGCTGTTATTTTTAGGACTTTTCAGTATTTGTACTTATTTGAGTGGCATGGCCGTCAGGATATAGGGATTCTGAGGTAACAAGCAAGGCAAAATCTCAGTGGCTTAAAGCATCGAACCCACCTCTTGCTCATGCTTTCTGCCCACACCAAGGTGAAGGGAGCACTTCTCTGAGTTGTCCTGACCCCAGAAAGCATCGAGGATTACTGCCGTGGCTGCCCCACAGGGAAGAGCCAGGATAACCGATAGAACCTGGCCTTTAGAGCTTCGAACGTGCAATGACACACATCATTTGGTTAAAGAAAGGCAATGGCCACATCCGACTTCTGAGTGTCACAAAGCGTATCATCACGCTCCTGGGGCGAGAACCAGAGATATGGGGGGCCCCCTCTCAGGATGAAGACAGCCCTTCTCTTTTGTTTTGGTTTTGTCTCACTTTCAGGCTGGCTGTTTGGTTCAATTTTTAGTATCTATTTGGTTAGATATATGCAAAGTGTTTTAAGACTTACACTGAGTTCACATTTTTAACTCAGTGTTTATTATCTTCTAATTCTTTTGTTCTTTGATTTCCTCTTTGACTCTGGTAATTAAACAAATATTTACAAATCCACTGTCTGTATTTTTTGTTTTGTTCATTTTTTGGTTCATAGTTTAAAATTCTGTAGCATTAAGCTAAAAGCACTTGCCCTCAGGTAGGTAAAATGTCTCCATTTTGGAATTTGGGGCTTTGTAAATTATACCTGTGTGTGTGCCTATGCGTATACACCAGTTAAGAGAAGTTATTATAATCTATGTATTCCAACATGTTTTGAACATTTCCTGGAGATGGAGAAAAGAGGAAATGAAAGCCCAGGTCTGTATTCATTTGTTGGGAGAGAAAGTAGGAGCAAAGGGGGAGAGTTTGGTCAGGGCAGTGTAACTCGATATTGCCATGAACTTTGCACACATTGTCACACGTTATAAACCCAATGTTCTATGGCAATGCATGGGTAACCTCGTTATGCAGTGGTGACCAAGAGGCTCCGAGTGGTCAGGGCATTGGCCCAACACCATACATCTAGCAGAGTGTTGAGGTGTGCTCACCTCTGCTTGTTTGGCTGTGTTCCTCCCCCCTTTCTCTATTCCTTTTGGGGTGGGAGAGGGAGAAACGGACAAGACTGACTTACTTAGGAGACAGCTATGCTACCAGCTTCTCTCAGTTCATTCCACACCATGGATGCCGCACTCCCTTCTTGAGTTACTCTGTTGCTTTATATTTCATAGTTTTCCTATTTTCAGGGCTTCTCCCAGTTTTTCTCTCCTTCCTTTACTGCTCTCCTTTTACTCCTCATTCTGTGGGCATCTCTTGCTCTATACCCACTTCTCACTATGCACTACTTCACAATGTGTCCGTTCTCTTCCCATGCCTTTTACTATCACTATAAGTGATTACCACTAATAAGTTCATGGCTAGCACATTTATGTGCTATTTCTAGAACTTTGTTCTGAGTTCCAAACATATATGTCCAGCCATCCATAATATCTCCACGTGGAAAAAATCACAATTTAATGTCACCCCATAAAACAATGCTCAGTCTCTAGTGCCCCTCTTCTCAGTGAAGGGTATTCTTACGCACCTAACTGTTCACAACAATATATAGGAAGTCATCCTTCATAGTTTCCTCTCTGTTAACATACCTGAACAGCCACCAAGTTCAATCATTTCTATTTAAGTTTTGCTCACACATGTCCATTTATCTCAACCTCTATTGTCACTAGTCTAGTCTTAATCACCTTAGTTTTCTTCTGAGCATGTTGTGAAATATCCCAGATAAAATTAACCGTACTATATGCTGACCGTGAACTCTTCAGAATCCTCAGTGTGCAGAGTATCCAGGTCTGCAAGACCATCACTGTGACACGGCACCTGTCAGCATCCTGTCCCTTCACGAGAATCCTAAACCATCTCTCTTTCTGCTGTATTTATTGCTTTATTCCTTTATTGCTTTATTCATTTTTGGTGACCTCCTAATCGTTACACCCATCATATAATAAACTTCCCATTTCCAGAAATATTCCAGGGTCTTACTCTTTTCCTTCATAGCATTCACACTACCATCATTATATATCACATATATATTCAATTATTTAATATCTATTTCTTCCACTAATCTAAATGCTCCACGAGGCCAGGGATTAACTGTACCTTGTTAACTTTTATATTCTTAACACCCAGTGCCTCAATATAATAGGTATTAAAAATTATTTGTCTAATAAATGGAATACCTAGAGACCACATAGAGTATATTGAATAATAAAACCTCTTTTTAAAGAGGAAGCCAAGCCTGTAGAAATTTTATGAAGGCCCCTTGATATCAAGTTAGTCTGAAAATTAATTATTTCTGAAAAGAGGTCTTAACAAAATCCTAAACATATATGATGGTTAAAAATTTTATTTATCTTTCAATACCCCAATCCAACACTATCACCTCCCCAAAGCCATCATGAACCTATTCTGGTTTTCTATCATGAATTTTAATGAATTTTCTTCTTGTCTTATCTTCCCAGTTATCCAAGAGCTTCATGGGAGCAAAGACCTTTCCTTTGCATTTTGTGCCCCATTTTGTGCATATTAAGTAATTATTAAACCTCTACTGAATAAATAAATATGTCCAGGATGATTTATTATAGAATACTAAATACCAGCAAGTGCTAATGGAAAACCTATTATGATACAGACATTGTACTAGACTACAAATAAAAACAAACTAGAGACCATAACTCAAAGACTTCGTATGTTTACTTGAGAACCCTTGTAGTCTTTATTTCTGCCACTTATTCTGCCCCCACTGTGTCCTAATTCCAATACCACCTAAGAGGGAACAAGAGAATCACACCCAACTCCCTGGCAACTGCTGGGGTGATCACATGCATCACAAACCCTAAGACAGTTTATCAAATTAAAAGTATATATGCTTCATAATTCATTTTTTATTTACTGGAAATTTGGCTTACCACAGTTATAATATTGCATATGATTAATTATGCCATAGACTTTGTATGTTCGAGCTTATGTTTGCTCCTGTAAATGGAGCCATGCCTGTTTTCTGTATTCTATAGAGAGCTCATCATGATGCATTGAATTTTCATTTGCATGATATTTACATAAATTTGCATTTCCATACAATCTTATTAATTTTTCATAAGAAATATGCCTAATTCTAAAGACAATTAAATCTAATCTTATGGCCCTCCAAAAGAAGTAGTACTGCTGGAAGAAACTGGATAATATAAGAAGCTGGAAAAAAGTACAGAATGTATTTTAAAATATTGGAAATAATAACTCCCCATTGCATAAGGAGTTCTATGTGCAAAATATTTCCATATATTTCATCTCATTTGAGCCACATTTGAAACTTTTAGTTAAGTAAGTCAGAGATGACACCAATCTTAACAAAATAAACTGTTTCCCAGAAGTTCAAGGTTATGTCCGAGGTCAAGGAATAGGTTCCTGGCAGAATCACAACTTGGAGCCAAATCTCCAAAGCTGAGGCCTCTTCCACCTGGTCTTGGACATGGGTTCACACACAAGACAAATAGGATGGAAGAGACCTACACTACAGACAAGAGGAGCTACAGAAGTCCATGCTTCTTCTTTCTCTTCCCTTTGAGGTTCTCACTCCATCCTTTCTTTAAACCTTTAAACCTTCATTCCCTCTCACCAAATGCACAGCCTGGTTCCCATTAATTGGTTCTGAGGAAAGCGAAACTAAAAATTAAGGTGGCCACTCTCTGGAAACCTGCACTTTAAAAGGAGATTCTTTCAGTTAAAACAGCTTTTTTCTTAGAGAGCTAGAGCTGATTTTGAAAGATTATTATCAGCTTGATTTTTGACTACAGGAAAGGCCAGTCCTCACTTTGATTGTTAAATTGCTGAAAGGATAACACAGAAAGACAGGCGTGTGTTATGAATTCCAAGTTCTTATGAAGACGAGGATGAGTAATAAAGGGAGATCTGGGGGCACATTCAGGGGTAGCACTCAGCTCTTTAGATGAACAACTGAATCAAATAAGCAATTACCAATCACCACCGCAGTAATTTTCTGTCTTCCGTCCACAGACACTCTGACCAGTAGACTCTCTGCCCTGTCTCTAATCCTTTCAGGAAATCCATAGAGTAGTTAGTACTAACTTCCTATGTGAACAAACCAGTGCTTAAAAGGATTATATAACTTGTCCAAAGTCTCATAGCTAATACGTAGCTGCACCAAGATTTAGACTGTGGTCTCTCAAATTTTTAAATCACTTTATTAATGTCATTCTTCAGATTGTTGACTAACATAAGTTTGAGAAATTGGAAAGCTAGAAGGGAAAGCCTGCCCTTGTGTCTTGCATCTCACGAGAAGATGAAGGCTCTGTGACATGCCCCAGACTGGAGAGTTGGTTGGTGCCCACATCAGGACAAGAACCGAGTCTCAGTTTTTCAGGCATAGATTGTTTTCATTTGTTTGTTCTATTTGCCCCAGAGCATCAGATTGTCACTCTTTTTCCTCAGAGTGGCTCTCGTACACTTGGTCCCCTTAACTGAGTCTCTGTGATGAGTCCTTCTGCTTGAATCCCAGTAAAAACGAAATCAATCAGTACAAAGATGGTATCGATACAACCCATAGGGTGACCGGTGGCAGCAGAATATTGACAATGAATATGGGAGACACAAGTCCACCCAGAATGTGAGATTTTCTTTAGCATTTAGGATTATCCTAGATGCCCATATGTTTGTACCAATGGATTTTGGGTTAGAACAATTTGTGTTCCAATCTCAGCACCAGTGTATGTAATTAGCATGTCCTGTATTCTGACATACATACCTCTGAGACTCAGCTTTTACACCCGGGCAGTTGAACCAATTAAAACCTGCCTCACAGAGTTGTTGGAAGTAATAACAACCATAAACCTAAGTCATATAAATTATATGTATATATGTAAAATAAGTGGCATTTCCATGGTTTTTAAAAAATGTGTTCGTTTTAGGCAAACACCCCTAAAGCCAGACTCGCTGGTGAAAACAGAGACCATTAGCCGGATACTGTAGTTTAAGTCAAAGTCGAGCAGTTTTCCAGTGAAGCTTGTGAGTTAATTGTTTAGTCATGACACAAGACTTGAATAATAGTTGCAGCTTGATGCAAATCTTTTCAACATCCACCATGAATACTCAATACTTCTACATTTACCCACCTAACCTTTCTTTCCTTTTTATCCTCCTTGCTCTGCAGCGAAATAATGTCGTCAATTTTGTAAAGTAAGAGTAGTTAAACGATATTGATATGAACATCAACATAGTATGGTTCACACCTTACACTTGCTACATTATGTGCACAGTTTCATGCTGTGATATAAAATATATAGATTTTTGTTTCATTTTATCAGGAAAATATCAATATAATGATGCCCGGTTCACGCCCTTCATTCACTCATTCCAGGATTGCTACCAGGCAATCTTTATTTCAGTCACCTGAGGGAGGTGGTACGTAAAACTGAAGACTGCCATTTCATCTTAAATTAACAGTAGGGAAGGGATTCGAACAAGGGAAATATAATCACATACCTTGGAATTTAGCCAGAGTAGCAGAACTCCAAAGTCCAATAGACCTCATTATGAAATGATGCGTGTGTGTGTGTGTGTGTGATGTAATGACAACAAATAGAAATCCAAATCGATCACACACACACACACACATATTCTCTTTCTCTGTCTCTCGTATGTGTGTGTGTATATATATATATATGGAGCATACACATATATGTGAAGCTCACAAAACCCCAATCAAGTCGGCTGGTTTGATATCCTGTTTCCTCTGCCCTCATCCTCTGCTTCAAGGGAAGAGGTATCTGGCTGACAAATGCACTGATCAGTGGCTTCAAGCAGTTCCCGAAGCAACCTTGACCTCTAGTTTCAACACTGACCAGGCTTATCCATATTCAACTTGTGAAACAGAATGAGATCAGGGAAAACCATAAGACAATTGTTTTATTGGCACTGTGTTGCAGAGGCTGCTTTTCTGAGATTTGAGTCTCACTGGGGCTGCTGGGCAGGCTGTCCCCTTGGGGAGGTCGCCCCCTAATGTTATGGGAAGAAACCAAATACTCTTGCTTTAGCTTAGTTGAAAAAATGTCATATCCCTAACTTGATCTTAATTAAAGTCTACATGTTATCATAAAGAGATATAACATGATTAGAGACTATCTTAATGGCATGTTCCAGTTAAAAATTCAGCGTTAAACGTACTAGATACTAGGAAAGGCAAAGTGGCATTTTTATTCGTGACTAGTTTTCGCAACTTTGTACTTTTACCTGAAATCACATTCAATTTTTATTTTCTATTTAGTGCTTTGTAATTCCTATCTTCAACAATTTTTAATGTTACTTCTGAACTCTTTTGTTCTTAAAAATACACATATTTCTAAGACTTTCACTATGCATTTCCTCGGAAAGAAGTCTTGAAAAGATGGTCAATTGTTCTAAAAAGAGACAGACTCAATGATTAACATCTAATATTTAAGCATAATACAGAACAAGTTCATTGTTTGGTTATTGCCATTTTAAATGTAGAGACTTCTAGGTACAGAATTCTTAGAGGAAATTTTCATCTGTGTTAGACTTTTCCAAAGACTGTAATTGGGAAATTAGATTAAAATATTTGATATGTAAGTGAAATATTAATAGAAAATAAAAGATGATATTAAGGAAAATTGGTGTGTTTATATAAATATTTATTAACAAATAAAGAGTAAATAGATATAAAAAAACTAAAAGTGGCCAAGGAATTATTTCATCTTCTGTGTAACTTTAATAAGCTTACTTTAAATGTGAACATACTCTGACATGTAAACCAGAACAGCTACTGAACTGGTATAAATATTCAAGAGAGTCATTCATAATTGATTTATTAATACAAACAACTTTTCCATACAAACATGAAATATAATTATTTGGATATAATTTATTATGAGTGAGCAAGTTTTCAAAAGGTGAATTAATATTAGATCTGTTTCCCCACCACCAAAGAAATACAAAACAACACCCCAGGAATCCTTTTTAAAATATGGCTTCTATGATTTGAGTGGCTTGTAGATGAGTGCATAATTCATGACAGATGTATGTGTATAGAGCAAATAAACAGGTGATTTCCTAAGGAAATTTCAATATCTTCCAATTGATCACAACTTCCAAAATTTCTCTTCACCTAAATAAAATCTTGAAAATTGAAATTATGAAAAGATTAATAAAATTTAGTATATAGAAGGAGTGAAATAAACTATTCATTTAGTTTAAATTAAAAGCATGCTTATTGCAGTAAGAATTAAATTTCCAAACTCACATTTGAATTCTGAATTTTCCAAATGGGGATAGATCATGTGTTTGCAACATCAGGGGAGGGGATTTAGTAGGTTAGTGCTTACACTAGAGGTTGAGAAGTTGGGAGGTTTTTTAAAAATTGTTTTGTTTCTTTACAGAGATGCTCTAATGGTATGTGTTTTAAATTTCTATTTCAAACACTGAGTTTTTTTACATGACTCTGTCAGTATCTCTGTATCAAATCAATTATAAGTCAGTGCTATATATTAACAGACAAAAAAGAAGCTTTAATTCCATTATCAATTACAAGAATAAATGACCCCCACTATTTAAGGGCTATAGTCTAAACAACTACAGACTTGATTCTTTATCTCTAATATGCCACCTGAATCTCTGCAAATTTCTTGTGCGATGCTGAAATGTAGCCTGTCTCAAAGGCACAACTCACTGGAAAAGCTATTTTAATCTAAGACCAGGTTAAAATAAGGTTGTTTTATTTGGTGCTTCAAAATATTTCTGAAAGAGGATAACTGCCTCATCCAGGCACTTCATGCTGGGCGACCGCTTCAGTGAGAATGCATGTGCTTTTCTTAATATTTCCTGTTGCATTTGGATTAACTCTATCCATAGAGCAGCCTCTCCACTAACCCTTCTTCGACTGCTAATGATTATCTATTGGAAAAAAATGTTCTCTTCCTTCATGAAAATGGCAGTGCCACGTCTGCTTCCTGTGGGACTGTGATGTGCCAGAGCCAGGTCCTCTCGGTGGGCGAAGTTTTATCCTAATTAGAGTGGTGTCGCTGGGACGGTGGGGCTGCTACTGTCAGAAGCAGAAAGTGCACTAGACACGGGGCTTCAAAGGCAGCTGTAAAGGACGTGCAGCGCCTAGTAAAGTCACCAGAGACCAGCCGGCACACGGGTTCTGATGCTCTTTCTGAAGCTGACCTTTTCCTGGCGAGTGGGTCTTACGTTATCCCTGTGATGAATTCAAGCCTAAGTCACAGAATCATGACCTTTGAACATATGGGCTGCCTTTCCACAGACTGCCCGTTAATTCCCAGCGAGGCAAGAGCACGGGGTGACAGTCGGTTACAATCGTTATTTTCACACGCAGACCGTCGGCAGTGGTCTTTTCGCGGTAGCTTCACTTAGAGGCGCATTGTCATAAAGTCAATTGTCAATCTGACACACTGTAGTTCTGTAAATGACATTTTCTTCAGCCCTAATTAAATAAGTAGAATCAGAGCAGAGAATAAGGATGCACAACCTAGATGTTATTTGTATGTTTGAAGCTGTCATATCTTCTGCCTACTAATTTTAAAGAGATCACAGCACATGCTCAGTTTCTGATCTAAGTACCCAAGAAATGTCTCGTTATTATGACCTAATGAATCAATTTTAAATGTATAGCACGACTTGAAGATTCTATTTTCAGAAATATTGAGAACAGTGTGATTAAGTTAAAATCTGTATACCTGCAGCTCCCTCCTCTGCTTAGGTTTCTTCTGAGTTCTGACTCACCTGGCTATATTTTCAAGTCCTTCTCAAAGACCCCTTAACACCCAGGTCTCCATATTCTAGACTGAAGCTAAAACATCTCATCCAGCAATACTCAGATCTTGCTGGTTTGGTCTTCCTGGATATCCCATTAGAAAATTTCCTGTTTTGAGAAAAAAATTCCTTTCGTTCTCATTCTTCAGCTTCCTTCTGCTCTTCTCCTAACCTTGCTTGCATCCCTCCTACCGCAGGCTGAGTTCATTTCTCAGAGTTAGTCTCTCTACTCTCAGTCAGCACCTGGTCTTCGTAACGCTCACCTTTCCAGGGTCTGAATGCCCACAAGGCCTGAACATGAGAGCACTTATCTCAAGCAAGATTTAGGTCAAGAACAGGGAAACCAGCCATGACAAGAGGTTAGGTGGACAAATATCTATTTTACCAATGAACACAATACAGGGATAATCAGCACCCAGCCCAGTTGCTCGACTGTTGTATGACTCTTAATCTCAAAGGGACATTTTCTGGATTTCTCCTCACACCAATGCCTATTTCAGCAAACTGTGTCTTACACTGTCAGCCAGAAGTCACCACTGCTCTTGGTGGGTAACAGGCAGTGGGAATGGGCCTGCAGCTGGGACAGCCCGGATCTCCGCAAGGGAAACATCAGATACATGACCATTTGGGTCTGCTGGAGTGACAACCATGGTGATACATCCTACCCTCTCTTGTATTAGCTCCATGTTTTGAGACAACTCTCTTAACCATTATACCCACAATCCTTGTCTGGAAAACAGAGAACGGAGAATCATGGTTTTAGTTACTAATAAGATGACATAGCACAGAGTATGCGAATTGAGAATGGTGTTGCTGCTGTTAAAGTTATCGTGACCCTTTGTCATATGTACAAAAAAAATCTTCTACCTTCCATACTCTCCTTTCAGTCAAGAACTGAAGGGCTAACACTTTTGTGCTGTGTTCAGTCTCTGAATGAAAACACTCCTAGGCTCATTTTAAACACAAACTCATCCTCACTTCAGAAAACAGAATATTGAGCCAGAGATATCAATCTAAACTTCTAAACTTGATTCATGTCAAAACTTGCCCCCTCCTTTCACCAAGAATCCTCCAGTTAGGAAGTTGAGAGTGGTCCTCCTATTTGCTCCAGGTTCTGTTACTTTAACCTGGATGACTATAGCTGAGCCATCCAACTGCCCTCGTAGGGGATGGAATTCTTCCTGGATGCTGTCCCACCAGGGGTGGCTTTCCTGTCTTCATTCACATGGTCACTGATGTGCCAGCCACGAAGTCAGGTCTCAGTTGTGACACATATTTGTGGCCAAATGGACTGAAGTGTGGGAGGTGGACTTGAGATATGATGGGACAATAAGGAGACCGTCTTGCCTGGAATTTGGGCTGAAAAAACTGTCTCTTCTGGATGAGCCTGTAGCAGGTAAGTCTCGGACCTGTGATCGCCACATCCCCCTCTTACTTCCACACAGGGCAGAGAGACAGAATCCTAGACAGAATCCCATCAGGAGATGTAGGGAGAGCCCAGGAATGGGGGCCAAGAAATGGAGACAAAGAATAGAGACGTTCTTCTTTGGCGCATTCCTCTATCCTTACAATAAAGAGCCTTTTTCAGCTTACCTTATTTCAACTGGATGATGCTATTTGCCAAAAGTAAAACAGTCCTTGTTAGATAGCTTCCCATCAACTGTTTCCCCTGCTTTAATGAGTAGTTAAGAATAAAATCACCTACTTCACAGGTTTGCATGTGCTTCCAACAAGGTAATACAGAAGTACATTAAAAACTATTATAAATACATATGATCTTAAAACCTGAATGTGTCTTTGTGAAAGAAATCTCTCTTTTTTCTCATTGCAAATAATCTTGGGGACTTTATGTCTCCAGTGTGTTCCTTTAAGAAATATAAAAAGACTATAATAGGAGATTTTGTTCATTGAACATCAACTTTTACATGCATAATTAGATGTGGAGGGCAGTGGTTAACTTCTCAACATAGTTTAGATTTTATGGGGGAAATGGGAAATAAAATTAAATATACATAACTGTATAGAACTAAATACACATACACACTGTTTTATCTCATTTCTGGAAATGGAACATGTTAGTGACTAGATCCGATACAGTTAGGTCTCCTTGAAAAAAAACTAAAAAAATCACCTTCAAAAGAAATGTAGACCATTTGGCAACTCAATTTTTAATCTTCTTCACCTTGTTCACTTGATCTTGACACATAACTAAGGTTTTTAGTGGTTGGTAAAAAGAGTGAAAGATTTCAATTTAGCAAAAAGTTTATTGAAATATCTCCTCTGTGTAAGTCATTGTAAGTCACTGTAAGAGATTATCTGGAGAAGAGAGTAATAAGTATTTTATAAAACCTTCTCCTGAGGATTTGGAGTTGAGCGGAAGAGACAATATTTCCAGCATTGGCTGCCCTGTGGTTGAGCTGCTGTAAGGAATACAGAAAAGTATAAACACACAGTGATTGGAAAACAAATAAAAATGTTATTAATTCTGCTTGGCACTGAAGAAATCAGGGAAGACTTAATTAAGTAACTTTGGAGATATTAATTTACTTATTTACACTCTGTGTTATAAATACATTTTGAAGTGGCTACCTTTCAGTTGTACTTTGAAGAATAAGTACAATTTCAAACAGATCAAAAGTCAGAAGAAAAGTATTACGCAGAGAAGAAACATTAGGTAATACAGGTTGTCTAATAGGAAGTGACAGTTTAAATTTTTTTCTTATCATGCTATAGCTGATATTGCTGATAACACAGAATGAATGAAAGTTTGTGAAAGACTAATAAAGACATAAAATTACCCACAACCCACCATCAAGTGGTATGTTATACCTCTTTCTAATTTATTCTAAATATTATTTATACAAATTGAGATACTCTACATCTATATCTGTGCTGCCCTTTTAATTAATATAAAAAGTTACATTACTAAATCAATATAATTTTAATGTTTACACAATAATCTCTAATACTAATACATCATGAGAATATATCCTCATTTTAACATTTTTTAACCTAACTTTTCTCTAGTAATTGTTACAATTTACATTCCAGTAAAGTAATGTATATGAAATTATCTTTTCAATAACCTGCAATTTGAATCACAAATGTTTTATTCTATTATTGTTTGATGTTCTTTTCTGTAATTAGTAAGCAGTTGAGATGATCAACTCATATTTTATATGTTTAGTCCTGTACAACTTTAGGACACATTCCGTTGGATTGTCTCTAAATGTGAATGTCTGTATGTCATAAACATATTTGTTCATGAGAGCAGCTCATCTTGGAATCATTCTAAATTTAAAGATGCATATGAAAGTCTCTTCTGCCTTAAGTCACTTTCATCCCTCAGTCTAAGACATGACATTTTCATACTTCAAGATATTATGTAAAGTCTGGGCATAATCTTCAGATAGATCCCATGAAGACATAAAATATTACTCACTTAATATTCTCATTGTTCAACTGATATGCCTTGAGTGTCTGAAAGTTGTATGATCTTATGTATAAACCCCTGGGTGGTAAACAGTCTGAGTTTAGACACGTTGCATGTTTATAGGTCAGCTTATATTGTGGTAAGACTGAAGTCTTCTGAATCTGACAGACTTGGACACAAAGTCTGGACAGTGGATAAATCTCACTAGCAATGCCAGCTATGTCACTCTCATACACTCGTCTCTTTGTATCCTCAGGGTACTGGTACCAGGGCCCTCATGGATACCAAAATCCAGATGTTCAAGGCCTTTACATAAAATGGTGAGATATTTGCCTATAACCTACACACATCCTCCTGTATACTTAAATCATCTCTAGATTACTTATAATAACTAATAAAATGAAAATGCTGTGTAAATAGTTGTAAATACAATGTCAATGCCATGTAAATATTTGCCAGTGTATGGCAAATTCAAGTTTTGCTTTTTGAAACTTTCTGCAATTTTTTTTTTAATATTTTTGATCCTAGTTGGTTGACTCCATAGGTGCAGAACCTGTGGATACAGAGGGCTGACCGTATTGACTATGGGTTCCTTGTGAGAACCCAGAGAGAGTGACAATCGTGTGCTGCCCGAGTGCCCAGCTCGTCCCTAAGTCTGTCCAGTGCAAGCTTCAGGTTTACAGAAACTGGACACCTCACTGCCTGCCACGGAGAACACAGTTTTTAAGAGTTGATTTTCTGCTGGCACAAAGGACCCCTTTTTAAGGGCATTTATAGACTTGCCTGGTAGAAATGATAACCTCTGTATATTGTTTAATGATCAAATTTTGTTTTCCAGGTTGATCTCATTCAATCCCAGCTCTAGGGGAAATATTGGATTTCTTTATGATAATGATACTACTAAGCAGTCAGAAAGCCATGTCTGAAAAGAAGTAATTTACATGTATATAAATACTTTTAAACTTTTTACCAAGGCAGCCATTTATTTGAACTCTATTTCTTTAATTGCCAGGACTGGAGTCAGATACTTTTTCATATGTTCTCTCTTTCTTTTTCTAGTTTCAAGAGAAGAGCAGAGAACGTTTTAAAGTAACAAATGTGAATAATATTCATATAATTAATAAGGCAGCCTTGGCAAGTCATTTGTGAAACCAGACATACTTAGCCCTACAAATAGTACTTCATTGTTAGGAGCAAAAACGAACCCCACCTCCTTGGTCTACAGAAGATCTGACAGATGGAAACATGATGACCTGCTTTACTTCTCTCTGTCATCAGAGGGGAAGCATGTGAGGATCAGTAACCACATGACCTGAGTAAAAATGCAGAAACAAGCTAATCATAATCTTCATGTGATAACATTTCTCTTTAAATGTATGAAGAGGATCTCTCTGTTCAAGCAATCATCTTGCTTGATGGACAAAATCAACTTGGCCCATATGAGTGAACCTCATTAACCAGAATCTCTTATGAATAAAATGGTAATTCTGTAGTTGCGTTTCTCAAATCATTTTGTTGTGTCAAACACTGAATTGATTAGCACATGATAATATATGAAAATTAGGAAGGCAAAATAGATGTCATTGTAAAGCTTTATAAAATTATCAGAGTCTACAGATTCAAGGTTCTGGGGTCTTGTTGTTTTTGTTGTTGTTTGGAATAAGCAAGGAATAGTGAAGTTTAAATTAAATTCTATGCTTGAACTAGGGTGTCTCTTTCTCTGTCATTTTTTCAGAATCCTCATAAATATATAGCAAATATTGTAGATGGAATCCACACACCAAATCCATCAATATTCCTATTATATTTTGTCTGTTCTGAGATCATAGTATAGTGATAACAAAATTGTAAAAATTTTAAAGACATAGGATGAAAAGAGTGGGAAGTGCGTGTCAGTCTGCATGGAAATACAACTCATGTAATAAACTTCACCCATCGGTATAGATTGGTTAAAACCACTTTCCCAGGTCTTGTACTTAATCATGAAGGGTCACCTAACAATCACCCAAGATTTAAAGAGGAACTTCCAAGAATAGAAAAGGATAAAAGATAACAAACAGAAAAACTAATAATTTAGGAAAAGAAGAAGCAAAATGCATATTATTCTAAATAGAATATCTGGACAGTTTCAAGGGAAAAAATCAGGAGAGGAACAGAAAGCAACAGTTTTAGACTGAGAAAGAGTTGTTATCAATTAAGCATGTGATTGCCAGAATAAAAATATAACTGGCATTTTGGGAAATAAAGTGAAGAAAAATCTGACAATGTAGAAGGAAGAGAGGAAGAGACAGAAAGATGAGAAGAATTACAATAAAATAGAAGAGGGAAAGAGGGTGTTATGGTTTGGATTGCATTCTCTTGAAAGTTATGTTGAAGTCCTAACTCCAGTACCTCAGAATGTGACCTTATTTGGAAATAGGGTTGTTGCAGATGTAATGAGTTAAGATGAGGTCATATTGAGTAGGGTGGGTGTTAATCCAATATGACTGGTGTCTTTATCAGAAGAGAAGAGACACAGAGACAGAAGCACTGGGAGAAGAAGGTCATATGGTAATGGGGGCAGAGACTGGAGTGCTACAGCTGTAAGGCGAGGAATGTCGAGATTGCTGGGAGACGCCAGGAAGGATCCTCTCTTGGACGCTTCAGAGGAAGGATGGTCCTTGGACAGTGACTGACACAGAGTAGATAGAAATAAATAAATATAACTATGGTGGCAGATGGCAGAGGGGAGTATGGGAAAAGTAACCAAGTCAACTCTCTTCTTGGAAGGAAGTAAAGAGACAATGTCTACAGGTGGTAAATAAAAATGACAGCAATGTTTTCTGGAGATGTAATGAAAACAACAGAAGAAAGAGCTAAAAGAGTTCAAGTTGGCTCTATTTAGGGAGGGGAAAAGGAGGGTAGGGTAGAGAGTGGAAGGGAATTGTTTGTTATTCAAATTTTGGGCTACTTATTTTTAATCATGAGCATTACGTAGATTAAAATATTTATAATAGAATAGTTATTATAAAAGATATGACGTTTTTGTCGATGAACTTGATATGATTCATTTCTAAGAGCAGACAAAATAAATTCGCGTTAAAATTTAAAGGAGATAGGGGAGCTATTAGCCTTTTCCTAAAGAAACCGGGAGCCTGTGATTGACTGCTGCAGCATCAAGCCAGCATCTCAGCACCTACACTAGCACCAGCATGAACTGACCTATGACATCCATTTACTTCCAAGGAAAGTATTCTCCTCTATACCCACTAAGGTAATTCCAGTAAGGAGATTAGGTAGGGGAGCGTCCCCCAGAGAGGGATGCTGGGGGCAGTAGAGAAACAGAAAGATCGTTCTGCTCAGTAAATACAATCCATGCCTAGTCAAGGGTTTCCCCACACCCAGGGCAGGGCAGTCAAGGCACACCCAGGGCAGGGGCTCCCTCCAGACACCGTCACCGCCATGACCCGATTCCTGCTACTGTTCTTCCATTTTCCAAATCCCAGATGTGTCTTTGCTGTGGCTGCCCTTGCCCTGTTTCATGACTGTATATTGCTTGTTTGGAGGGATGGTAATGGGGCGGTGGTGAGGGCTTGGGGTGGCAGATTCTACGTCTTGCATCTGCGCATGCTCTGAGTCAGTAGGCACGTTCATACTCGCCACAGTGCATTTGAATGAAGACCTTTATTCTAGCTGTTACCTTTTACTGAGCAATTATCATAATTTTGATGGAGACACTAAAAGAATATGACTTTCACCGAAGTGTGATAGGAGGAGCAGTGAACTGAGGAACCTAGAAACACAGGTTCTAATCCTGCTGCTGGAATGTGTTCACTGACTTAGCCTCCCCATCTGTAGAACAGGGAAAACAGTAAATTTCAAAGCTGTAGTGGGTCAACTAATCAGTAATCAATGTATGTCACCATGCTTGGTGCAGGGAAAGAACTTACAGGGTGAGCCTTCTCTACACAAGATTTATAACAGAAAAGCATCCACTTCCTTCACAAGGAACTTGCCCTATGAAATGATTCACTTCTCTTGTTCCTCTGCTTTCCATTTTCTAAGCTATCCTAAGATCTTGCAAATATCTTGTAATACTGTCCGCTCAGTGCTTTCGGCTCTGCAGAGTTAGGCTTTCATTTTGAATGAATATCTTAGATTTTTTTTCTTTTTTTTTTTTTTTTTTTTTTTGCGGTACGCGGGCCTCTCACTGTTGCGGCCTCTCCCGTTGCGGAGCACAGGCTCCGAACGCGCAGGCTCAGCAGCCATGGCTCACGGGCCCAGCTGCTCCACAGCACGTGGGATCTTCCCGGACCGGGGCATGAACCCGTGTCCCCTGCATCGGCAGGCGGACTCTCAACCTCTGCGCCACCAGGGAAGCCCAATCTTAGATCTTTAATTAGGTGGTCTCTTAGAGAGCCAACAAGTAATTTTATGAAAGGAATGATAACACAAGAACACTGCCTTCCAGATATTTTAAAGCTTTCCGAGAAATATCTGTATCCTTGGTCTGAGGAAAGCGTTTGTCTTGTCAGTATTTGGATATGCCTGTTTGCATAGTGCTAGGATTTTTCTGTATAGCTATTAACTCTGGTTATTTTTAACATCTATGTTTATATAACAAGAAGAAAACACTTTCCTGCAAGTTATCTTTTATATACAGAGAGGCATTCAGTTGTCCTGAAGACATGTGATAAATGTTTTAGCATATGCTTCTAATTTTAAATGGTATCTGGATAAGAACACACAGATCTATTTAGTATACTATGTGCATAGAATTAGCAAGTGCATACAGTGAGATAAATTAACTTGATGAATTACTTGTTTCATTTAAAAATATAAAATATTTAGCATGCTTAAATGTCAATACATTTCTTCAGAATCTAAGATAGAAACCTTTGACCTTATAATTAAATAATTGAAATTCAGCTTTTTTTCTGTCACAATACATCCTTATATTACCACATAACAAACTAGAGGCTGTACAGTTCAAATCTAACTTAGGCATACAGTTAAACCCTCAGGAAATTAAAGAATTGCTATTGGCAACTTCAGGCTGCGCTGTAATTAAACTTTTACATTAAGTGGTATACTGTAGATTTTTTCAACGAAATAATTCTCATCTGACAGCTCCTAATAAGTTAAAGTGTATTGCCTTAACCACAGTTTTTTTTCACTGATTCATTTCAAAACTGGAAAAATAAATAAAACCCTTTTAGAGATCCTTTTGGAAAAGTCTTACACTCAGTTATGTAATGCAGGGCTTGAATTTCTTGAAAAGCTGTACCTAGGGAAAACAGTCTGTGCTTATTTGTAAAGTCCTACTGGTGATGAGGTTTAGTTAGGTTGAAAATCATTGCTCATAACCTGGAAAAACCTTGGTCAACTGATTTTCCTACATAAAGTATAGCAAATGATACTTGATATCCTCATGGTGATGACACAACCACTTTTTAGTTTTTTTGAGTTTTTGCCCATTTTACTTGTATTCTTTTAGTTTTTGCTTTTTTAAATTTTTTTTACATCTTTATTGGAGTATAATTGCTTTACAATAGTGTGTTAGTTTGTGCTTTATAACAAAGTGAATCAGCTATACATATACATATGTTCCCATATCTCTTCCCGCTTGTGTCTCCCTCCCTCCCACCCTCCCTATCCCACCCCTCTAGGTGGTCACAAAGCACCGGGCTGATCTCCCTGTGCCATGCGGCTGCTTCCCACTAGCTATCTACCTTACGTTTGTTAGTGTATATATGTCCATGACTCTCTCTCTCGCCTTGTCACAGTTTACCCTTCCCCCTCCCCATATCCTCAAGTCCATTCTCTAGTAGGTCTGTGTCTTTATTCCTGTCTTACCCCTAGGTTCTTCATGTCATTTTTTTCCTTAAATTCCATATATATGTGTTAGCATACGGTATTTGTCTTTCTCATTCTGACTTACTTCACTCTGTATGACAGACTCTAGGTCCATCCACCTCATTACAAATAACTCAATTTTGTTTCTTTTTATGGCTGAGTAATATTCCATTGTATATATGTGCCACATCTTCTTTATCCATTCATCTGATGATGGACACTTAGGTTGTTTCCATCTCCGGGCTATTGTAAATAGAGCTGCAATGAACATTTATGCTTAAGTTTCTGGTTCTAGTCCTGGCTGTTCGGGCCCAGCAAAGGTACTGGGAGTTGGGACCATTGCCTGCCTTCAGAGTAACGGCTGTGACAGTTTCTGACCAGGGTACACTGCTGACGACCTGGCTCTGCCGCCTACTCGGTGGAAAACTCTGGGCAACTCTCCATGTTTCTCTAGACCTTGGTTTCCCAACAGTAAATATGGGACAAGAAAGAGGGGCAGATTATGTGGCACTAAGATCACTCCACCCCTGGCACAATACGATTCCATGAAGGCACCGGACAGGACGGGAAATTCAAAATTGCTTAAATTTCAATCAAATTGGAATGCTGGCTCTGATAATATATTTTGCTATTTGTTTTAATACTTTGAAGACGTCAAAAACACTACTTAATATTCCCCATCATGTAGAGAAGAGTAAATAATTACAACATATTCCACACATCACAGCATGTCTGGAAAAGAAAAGGAGGTCAAAAAACGTCAGGTCCCTCCCCCATCACATCTTTTCCCCTTTTATGTCACGCATTTGACTTGGTTTGTGGTTTTAGATGCAGTTCTTACCACCACACAAATGAGTACAGGACTGCAGTATAAATATCTCATTCTTTTCCAACAGGGTCTACACATAATCATGTTCACAAAAATAATAAGTTATCTGGCACCTCTCTGTTCAATCACTGTTTCCAAGCTACAATCAACTCACTTCCATGTTCATACTCCAGACCTTCTGATGACTAATATCTGCACCTCCTCCAAAAATCCATCACAAGTATTGCTTTCCCTGACCTCCATCTTCTGTCCTTCCATGTCATTTACTCCAGATCCCCACTGAAACTGACCCTCATGAAGGCTCCTCAGCCCTGACTCTCCACTGTTTCACTCTCCATCACCTTCCTCCCTTCACTTCACCTCCTACTTGCTTTGTCCCCTGGGTCATCCACAGCCAGGCCCAGGCAGACATGTCCACTTCCCCCAGTCCTCTTGAATGTGTTCTGAAGCTGCTGAAGGTTGCCCTGCAGCCACGCCAAGCACAGATAGGAAACGAGTCCACCTCGGATCTGGGAAATCCTGTTACGTTCCTCAGTAAGTTCACTTCCCTAATCTTGGTAAATTTACTTCCCTAATCTTGTGTGTGATTCTATTAAAATTTTGCCAAATTCCCTGTATTCTCAGATCTTCACTCACAGCTTATTCCAGTCTATCTCAGTTGATGACATCACCTCATCCTTTTTTGGGGGAAAATAGAAGCAATCAGAAGTGAATTTATCATCTCAAAATCCACAACCCTCCTCGCATATACTTCTTCTCTATTAATTCTTCTCTAAGAATATACATTCTTCTACCATTACAAAGGGAGATGCATCTCTGCTCTTCTAAAAGCCAATAAGTATTTAAACCTTTATTTCCCCTTCTTATGAAAAACCATCATTCCCTACTCATCACTTCTCTCTTTCCACTGTTTCGCCTTAACATAAAATGAATTCCGTACTTCAGATGAATCCTACATTCCCGTACGCTACTTTATAATTTTGCTGCTTCTGATTCACAGAAGAAATTCCCTAAAATATATTCAGATGCCCTCTCTCCAAATTTTTACCTCTCAATGATCTTATAATGTGACTTCCATTCCTATCACACTGCATAGGAGAGATTAAATTTAATATTCATGACCTGCCAACATTGTAATTGGCCTTGCAGGGGTGTTCCAACACATTTGACCCTCCTTGCCTAAGTGAAACAATTTTCTTTCATGGAATTGATGATACCAAACTCTGCTGGTCTTCTCCCAACCTGACTGGCCACTTCTCATAAGTCCTCACTGTCTTTTCTTTTTCTGGTAGACCTAAATGTGGGAGTACCCCAGAGCTCTTTCTTGGTCTGACCCTTCGATTCTCTCTCCACTCTCTGTGCCCAGTTGGGCTCTTATTGTCCTTTGACAATACAGATCATCAATATGCTCATGGTGCTCAGTTTTATTTTATTCCTGACTTCGAGGCTGAGCTCCTCATCTGGTATCTCACTGCTCATTTAACACCTCCATGATATTGACTAAAGAAAGACACTCCAAACTCAAAAAAATTAGTTTAAAAAACTAATCTCTTGATTAAATTCTTTTCACACACTGTAACAAAATTGTTCCTCCCCCCATATTTCCCAATCTAAGCAAAATGTAGAAATCATGGCATTTATCTCCCCAGCTCCCACCTTGTCTTGTCACAGGTTGATGGGAGCTGTGTCAGGCAGCCTTTTCCTGTAGCTCAGGCTCCAGCTCCCTCCCTCCCTATTTCTCACCCTCCCCTCCCCTCCTAGCTCGGAATTCCTTCAATAGCTTTTCAGGTTCTCCTTCTGGTCCAGAGCTGGTCATGTCTTTCCACTTCTGTAGTCCCTAAGTTAGTTCCTTATTCATGTTGCTTTTCCTGACCCTGAATGTACCCCTTTGAGTAATACCTTCAGTAAACTCTCCTCGTTGACCAATGGATGTTATTTGTTTCCTGTTGGGACCCTGATTGATGTAATGAGAAATGGAGACCCAGAGATGTCTTAGCTTCTAGTGAGGTAGGTAGAGCAGATCTCGACTCTTACAAGGATGATTTAGAATGATTATCTGGAGATCAGAAAATCTAGATGAAGTTATAGAGCTAATCATTTGCATTCTGGATTTATTTTTCAAAACTAGGAACAGAAGCTACTTATTCTCCAAGCCCCCCGCCCGGTATCACATTGCATTCCAGCCTCCTGGCACCCAGTTGTAATGTCTTATTTAGTGTTTTTCAATATGCTTTTAGACAAATGAGTTTCTGTTATGTTTCACTGCAAGGTAAAATGACTTATGGTACTCAGTGCATAACCCAGTAGTCAGCAAATTACAGCCCATGGGCCAAATCCAACCCACCACCTGTATTTGGAAATAAACTTTTATTGGCACACAACCACACTCCTTCATTACATATTGTCTATGCAACTTTCCTGCTCCTGCAGCAGCACTGAGTAGTTGTGACAGACCCATAAACCCTAAAATGCTTACTTCTGGCCATTCACAGAAAACGTTGGCTGACTCTTCATATATCCCATATTTCTGTTTCACATAAATAGAAATGAGGTGCTGTGGAATAATAACACGCTTACAGAAGTCCGGGGATAGAGTCATGACTTATTGTCAAACGCAAACATATTAAGTCTTTCTAAGATATCGACTCCCACCCCCTACCTTTGTGTACAGCCCTAATAAGAGCTAGGAGCACATTCATGCACATTTATGGCATTTGCTCAATGATTACAGATGTGGCAACTCATTTCCATGCCTTTCCAAGTGGGGAAAATGTTGATCATCATAAATATATTGAAGGGAGTTAAGATATTGAAATCAAGGACTTGAATTGAACATGATTGAAATGTTGAAAACGAATTTGACAAGGAGGTTCCTAAATTTCCTGAGTGTTATTCGAGTTTTCCACCGTAAAGGAGAATAAGACATGGTCCAGGGCTCTGTTCCAGAAACCCAAGCAGCTATCTCGGTCTAGTTAAACAAACAAACAAACAAACAAAAAGAGAAAAGGAGAGACAGAATTGACATGGCCCAGATTAGATGTGTAATTGAAGAAAAGGGATCACAGCTAATTTATGATAGGTTATTTATTGACAACTTTATTCAATAATTGTTTTTGCCTTGATATCCTGTATGTTTTTCCTATCTCACTTATGCCCCTCAAATATTTTATGGAATTAGAAATAAATGAATAAATAAATAAATATGTATTGTAACATTTGTTTTTAGACCATATGAATATAGTTTCACCAAACAACTAAGCAGATGTTTTCCAGGTAGGAAGAAAACATACGCACTGGTATTGCTTCAGAATATTTCCAAAGGTGAGATTTTCTCTCAAATGCCCAAGTTTCAAACATTGTATTTAACGTGACAGGAACAAAAATACATTCCCTTCACCTGTCTTTGCAAATGAGTATCTTCTTTACCAGAATGATATTTTTCCCTCAAAAGGATGGGTGGAGTTGGAGGTGCACTAGTTTTTCCCAGTTGCTCCATATGAGGTACCTGTGCTGCTTCTAACAATAGACACCACCTTTTAACAGGCAGAAACCCATCTGCTTGCATCAGCTGTCAGGATGACTTGGAATGCACAGTTTTCAGAAATCAGCTTTAATTGTGGGCCTCCAGTGAATAGAGTCAATTTCCATGACTGTAGGGCCTCTTAGGCAATATAATAAAATAAGCCATCAGGAGACTTGACATTATCTTTTAACTATTAACTCCAAATTACATATTTTAATAGTAAAATGGCACGGTAGAAAGAGAAAGCTCTCTGGTGAAAAGATATGTGTTTAAATTCTATTGTTAATATTTTAGTGGACATGCTACATTGGGCAAATTACTTCAAATCTCTGAAATATATTTCAAAATTTTTCAACAACAAAATGATAATAACCCATAAAAACCGATATGGGAAGCAAATCATACAGTATATCAAAAGTGCTTTGTAAAATAGAAAACCATATTGTATTAAATCAAGCAAAGAATAAATGTTTCATGATGAAAATTACATATATTTATGTTTTAAATAATAACATTCAGCAGTACAATAGATCATATAACACAAAAAGGGTATCTCTTTCCTACACCAGAGGAACCACTGCCATCAACAGCTTTTCAGAAACTTTTGTCTTCCAAAGATAATTTTTTGTCACAAGTATGATTTGCAAGATGTTGGCACGCTTTGATTAATGTAACTTAAGAAGTAAATTATTTTGTCATTTTATAAAATGCATTTGTTATTCATAAAATTCTTCCCAAATAAAAGACATAAAAATTTCTGTACTTTTTTCAGTTAAAGAAAAGGAACTCAGTAGAGCTATGTTAATGATTTGGTTTCTTAAGTTTTATAAATATTTACTAAATAGTTAATGAGTCAGTAAGCACACATGAGTTTATCAGAAGAACAGTCCCCAAAGATGTCCACCCACATCCTAATCCTGGAATATGTGACTATGTTAACTTACATGGCAAAGGGAAATTATGGTAGCAGATAGAATTCAGTCTGCTAATCACTAGATCTTAAAGTAGGGAGATTACACTGAATTATTCCAGTGGGTCTAGTGTAATCACAAGGGTCTTGAAATGTAGAACAGGGTGACAGAACACTCAGTGTCAAATGATGTGACTTAAGAAGACTCGATTGGCCATGTTTGACTTTGAAGCTGGAAGGGGCCATGAGCCAAGGAAGTCAGGTCGCCCCTAGAATCTAGTAAAACGAAGGAATGGATTCTCCCTACAGCCTCCAGAAGTCAATGCACCATCCAATACCTTGATTTTATCCCAGTGAAATCCATGTCAGATTTCTGTGAAATAATCTGTTTCCTTGCCTTTTCCAGCAGCAGTAGGTAAGTAATTGGCTTACTTGAATACTGGATTTGAAATTGCTTAAGTATCTGAATACCATGCAAATCTTAGAAATACAACTCAGCAAAAGAATATATGAAAGTTAATATCAGCTACACTTAAGTAAAAAATATCCATTTATACAGCTGTGAGAATCTCTTCTCTTGTGTCACAAGAAGAGGAAAAGAAAATCTATTTGCCATTTATTTAGCAATTATGTAAATGATACTAATGAAAAGTCCCGCAAAGTCTACTCTTCGCAACAACTTTCTGTCCCGATTTGTTGCTACGGGATTTTTTATATTCTCCTGCCTCTGATGATTTCTTTTCTCACTCTTCCTATTCTTCCTGCCCGCTGCCCCACCGCCTGGAAATACCACATATCTGCTTTTCATCTCTACGTGTGTTATTTTCGCTGGTGTCCATTTCCGTTCCCAAGGCTTCTACGACTCCTTCCATCTTGATAGAATCAACCGTACACCTCCAGCTTGGATATTTTTCTCAAGTTGAATTCCAAACTGCCCAACTACCTCTCGGGGAGCCTCCCCCCACCATATCCAGTCTACTGCGTGAGTCTCCGGAAACAAAAATTCAGCACGCCATGAATTGAAACCTCAATCTCTCCTCTACCTGTATCTTTTTCTCTTGGAGTCTCAGGGAACACCTTCAGAGTCTCTCCTCCAAGTCATTGCGCCAAGAATCCCAATGTTGTGCAATCTCTCCTTCCATATCTAATCAGCCATTGACTCATATTCCTGCAAATTCTCAAATGACACTCTCTTAGTTTCTATTCTAAGACCTCACTGGAAGAGCCTTATTATAGCTGGTCTTCTAATTGGTCTTCCCACCTTCTGTCACTTCCTATCCTAATCAATGCTGTATTCTAAGTCCAGTGTAATTAGGAAAGCATTACTCTTTGGCTGTAATATCTTCATGTATTGCTCCTGATAAAAGGCCAGCTCTTTGCAGTGACATTCCATACTTCCACAGTCTGGAGCTAGTGTATCTTTACATATCTGTCTCTAATTACTTTCCTGATACATCAGAGTTTCTCATATACTTTTGTCTCAGTATTCATTTATACTCTTAACGACTGCTGAGGACACCAAATATTATTTTATTTGTGTGTGTTATATTTATAGATACTTAGAAATTAAACTTAAATGTTTGAATTATCTATTTGATAATTCATGTAAAAATAACAGTAATATGCCCATCATATATGAACATAGTATTTCTTGTAAAAAAAAACTGTAATTTCCAAACCCCAAAAATTTTTGTTAGAAGAGCGATGTTATTTTCCATTTTGGCAAATCTCTAACATCTGACTTCATAAATGAAAACTGGATAATCATATATGTTTGTTGAGTCTATCCATTGTCATATGTTGATTTGTTTAAAATATACACAGAAAATCCTGTTTCCCACAAATATGTAGTTGGAAAAAGGAGGAATATTTTAATAGCCCTTCAGATGTTTGTGACTATTCCACTTAAATGCAAACCAAAATTCAAGAAGCAGTAGTTTCTTAAAAGTTTACTTGCAATGTGAAATCCAAAAGCATATCAGTTAAGTTTTAGTATGCTTACTTTAAATCATCTTGGTCTATTTTGCACTTTGAATGGATCATTTACCTATCATAATTTTGTAACATCATGCATTGGTCATTTAGAAAATAAAATATTACCTCACTGAGTTGTGCAAATCTCCCAAATGTTGGCATGTTTCATTGTATAATAGCCAGAAACAACATTTTACAATGTTGATTCATTAGTATCATCAAAATAATCTTTAAGTATTGGGATGCATGGTTGGGTACTACTGCCTTGATTCACGGTAAGGCATTGGCAGTTTACCCATCACTGCTTTTGTATCGTCAGGATGAACATCTGCAAATTTAAAAAGGTGGAAATGTCTGGGTGCTGTGAAAATAGTTTTAACCTCATGGTCCCCTGACAGACTCTTAAGGTACCTCAGAGGCTCACAGACCACACTGTTACTCCTGCTCTGTAGTCAAATTTAGTGCCTTTCAAATAATTTAAAGTATTTTCACACAAAAAAATATGTAGACAATGTTATAAGATTTAAAAGAACTGCTTCATTTCCGGTGGGAGTTGGAGACATGGAGCCCCGTCTTGTGACTTCCCCACCCCCTCCTTTCTGCTGTGAGCCCATCCTGGTTTCAAGAGTCACAGTCTTGGAAACCAATATATTCATTGGTCCCATTGGTATTATATCATTTCACCGTCTCCGTACCATTGCTCACTAGCACTCGTCTGCACACGGTCCTCACTAGTGGAATCACCCCAAGCTCCTGATTCAGAATGTTTCTCACCCTCACTTTGGTTTTTAGACATAACTTATGAATAGCCCATCACCTGCCTTTCAATAGAATGAAGTCTCCTCCAGGGCAGGGACCATACCTAATACAATTTGCCTCCCAGAAAACACAGAGATGGTAAATAGTTTTTGTATTTAATTGAAAATGTTACCTAGAAGAAAATTTTCCTGGGGTGTTCGATTCTTTTCAAGTTGTGCGAACTTTCAATGCTGCTACTGTGTATCTATCTTCCAATCTTAAGGGCCTTTCCCTCATTAGCTCTTAGAAAGGTTTCTGGTCAGAAGCTGATTGTTATAAAGATTGCAAACCAAGATCATTCCTGTTTTAAAAGTTATAATTGGATGAAATTACAGAAATGCTTAGACAAGCCTAATTACAATCTAACACTCACTCTACATTCAGGCTTTTCAAGTACATTTCCCTGGGGTGTCTTCACCTGAGGGGACGTATGCTATTGCTTCATGAGAATTTTGAAAGTATTCTCCACATTCCTTTCCAGTGATGTTACGTATATGATCCCCCATACTCTCTTAGAGTCCTTACAGATGCAGGTAACCTTTCTGGAGACCTCATTGCAAGCCTGGATGCTTAGACTATACACGTTGCTCCCTGCCAATTACTGTCAATGATCCTGCCATTGTTTCCAAAGGGCCGTGTAGCTGCTGATGGGGAAACAAAAGACAGTAAAGCCAATGCAACATTGATTAACTTGTTCCACTTCTTAGGATTCAAAAATGACTCATTTATGTCAAAAGTGGAATATTTTAGGGGTAACAGTTGTACCTAAGAGGTTCAGTGTGTAACAAGGAAGAAGAGAGCTATGGTTCAGGAACCCAGACTAGGGAAACCACACTGGCTGTCACAGGGAAGCCTTGCAGAAAGTTAGGGGATGTCACACCTCACCTACTGTATTGACACTCTCAGTAAAGCAGTGGAGGGGCGACAACATTGGAATGAAGAGCAAAAATGCTAAATTTTACGACATGGCCACCTTTAAGTCTGTTTCCTTCCTCTTTTTCTCCTTCTAACCCATAGAATTGGACATTTGGCACCAAGATGTGGAATAAAATTTACCATCCCTAATACATAAATAATGGCTAGGGTTTAACACACACGTTTTGAATAGGGCGATGATTTTAAAAATTCCTAAACATTACATGAACAAGATGTTGTGCATTTGGAAAATAAGCAATATGGAAATGTTTCCTGGATTATTAAATTGCACACACAGTAACTCATCTTCAGCCCTTTAGGGTCTTACAAACTCATCTCTATCATCTTGTATCTCATCCCACCCCTGTGAGGCAGATACTATTTTCATCTTAGTTTAGTCACAACTTTCCTGATAAAGGTTCCGTAGTGTGTCAGGTAGGGGTGTATTTGATTGTTTTTCTGGAATCGGACAGCCACTGTCTGTGTGGTGGATCCAGGAAGTTATCAGAGCCTCGGATGTCTTTGTTTTCCTGCTGACATCATTTGCTTCCATCTTAAATGTTGAGATGCTACTACAGGTCATGGATATTAGTTTCTGGCAGGAAAGGGGAAAGAAAGGAAGAACAAGAACATTTACTTCCTAGCTGAGTCACACTTTTTTTTTTTTTTTTTGGTTGCATTGGGTCTTCGTTGCTGCGCGCGGGCTTTTCTCTAGTTGCGGGGAGCGGGGGCTACTCTTCGTTGCGGTGCGCGGGCTTCTCATTGCAGTGGCTTCTCTTGTTGCGGAGCACGGGCTCAAGGCGCGTGGGTTTCATTAGTTGAGGCGTGTGGACTCAGTAGTTGTGGTGCACAGGCTTAGTTGCTCCACGGCATGTGGGATCTTCCCAGACCAGGAATCAAACCCGTGTCCCCTGCATTGGCAGGTGGATTCTTAACCACTGCGCCACCAGGGAAGTCCCTGAGTCAACACACTTTAAAAGGTGTTTTCTGGAATATACACTAGTGACTATTTCTGCTTACAGATAGTGGCCACACAGACTTGCAAGGAGGACGAGAACGCAGGCTTTTGCTGTGCATTTTGCCATCCCAGGTAGAAGCCAGTTCTGCTCCTAGGGAAGAATGACAACTAGCAACCACTCTGCAGATGGTTATTCTGTTACAGAGCTGAAGCTTGAAGCTAAATACTCTTCTCTCACTTTGCCATATTATATTTGAACTTACACCAAGGACTGTATGTGTGTGTGTGTGTATATATATATATATATAATTTTTAAATTTAAAAATATTATACAATTTTCATGGTTACTTTCCATTTTCAGTTATTACAAGATATTGGCTCTATTCCCCTGTCGTGCCATACATCCCTGAGCCCGTCTTACACCCAATAGTTTGTACCTCCCCCTCCCTCATTCCTTAATTGCCCCTCCCCCCTCCCCACTGGTAACCACTAGTTTGTTCTCTGTATCTGTGTGACTGCTTCTTTTTTTGTCATATTCACTAGTTTATTGTATGTTTTAGATCCCATATATAAGTGATATCATATAGTATTTGTCTTCCTCTGTCTGACTTATTTCACTTAGCATAATGCCTTCCAAGTTCATCCATTTCCTATTTGCAAATGACAACATTTCATTCTTTTTTATGGTGAGTAGTATTCCATTGTATGTGTGTGTGTGTGTTTATACACACATTATGAGCAAAAGATTTATATATATATATATATAGTAAATAATCTTTACTTCTTTCAATTTCCTTCCATTAAATATATCATAATTTGAAAACTTACTGTATAGAAAAGCTTTAAAATTACAATTTTTTTCAGTCCTTTCATGATCTCATACACACTTAGGGCTTCAGCTTTTTTATTTCTACAAAAACCATTCTTCAGCCTTTCTTTCTGAAGTTCTGAACTTCACCAGTACTCACATTACACTTTTCAAACTACTTGTAGGTCACTTCCCACTATCAAAGGAAAGTCTGTATTCCTACCTGATCAAACCTGTTCACTGTGTCCAATGGCTTCATCATTCTCCAGTGTTTCAGAACAAAATGGTCCCATGTCAATGGTAACCCAAGATCTAAATAGAACCCAACGTAAGTCCCCCCTGAAAAACATCCTCAGACTCGGGATTCTGGCTTTTTCCACGTGTTACAATCAACCAAATATGAGAGACTGCAATCAAAGATCAGCAAACATACAAAAGAGGCACCATGTGCATGAGATTCAGTTGGAAATGCAAGCATTTAGACTTCCTGGAATTGGGATTACAAGATACATACTGTTTAGTGTTATGCGTATCAGATATGTATATTTTTACATTGGTGAACTGAGAAGACAACAAGAAACTCTCCTAAATGACAACACAGCTTTGAAAAATAACAAATAAAACATTTATATATAGTCTAGATATATAGATATAGGTAGAGGTAGAGATATATCTATTTAGATGGGTAGATATAGATAGGTATAGATGTATCTATCTGTAAGTATATAAATGTGTGTGCTTGATATATGAGACATAATAACCCAATTAATTATTTAACAGTTGATTAAATAAAGAGAAAATGCGTATTCTCAGATAAATCCACAAAACTCACCCAGAATGCAGCCTAAAGTCACCAGAGTCAGAAAATTTGAAGAAAAATTCAAGAGATAAAGGGGTAGGATGAGAAAGTCTATCCAACATCTAGTGGGTACTCCACAAGGCGAGACTACGGAGGGTAGGGGAAAGGCAATACTTGAAGAGCTAATAAAAGGGACTTCTTTAAGACTAATGAAATGCACGAGTCTACAGTTAGAGCCACAGAATCTGCAGTAAGAACAACATGTGACAAACAGAATTAAAACAAAGAAAACCACGTTTAGACCAATTGTAGTGAAACCAGAGAACTCAAGTGAAGGAGAAATTTTAAATAGGAAAAAGACAGCTTTCTTACAAAGGAAAAAAATTTACACCCTTCAACCTAATAATGGAAGTTGGAAGACGGTGGACAATATGTTTTCAAAAAGATGAGATAAAAATAAATGCCAGTTCTCAATTATGTATGCCAAAAATGATGTTGTGGATAAAGGCAAAATAAAGGTATTTTAATATACATAAACTGAGGAATTACTATCAAAACACTTAATCGATGATAATAGCATGTGTGCAGAAATTCAGGGTCAGTGGAAGAAAGAATCGGCATAACAGATTCGAAAGCTATTTTGTTCTTTAGGATGGGACTTAAGACATAAACTTCAGAACTGAATAATTATGCATGTTAAAACTGACAGTAACAAAATGCATAGAAATAGATGTTTTGCATTTTATCAGTTAAAGGAGTACTGGAATTGTAAATTATTTTTTTAAAATAATCAAAGGGGAAAATGAAAATAATGTATTGAAAAATCAAGACAGTAGATAGTACAAAGTTAAGGGGGTGAAGTGAAATATTCAACTCAAAATAAATGTAAATCTCTGTGATGATCTAGATGGGTGGGATGGGGGGGTAGGAAGGAGGTCCGAGAGGGAAGGGATATATGTGTACATATAGCTGATTCACTTTTTTGTACAACAGAAACTAACAACATTGTAAAGCAACTATACCCCAGTCAAAAAAAAGAAAATCCAAAAATAAATAAATAAATGTAAATGGGGAAAACACTAATATGAGAAACATAGATTAATAAATAAATATATTACTAAATGAAGTTATGTACTGTTTGCAAGGGGCACAACTTAAACAAACAAAACATTGATAATAAAATGACGAAGATATATTGAGCAAATAATAATGAATAAAGGCTTAGTAAATGTTAAGATAAAAAGTATTTTATGGCTAAAGAAATTCATTACAAAATTAATTTTTAAAAATTCAACAAGAAATACAGAAAGAACACGCATGCAGGGCCAGCTTCCTGGGTGTGCCCCAACGTGGTCATACAGAGTCCTGCACTCAGGAGGACCCTGCATCTTGGTTTTCGTGATTTGCATTAGTCATCTTTAAATTTTTAATACTATTCACCTTGAAATTATTTTTATAACTGAAATTCAGTGAAACGTGGAACACATGCCAGTGGCTTGGAGCTTCAGCTCACATGTGGTCATGCCTTGTACCACCTCTCCACCTCCCAGGGACAAGTTTCTGATCCTCACACCTGCCCCCATGAGCCCTGGTCCCTACCTGGCCTCCTCGTTCTCTGCTTCCTTGGTCACATCAATCGGGGGTGCCCACATTCTGCCATTTCCCTCTGCACTGAGAAGTGGACTGTATATGCACATGTGAAAGATGGGCATGGGTCCCACGATGTCTTAGAGCAGAGTGACAGGACAGCACCACGGTGCATTTGGCAGGTGACTTGATGGCGTCTCTTGCTCACCCCCAATCCAAGTACCTGACCTGTACCAGTGTGTGTTTGCAGTGCACTGGGCATTATTCTTGGGTCAGGGCGGCAGGCCTGTGGGAAGAAGATATTAACCACTCTGCCCATGACCAGGGTCCTACACTTTTCCTTCGCATTGGGCCTTCCATAGTACGTGACAGACCCATTTTAGATGCACTGTTTAAGTGGCCTCAAATGAGTAAAAATGAAAATATGATAGAATTGCAACACAAATACCATGCCCAGCATTATACTGGAAGATTTCAACACATCTCTCTCTCCCCTCTCTCTGAATTAATTAAGGGCATCCAAAAGTTTAAATGTCACATACAAATGGAAAATAAACATCAATAAACTTGATTTATTAGATATTTATAAAATATTATACCCAGCAATTATCTACCGCTGTTCCAGAGCACATGTAAAACATTTACAAAAAGTTGCCAGATGCTAGGCCATAAAGAAAGACTTAACAAATTTCAAAAATAAAAACCAAACAGTATAGTACGGAGTACATTCTCTGAAAGCAAAGCAATTAAATTAAAAGTTAATTACACATAGAAAATCAGAACTAATAAAAGCCCCACAGGCTCCTTGGAGAAATAGCTGATCCTATATCTGGGTCATAAAAATAATAATGTACCTGAATCATCTCCTATTCCCCCAAAGGAAGGGAGGGCTCAGAAAATGAAAACAAAGAATGAGGTTTATTAAAAGGACCCAAGGGGCCCCCAAAGGCCAAAAGAAGAACAACTGGAGAAACAAGATAAAAAATGTAGTATTGGATTAAAATCAAGGGTATAAAACACATGTCCTGCATCCACAGTGGTATAAATAAAGAACTTTATAAATAAATTATTATGGGAGAAGAGACAAATCTTCTTTACAGGAGAATTCCAAATAACGTATGTGGATAAGGTGAGTTAATTCCCTTCCTCACTGCGCATTCTCCACCCCCGTGTGTTCTATACTTAGTAAGTTGCTTCAAAGAAGAGAGTATGAAAGGGGGATACACAAAGAGACTTTATAGTGAAAAAATTTGGCAAACACTCCATCACCCAGGTCGTCAAGGGGAATACCTACAGGATGTCATGTTGATAACAGGACTTTTGATGTTTCGTGGTATGAAGGGCACTTCTCCTCTCTGGGCTTCTTCCCCAAAACCCATAACCTCAGGCTGACCATGAGAAAAATCTCAAGTCAATACAAATGGAGGATTATTCTACAAATTACTTGGCCTTGAAACTGTCAAGATCTTGAAAAATAGGCAATGTCTGAGAAACTATTACAGACCATAGGATGCTAAAGAGACATGTTGATTAAATACAGTGTGGTGTCTTGGATAGAATCCTGGGACATAACCAGGGCACTATTAACAAATAAAAGTAAAATCTGAATACTGTATGGAATTGAGTTAATAATACTGTATCCATGTTAGATTTTTACTTGTGACAAATATAGGAACCTGGGATATGGGAATTCTCTGTACTATATTTGCAACTTTTCTACAAATCTATAAGTATTTAAACTACTCAAATATTTTTTAAAAGTTTGTTTAGATAATCAGCAAACCTCTGGAATGATTCATCCAAGAAATAAAGAGATAAGACACAAATAATATTGATAATGAATAAGGGAACTCAGCTACATATCCAGCTGTCTTTAAAACGGTAAGAAAATGCCATCAAAAACTTCACGTCAATCATTTTGAATGTTTAGAGGAAATGGGCAAATTCCTAGAAAAGAGTTAACTTAAAATGGATGAGATGAAATAGAGGAATAATTATACAACATTAAAGAAATTGAGTTCATAACTTAAATACTTGCCTACAGAGAGAACAAGAAGCTAGATTTCCATAGAGGAGATTCCATTGAAAAAAAAAAAATCTCACAATAAACAGATAATTCCATCTTATGGAAACTGCTCCAGAGAACAGAGAATGAGATAGCATTCCTTACTGTGATTTATGACAATGGCGTAATCTTCTTAACCGAAACCAAACTTGGGGAGTAATACGATAGTAGTAAAAAGGAGGTAATGACTGGCCAAACTCATAATGAATCTCAATTACATGTTAAATTTTAAAGAAAGCATAGCAATCCAAATAGTGCAATATATACCCTCAAACCCTAGGTTTACCCAGGACTACAATTGTGATTTACAATTAGGAAATTTGTAAATAGTCTCTGCTGTATTATCTGATTAAGGGAGGGGAAAATACATACAATCAATGTTTGGGGGTGTAAAATGGATTATACTAGACTGAACAGTGCCTATAGGAACACCTTCTGGGCTTCTCCTAGGAGACAGAGAGAATCACTGTGTTCTGCGCTGGGGGCAGAAGACCCAGGAGCAGGAAACATACTCCTTTCTCCCAAGAAGCTTGTCACAGACTCAGGGACACAGGTCACAAAGAGAAAAATAGCTAGCGGCACAAGGGTTAAATGCCAGCTCGAGAGAGAAACAGGTGTGCCACTGAGTAGAACAAAATCAAATGTTTACTAACTGGTGTCCCTAGTTCCAGACTTATACCATCCAGACCAATTTCCCTATACGTAAGAGGCAGTTGCTTACTTCTAAAGATACTTCAGAAGCCCCAAAAGTAAAAGTAAAAGAAAAAAAGTTTTATCTTTATCCTCTTCACACAACTCACGGTGCAAGTACTCCCTACCTATTAGATTCCAACACTCTACTTTTGTTTAAATAAACTGAGGTGTCAGGGAGGGTTGGGGCAGTACTGGACATTTATTAGAAATTCAGGAAAAATACAAAATTATTAATTCTTAGAAAGTAACACGTATCGACACTGAATTACATGCAATGATACATGTTTAACCGCAAATATGATATGACACTTGTCAATAGTGAGAAAAGGGTTGTATCAGTTACATTGTTTTTAAAGTGTTTGGCACAGAAGAATTTCTGCACATAAGAAAAGTCTGAAGCAGTTAGTAGCAAAAAATGGTAATAGGATTTACTTTTTTTCAAATAATAAAAGCAATATATCTTTATGATGAAAGGAAAAACATAAAACATACAAAGATGAAAAAATCACTTATAATTTCACTTTCTAAAGAAAATGGCTGTTTATATTTTATAATATTCCATTCAAAGCTCTCTCGGATTTATGTATTTTATAAACATGCTCATTTTTTCTCTGTCAATAGATAGATAAATAGATATAATAATGTGTGTGTATGTATAACGTGGTTATATAATTGAAAAGCTTTTCTTTCTTCTTTTTATTTTTTTCACTAAAAATCCATTTGAAATATAGATCTGTGGTAGAACTCGACCAATTACAAGAAAACGCAATAATGAGGCCCAAGACTAAAACTGTAGCCCCTGTCACTTGCTTATATCTTTAATCAGTAATTAAAGGGTTTTGCTGATTCCATTCAATAGCAGTTTCTTTCTTAATGGTCTGCAGTCATTCAGCTAGATCAGTGATTTATAATCATGTTATCATGCCACCGGCTTTGGTCTGAAATCCTTTTGTAGGATCCTTTAGTTTAAAGAGGCTTATTTTCAGGTTAGAATGATCTGAAAGGTTCAAGATTAAGGTCTAAGAAAACCTCATCCTCATGTACAATATTTACCCAGTACTGATCTGAAGCCAACCTGAAGCCAAATATACACACTAAAATCTCATTGTGCAGTTTCAAGAACACATGAGCATGGTTTGTTACCTAGGAATTGCCATCTTCTAAACATTTTAGGGGCCTGACCTAAAATTTACTCTTGTGCTCTTTTCTTTTATACTTGCCTCCAAATGTGGGGTTATCCTTAACATATGTATGCTTGCAATCAAAACACAAATTTATCGTCGTGTGGACTTGATGTTGAATTTGCTTGGCTAAAATCATCTGGGAAATATAAAAGGCTTTTGAAATTTTTATATAATTTGGAAGCATGATCACTTTTCATAGACATTCCATTTTTTTTCTTTAACTTCAGAGATCTTCACTATTTAAAAAAAAAGAAAAAGGACATGTATGATGATAGCCCTTGATTATCGTAAAAATATGATCATCACATAGTATCAGAAAGAATCTTGTGCTTTTTATCAACGTCATATAAGAGCAAAACTTCATCACCACAAGTCTTGAGGCAGCAAAGGATTATCTTCTTTGGAGTAGTAGGTAAACCAGCAAAATGCCTAAGATGAAGTGTTCCAATTGGATTTGGGCAATTGGGCTTCTCATCTTTGCTTTTAGTGAAAACCATCCCATTCACAGGCCTGCTATGTGAATATGTGTTTATTTCACTTGATGTTTACATCATCTTAATGAAAAATATATGATATTTTACATAAAGTGTGTCTATAGATGTAAATATATGAATGTATGTGTATGTGTACATGTATATATATCATGATGTACAAATTTTAAGTTGTGAAGTATTTTATGAATATAGTCTTAGTAAATCTTTGCAACAAAATGACATCTCTATGTTAAAAATGAGAAAAGACAGTCATGCAGAAAAATGACATGTCCACAGCAGTCGCGCAGTAAATCAGCCTTCATTCCTTTTCACCGGCTCACTGTCTGTGCTCTCAGCTACCATGACGTGGTCTTTTGTCCCAGGTACAGTCAGCTGTAGTTCCTCATTATACTCACAGCATTAAAATATGCTAATTTAGTTGTGGCTGGTCCTTGCTGCCCACCATGAATACTTACTCTTTGATATGAATGATCCATTGGGCCCGCCATAAGCAAGAGTCAAATTCATTCCCAGTGACGCTATATTACAATTATTTTTATCATTTTTTTAACCTGGATGTTTTGTCCAATAAACTGGGAGTCCCATCATCATCACGATTCTGTCTCCAGTATTTGCCATGACTATAGGTTCATTGCCCCATAGATCTCATCTCAAGTGTCACCTCCTCTCTTCTGGCCTCCTCATCTAAAATACCACCTCCAGGTTGCATTTATGCATGAAATTTGTCAACATCAAACCACCCTCCTTGTGTGTTTGCTTGTGTATGATCAGTTTGCACTGATGAGAAGGTAAGCTCTGTTTTTGACTTCTTTGTTCTGGGATTCTCCACACTAAGAACAGAGCCTTGCATAGTAGTGCTTGGAAGGATTACTGTAAACTAAAATACACTGATTTGTTTTTTGTTTGTTTCCAAAGAATGTACAAACCTGACATTTTTCTTGAGCAGCAAAAATAAGACACATTTTTAGTGTCTGCTGCCTTCACATGATATGTTCTCTTGTCACTTAAAGACTGGCTATGGGTGATGTCACCTAGATTTGTTCACAAGAACTGAAGAGGCTACATGGAAGAGGTGTTATGTACACATGCCTGAAGATTCTTGAGACAAGTGTTATCATCCCCATTTCACATACATGCAAAATGAAGCTCACATATTTTAGAAACTTGTCAAAGTTACACATACGATTGGAAACAAGCTGAATATAAATCCAAGGCTGTGCTTATTTCAAGGAGTTGTCTTTCATTCTCCCACTTTTAAAGTTGCACTTGCTCACCTACCAGTGTTTACGAAGTCCTATATTTGGGATGCTTTTTCTATAATAAAATGTTATCATTTGTGAAAAGAAAGAAGACCAAGTTAGAGAAACACTGAAGGGCAGATCACCTCCCTAAGGCTGGCTCCCAAGGTGTACCCACAGATTTAGGTAGGGCCCTATGTGCTCACGGACCCTACAGCAAGGCTCGCATCTATTCACACACACAGTACTTCATCCATTGCATGCGTACAGCCTAACCTAAAAACTGTTACACTGTACCAACAAGCATGTGTTTATTACTTAAAAATATTCAGGTATTTAACTATCACAAAGTTTTTAAATATATCCGACATTCCATGGACAGTTTTCATTTTGCTCAAAACTCACTAGAATTTGAAATGGGCAGATCCAGTTGACAACACCTCCTGTGTCTCTTTCAAACTTCCGATTTTCCCTCTGGTAACCCCTGGTCTGAATAAATAGAGGCATTCTGATGATTTGAACTCATCTAACTGATGATAGCAATACACTGATGACACTTGCCACAGTATATTCATTGTTTTCCTCCTTTCTGGTGGCTTATCCATCATTCATCAGCCCACAGAGTACCAAAAACTTTGCATGGGGTGTGGGAATGCTGTGTCCCATGCATTAGTGCCTTTTTCCTCTAGCCAAAATGTCTTCATGAATCCAGTTCCACACATGTAAGAGGGATCTCAGAAAACTAGAAGCTGTGCAGATGTGAGTGACTGCAAGATTGAGAGGTTTTAAACCATATATTTTAAGAATTAGTTAAAGAAATTCCAACCCCTTAGCTTGATGGAAAACAGGCTGAGGAGAACATAAAAATAATTTCATATGTCAAGGACACTCAAGCAAAAAAAAGAATAAGACTTATATACTATCTGGCCTGAAGGATTAAACCAAGACCAAAAGAAACTCTTAGGAAAATTTTCACTTCAGTTTAAAACATAGCTATTTAAAAATCTAAGTTGTCCAGAGATGAAAAAATGGTACTGAGTTTGCTTTTAGCAGCAGAAGAAAAAATTATTTAGTAACTGTTATATGAAAAGCAACGTTCTGGACATTTTTGTTTGTTTTTTCCATAATAAGCTAATCAGGAAACGAACTGTACTCTTAATTTTCAGGGTAAAAAACAGACTCATTGAAGTTAGCCAAATTGCCTTGGATTACCAAGCTAACTGATGACAGAGCCAGAAATCAGACCTGGACCTTGGACACTGCATCTCCTGTTCTTTTCTTTTCTCATATTCTCACCAAGGTAAATCCTCCATGATTGTTTCTTTCTGTAGAGGATTTCAGAACACAGTGCGGGTGGCCTGCACGGATTCAGGTCTGGTACAGCTGCAGGGTTTGGCTACTGATGATCCAAAGGGGTTTGGGCCCACATCAGAGGTTTTCTTGGAAGGAAGCATGCAGGGTCCCAGAGCAGGACCGTGGCTCCTAGTCTGCTCCAGCTGGGATGAGCAAGCTTCAGTGGCAACGGCAGAACCACTGGATTATGACTAAGTACATGATCTAAGTCATCAATCCACCATGAAAACAACTTTAACTCCAAGCTTGTAAAATTATTCAAATTGGTTTTTTACACTTGAGGCATAATATCAAGAATAATATTGAACCAGATCTGTCAAAAGGGACAAATAAAACCTGATCCCATTTGCTTTTCAGTTTAACCTATGTTATTAAAAATAAGTGTCTTATTAAAGGAACAACCAGGAGCTCAGAGACAAGGAACCAAAGAGAGAAATACAGCAGTGAGTGTATCTCATTTTAAATTAATGGATGATATGTGCTTGTGGTTCAGCACAGGAAACTCTGGGTCAAACTGAAGTTTGAGGGAGAAGAGAACCCATATTTGGACCAGCAATTTTGTGTGATTTGAAAGAATCTTTGGGGAGATACCAATGACCCCAAGCATCCTACTGTCACATGGGATATCTAAATGGGAGTAACCAATGCAGAACTGTCTGGAATCTGGAAGCTGTGAAGCAGATTCATTGCCAAAGTAGGTGGTTCTAAATCTCCTGAAACTGAGTAGATTCTATGATTTTCTCTGGATTATCTTTATAGTACTTGGTTCTGTAAAACAAATCCGTATGCTTAATTATGCATCAACTCTTTCTGCTAAGGGCGGCAGGAAATGCAAGGGCAGGTAGACTGGGTCTTTGCTCTCAAGTACCTGTTGTCTTGGAAACAACAGAGAGAGAAGAAGAAAACTAGGATATCTCAGCACCTAAATGAAGTGATAAGTAATTGGAAATTTAGTAATAGTAATGCGAGAGTCCGGTAATGGAAACTGCCTTGTATCCGATATGGTGTGAGGCTCAAGAATGAAAAGTCAGTATTCTCATTTTGCTGGTGAAGTAACAGAGGCATGGACGGTCATTTGCTGAAAATGACAACTTCTCAGTAAGTGATAACACTAAAGTCATAACTATGTCTGACCTCAAAGCCCATGTTCTTTGCAGTCATTTTATTGTAAGGCACAGCTCTAGCTGGGAGGTCATCTGACTTTCAAAGGTAAAAGTAGAAGTTTCTCTTGATTGACGTGTTCTCAAGTGCAGGCTGTCTGTCCTACCCTTCCTCCCGAGGACCATCTCACCCCAATGTGTTGTTACATGTAAATCTCTTGGGCATAAATGACTCCCCACATATTTTTAACTCCTAATAGGTGTTTGTTTAATGCCCATTTTCTTGTCTGATACTAACAGAAAATGCTCACCATCAATGACTTAAATGTCTTCCAAAGAACACAACACCTCTAGTTACAGGTGTTTAGATGGTGCTACACAGTAATTGTTGTTGCTGTGGCTTTTTTCCTTAATGTTTTTCCCCGTAATTCCTTGACTAACTTTAAAGTGGTAAAAAACAGGTTGAAATTTTAAAAGGCTAACTAAAAAAAATAAATAATTATACCCCCCAAACTTCCAAGTTACTATTCAGAAATTATTTTTATTTTTCTTACTGCTTAGGCATTATTTCACAGTACTTGTTTCCTCAATTGTAAGGGGAATCCCATAACTAATTTAATAAACAGATTTAGAAATATCAAAAGAAAAAAATGCCGGTCATCAAATTAAGCTCAACCTGAGTCACCCACACAGTGGTTGAACCTGGAAGGATTTGCCTCTAAACACTAACTATCTCTCTGAAGAAGGTCAAAACAAGCAAATTTGATTAAAAAAAAAAAGCAGTAAGAGACTTTTATGGTTCATTGGGGAATTCTCTATAAAAATATTTATCTAAACTCCTCAGAGTTGTTCTTCAAGATAATTTCCTCAAAAAAACAAAACAAAACAAAACAGAGTTGACTTTGGAAATGCCTCTTATTAAAATATTTTCCGCAGATACTGATATGGTTCTAAGTCTTTTAAGTCTTTCAAACAGTGTCATCTGTTCTTTTGATTTGCTCTAAGACAAAAATTCATGAACACCTAGTCACCTGCCTTTTGATGTACTAGAGAGAAAAACTAATTTAGGTCTGCTCTGACTCATTTTTGTCTTCCTTCATGACAAAAATAGCTTCTCTGGTTGTACAGTTCCTTCTAGGGTTTTCCCTGAAATGCTGCAAACTGGTTCTTGTGAAATAGAACTCTTATGAGTTCCTTTGGTTTGAGAGAGAAAATCATGAGAGAGTCAAGCACGTGAGTAGGGATGGGCAGGGACGAAAGATCAAAAACATCAAAAACAAGTTGCCCTGAGGTGGGGACTGTCCAAGAAAGGGAACTGATGACTCTCCACAAGATGCTGAGCCAGCCAAGAAACACTAAATACTTTAAGCATGGAGCACGATAGTCATCAACTTAGAAAGAACAGAGCAAAGTGCAGCAGTGGTGAAATTGGATGACGTATAGCATCTCAGTACTGCCCTGTTAGGACAAACAATTACACACACACTGGTGCAAGGTCCTGTGCTAGGTTTTGGGGGGCCTGCACAGAGAACATATTCTTCACCCTCAATTCTTATAGCCAAAGGATGGGGAGGGAAGATGCTCATGGATGAAGGCAGCACGCTGTGGTGAGGGGCAGAAATTAGCAGAAGAGACCTCAGAGAAATAGCACATCACCTCAAGCATCACAAACAGGGAAGAGAAAGTGACCAAATTCAGAGGCACGAGAGAATACATGACCCTAGGAAATGCCAAACAGCTTGACCAGGTGATAAAGGAGGTGGAAGAAGGGCAGATCAGGCAGAAAGGTTGAAATTAATCTAAACATTCTTAGTATTTTCTTACATCTAACACCTACTTAATGAACAGATGTTAACTGTGATCACAGATGAATTCCTGTGATTGCCTTGGTCTTTGAAAGACATAAAGGTGAATATAAGAAAGCATTTCTGCCCACAGGGCTCACACTGTCTTTGGAAAGACCCCAGACAGAGCTGACTGCCCACTCCTGCCCAGCTGTCTCATCAGGACCCATAATTGAGGAGGTCTTTACTACCATTCCCTGCATTTCAGATGAGTAAAGGCATAAAATGTTTAAGGAGCACATCTAAGATAATCCAATCATTAAGGGGCAGAGCCAGGATCTGAATTAAAACGATCTTGTTTCAGAAAAAGCCCTTTTCATACAAACTCTAATTTCTAGTTTTATATGTGCATCATGTATGTTATCCTGTAGTTCTATTTGTGTACCTGTACGAGAGACATATGTATAAATTCACATACACGTGCGCGTGCGCACACACACACACACACACACAGCCATATGAAAAATGGAACATTTAATGGTTTGCTATAGGATTAAGTACACGCTTAGCATTTAAGACCTGACCTACTGGGACCACCCACATGTCCAATTTTACCTCCTGTGGTTGCTAATTATCCTTAATTTCAGCCATGCCGGAATATTTGAGATCTCCCACCCCAACTAAACTTTGCTTATATTTTGTCCACCTTGCCCATCAGAGACCAGGGCTCTGTTCTGAGCTAGTGGAGTCCTATGTACTCTTCATACATAGCACTAAACCTACTTTCCCTGTGAAGTTTCCGTGAACCTTCTCTAAGAAAAATAATTTCTTGATTCTCCCAAACTACTGTGTATGTTTCATTACTTGTCGCATACTAAGGGTTATGTTTTCATTTATATTTTTACTGCTAACTATGAACCTGCAAAATATATACACTTGCTTCTCTGTCCTCATCAAACAATACGGTCCATAATACAGAATAAGTGCTCAATACACAAATTTTGGGTAAAAAGAGCTCCCCGATTCTTCCTTAATGGAGTGTTACTGGTGGTGAGGACAAACGTTCTCTAGCCAGGAGATCAAACATCAGATCTATGCTTTGGTTTTGTTGCTACATTGTTTTAGGTCTTGAAATGCTACATCTTCTTTCTATAATGCTTGTTTTTTTTTTGTCTTTGGTATGCTTTCGTTTTGGTGGTTTTGTCTATAGATTTAGTTCCATTTGACAAATATTTATTAAGTTGTATCAAATTTCCAAAACTTTGAACGGTTCTTGGATGAAAAGAATAAAATGTAGATTCTAATCCCAAAGCGTTCTTGGGATAAAGAGAGGAATAAAATGTAGATCTTAATCTGGGAGAGGAGACATACTTGTAAACAATAATTAGAGCAGAATGTGGCAGATAGGAGAGGAAAGGAGTGAAATAGTGAGTGATTGAGGGGATTAGGGAAAGCTTTTCAGAAGAGTTGACACCTCAACAGTCTGTTGAAGAGTGAGTTGTGAACTAGTTCCCAAGGGGGTGAGCGGTGTTTCCAAATCCCCAGGGTCTCTGTGTGGATCACTTTCCCACACCCAGCACACTGATTTCATAAAATACACTCCACGGGGCTTCCCAGGTGGCGCAGTGGTTGAGAGTCTGCCTGCCGATGCAGGGAACACCGGTTCATGCCCCGGTCCGGGAAGATCCCACATGCCGCGGAGCGGCTAGGCCCGTGAGCTGTGGCCGCTGAGCCTGCGCATCCGGAGCCTGTACTCTGCAATGGGAGAGGCCACAACGCCCGCGTACCACAAAAACAACAACAAACAAACAAACAAACAAAAACACTCCACGAATCCATATCCACGAAAAGAATGATTTGTTTTAATTTTTAGAGGTATTTTATAACTTTGTTTTGAAGATATTCATTATTGTTGGCTCTGCTTTCTTGGCAATTATAGATAATTTAGCCAAGCCAGTATGGAAATAAGAAAATATAACATCTGAACTCGTATACATATAATATTTTTTTCTAGAAATTAGGAATTATAGTAAACAATAAAGTTGGCATAATGTATGTGTTGCAGACATAATATTGGTTGATTATAATTTTACTGTTTTTCATTTCAAATTTTGAATCCAACACAGATTTTCAGGATCCAGTCATTTAGATAAGCCTCTGGGATTTGGGAATTCCCACCTAGAATTTCCAGGGGTTGCTCTGGCCGCACACAGAGGCTGCAGGGATGCACACACAACAGGAAGAAAATGTGCAATGGCCAGGACACGTGAAATAGACTTATTAGTTAGGAAACCATGAAGGTTTGAATATTACTGGAGAATAAACACAAAAGGCATTTGCCAGAAACTCACAGATTGTCTTTGTATTAACAATCTCTGGGTAGTACTAGAGTTATGCTTCTCTTGCTGCAAATCTACAAATTTGCTTTAGGGATGGTCTCCTTCGCTTCTTTACTTGTCTGTGTTTCCTCCCTTGCACACTTTTTTTTTTCTCTCAGAGGTTCTAAGCACTCCATTTCTCACACCAAATGTGCAAGGCATTTACTTTGTCTGTTCAGTCAACATCTGCTCCGAGCCTAGGAGTAGACCTCTTTGTCGCGGTGCCACTGGTCCACTGTCTAGTTCACCGCCTCCTACTGGGCTCTACCACTTCCCAGGGACACCTCTCCTGAAACCATGCTGTTCTAGCCCTGTCCAAATCTGAAGAGAAGGGTTGATGCCTTTACTTCTGGAAACCCCATTTTTTAAGCAGAAAAACGCTGTCTAATTTAGGGACATGAGAAAAAAATATCTCTATTGAGAATATAAAACAAAATTATTTTCTAACATTCTGACTGCTTTCATTGCCTTAAGTAATCCCCCAGCCAGAAAATCTGCCATACAATATCAACTTAAGACCAGCTCCTTTATTTCTTAACTTTTTAGAACATTTTTAGGAATTTTTTTTTGTTTGAAGCAAGCTTTGTTTAAATGTTACTCTTGTCTGAAAAAATATGGTTTCTCACTATCTCAAAGGAGTTGTTTGTAATAAAAAGCATATTGCCTATTGTGTTGAGTTGTCAAGTGACATCTATATTATTGTGTTTACATATTAAAACTGTTCATGGCATCAAGTGATTAAAATGGTTAGGATAATTATTACTAATATATGTATGTTTTTGGTGATTGCATGACAATACATGTCATTTTAAAAGCAGCTGGAATTTAATAATAGAAGAGAAGGTGAGAGTTGTGCAGCGACTATCTCTCTATTATTATACAAAAATCCTGTTAAAATACAGTTTGAAAGCTTGGGAAAGATTTAGCAATGTAGGGCATTGATGGTTGGTTTTGTTTACAATGATTGAATATAGTCAATATTTTGCTAAACCAAAAGCAGGATTTGGGCAGGACTTTCGATATTTTTATTTTCAACATTCAGTCTTTAATGTACAGTTATCATTAAACTAGTGAGCTTCTTTTATAATTAGATTCCTGTGTAAACTGTCACAGCGGTTACTGAGGAATGATTGAGAAAGGAGAGTGATAGGAGCTCATGGCTTGAATCAGTTCAGAGAAACTCCCTATGAATGGATCACTTATGGCCTCCAAGAGCATCCTTTGATCCTCTCATCCTCCCTTCTTTCTCTCTTTATAATCACACACGTCCTTTATTTCTCTGGCCCGACTTAGCAATTCTCAGTGACCACTGTCACTGCACAATCTGAGGGGACATGGGGTGAAAACCGTGGGAGTTTTTAGACACAAAGGGCCCCTCATTGCTTCCTGTCCAGTCAGAGTCCTCACAAACGTAAGGGGACACGAGGCGAAGCAACTTCCTCTCACGATGATGTGAAGAATGCTGCATTCATGGAAACAGGCACTTTGTGGATTTACCAACACATTTTAAGACCCATATTTGTATCCAGGGGTGTAAACATAAACTCCAACGTATTAGTTTTACTTGTGTAATGCTTTGTCAATATATTTGTGTACCTAATGTTTAATTAGGATTTGATATATTTTTTCTGATTAAATTTTTTTAATTTAATTCTTATTTTATATTGGAGTGTAGTGGATTTTTACAGTGTTGTGTTTGCTTCAGGTGTACGGCAAAGTGATTCAGTTATACATATACATATATACATTCTTTTTCAGATTCTTTTCCTGTATAGGTTATTACAGAGTATTGAGTAGAGTTCCCTGTGCTATACAGTAGGTCCTTATTAGTTATCTATTTTATATATAATAGTGTGTTTTTGTTAATCCCAAACTCCCAATTTATCTCTTCTCACCACATTTCCTCTTTGGTAACCATAAGTTTGTTTTCAAAGTCTGTGATATTGTTTCTGTTTTGTAAATAAGTTCATTTGTATCCTTTGGTAAGATTCCACAAATAAGTGACATCATATGGTATTTGTCTTTCTCTGTCTGCCTTACTTCATTCACTTAGCATGATCATCTCCAGGTCCATCCATGTTGCTGCAAATGGTATTACTGATGATCTTAAATTTGATATATTGATGACCTTAAAATGGCTTGCAGGATTTTAAAAATGAGGATAGTTTTACGTTTGATTTAAATTTATAAAACTAATACTCCATCAAAGTCTTTATAGTACCAACCACTAGTCCCTAAGTCCTAAAAGAAAAAAAAGCATAATGGTGATTTTTTGACTGCACAGAGAGATTAGTTAGAAGTGCAACGGAGTGGTTTATTAATCAATAACAATGTTGAAGAAGCAAGATTAATGCAATTAGTATAATTCACATAATTCAGCTCTTGCACACTCATAAAAATCAAATTGCGCATGGTTGGGTGTACACATACTAAAGAATGCTGCTTCTTGGCTTCTTGCTGGATGAAGGGCAGAACTGACACAGGAACATCAGGGCCCAAACAGCAGGGTCTTTGATGATCTGGTGAATATTCATTCTTCTATGCTTTTATTTTTTTCCCAAGTAAAATAGACATTTACTTTTAACTATCACATTTTTAAAAATCAGAATCCTGAGATTTTGTGTAATCAGATTAAAAGCCAGATAAACTTTAGTTATTTACTCTTAGAGAAAAAAGAGGGGTCGTTAGTGGTTGAGGCGTTTTAAACAAGGGGGTGAACTCGTGGTTGCTAAATAATGCCGGAATAACTTAAACAAAACAAAACCTTCTGACTGAAGCATGGAGGCCTCTTTTCAACTACTTTTTTGCCCCCCGTTCTACTTCTGATTTAATCAAATTATACTAAGAACTGATTGTTTATTTGTAAAAACCAGTCATATTTTCAATAACAACCCTCTAACTACCCTCCTCCCATCAGATCCTGGAGCTGAGACTTTCTCAGTCGGACCCTCCCTGCTTTCCCACTGCCCCTGTTCCCACACCCATGCTCAGCTCCTACACAAATCTCTGTCTTCTCCCACACATTTCCCCTCTGTTTTACCTCCCTGACTTGGCGTAGACAAATGACTCAGCATGTGAAGTTGTAATTCTATTTCCCACAAGTATCCCCTGCTCATTTTCAAGGTCCAGCACACATGCTTCCTCCAGCCTGAAAAATTCACTGGCACTTTCAAACAGAGAACCTTCCTTCCCAGCCACTCCTGCCTGATTCTATGGGCTACTCAAATGCCTTATATCAGGTGCTGCTTTGCAACACAGTGACTGACATGACTGTATTTCATTCTCCACTGGGTTCCATGCTCTTTGAGGGAGGTGTTCCTACGTTATCCTCACATGCGCTTTGCTGATGGCGACCAGTCAGAACATTTTTTTACATAAAAGTGTTCATACAAGTAATTAGAATAACCTTTACATGTAAATGTTTACATATATTAAACTATCTGTCTCCACCTTCACTCACTCATGTATTCCCAAAACAGGTGCTATAAACCTAGGACTATGAAACCAGATTATGAAAATTTATCCCAAAGAAAATTAAAGTTGTAAAGAACCTTAGATATTACACAGTTCAATTTCAACTACTGTCTTCCAGATGACAAAATGAAAACCCAGAGAGGAACAGAGATTTGCCCAAGGCCCTGGGTAGTCTGACATTATCTTAACTTCAAAGATACTGTTAAGATATCGTTACTGTCATGGAAGAACTCCCCCTCCTCCAAGGCTCTTTTTCAAAAGAGCATGGATAAGTTGGGGAATATTATTCAATATAGACAAACCCTTAAAAACAGTCAGGAAGAAAAAGAGAAGATCCAAAGACATGTCCGGGTTCCTCATGTAGTTAAACACAAATGGTAACCCATCCCTCCTTCCTTTGTACCTGTGCTATGTTCCCTCCACCAACACCTGGATCAGTGGATCTGAAGTCACCAAGGTGAATCACAGGACCCATGGGTCAACCAGAGTCATTCCAGCTAATGCTTAGGAGAAATTGCTCATCACAGTGTGAGCATTCAAGCAGCATTCACAGGCCTGCCTGGGCCCTCCACCTATTTTCATTGGACTTCTGAAGTCCTTATAATTCCCACACGTATGTAAATTTGCTGGTCTTCTGTTCTTCTAGTCCTGTCTACATTGAGCTGCCAACCTTGCCTTTTGAGGGGCACCTTTACATTCAGAAAGACACAGTGGCTAAAATTAGCATTAGCAACAAAGATTCCTGGCTGGGGGTGCCTAGACTTTCTAAAGAAATGGAGATGGGAGTGGTATTTGGATTAGCTTTAATATTAATATAGTAAGGAGCTGGAAGATAGTCCTTGGGAGGGATGTAGGCCACTTAAAGAAAAGTAGTTTTTTTAAAAAAAAAATTATAGAAGTATATTTGATTTACAATGTTGGGTTAATTACTGATGTACAGCAAAGTCATATGTATATGTACACATTCTCTTTTTATATTCTTTTACATTATAGTTTTATCATAGGATATTGAATATAGTTCTCTGTGCTATACAGTAGGACCTTTTTGTTTATCCATTCTATATATAAAAGTTTACATCTGCTAATCCCAAACTCCAAATCCATTCCTCCCCCAAACCCCTCCCCCTTGGCAACCACCAGTCTGTTCTCTATGTCTGTGATTCTGTTTCTGTTTCATAGACAGGTTAATTTGTGTCATATTTTAGATTCCACACATAAGTGATATCATATGGTATTTGTCTTTCTCTTTCTGACTTACTTCACTCAGTATGACAGCCTTTAGGTCCATCCATGTTGCTGTAAGTGGCATGGTTGCATTCTTTCTTATGGCTGAGTAGTATTCCATTATATATATGTACCACATCTTCTTTATCCATTCATCTGTCAATGGACATTTAGGTTTATTCCATGTCTTGGCTATTGTGAATAGTGCTGCTATGAACATAGGGGTGCACCTATCTTTTTGTCCAGATACATGCCCAGGAGTGGGATTGCGGGATCATATGGCAACTCTATTTTTGGTTTTCTGAGAAACCTCCATATTGTTTTCCACAGTGGCTGCACCAACTTACATTCCCACCAACAATGTAGGATGGTTCACTTAAGAAAAGTAGTTTTGACTCTGGCTATAACATGATGCCCCAATGAAACATCATTACCTACAGGTCACAGGGAGAAGCACAGGAAGCTCCTTCTCTTCCAAAGGATAATTCTGAAATTCCACAAATAACAAAATACTTGTTAAAAGCATTATGGCAACAAGAGTGGAAAAATCCACATTATTAAAGATCTTTATAACTTATATAAAGGTTATATAACTTCAAAACATTTCAGAAGAGATTCATCCTTGTTTTCTTCAGTATATAAATCAGTGTTATAACAGGTGGATACAAATGGCATTTAAATATGAACCTAAAGCTCCCAGATGCAGCATTCCTTACTTCACACTGACATTTTATTAAATCAGGCGATGGCTTACAGAGTAAATGATGCCCTTGTATGATACGTGGCATGTTAACTTTTCTGATTTGAAGTATTAATTGTAATAAGCTAACTCATGGTGGCAGAGACATTTGCAAATCTGACACTCAACGTTTCAAATTCTGATTTTAGAAGGACAATTACTGGAGATAAATCCTGAGACAAGCACTCCTGAAGCTCTTTAATTGACGTTTCTGGTCACCAAGAAGAAAAGTTTGAAGAGGTGTGTACAGTTGACGATGTTTAAAGCGGTGTGATGGATTGTATAATTCAGTGAGGCACTGGGAGAATGATGTCCGTCTGTGGGTAAGTGTGTGAGCATGGTTACGATGAAGAAAGAAATCACATTGAAAGGATGCAAGTTTGGCAAGAGGAATCATATGAACAACAAAATAAGCCCTGGTCTGACTCACTGATTAATCTACCTAGGCTACATGTTTCATTTAGGGGTATATTTCCACAGTCTGGGACAAAATTCTAAACACAGAAAGAGGAGAATCAGAGCAGCTTTTATTAAGAACAGGAGCAGCATGTACAGGATTTAATTAAAGCTACTTTAGAAATCAGAGAGCTAATACAGACGCTGTCTGACTTTTCAACAACTGTATCCTCCCAAATGTCTCCCTAATATATCATTAAATTATATAATCAGTACATCTTCTTTTTGTAATACCAGGAGTTCATTGCCTTACCAAAAAAACATGTTCTGATTATGGTGCGAGTATGTAGGCATATGCATGTCTTTAGGTCAGGAAAGGGCACTATTTTGCTATCAAAATGTTCAAATTGTAAGCCATCACTCATTCTCTGTTCCAGCTTTCTTTTCTGTTCTATCTCCGTGTTTACTCATTCAAAACCATTCAGTATTTTCAAATTCCTTGTATTAGCATTCTTTCCTCATGATGAGGGTGGGCGTATGAATACAGCACAGACCCTTCCCTCATGGATCTCATAGTAGGATAAGTGGACACACAGGCAAATGATCAAAGCAAGTTGTCGCACAACATGTGCTGGAGTCCTCTGTGACCATAGAAGAGGGAGGTCGTTGTCTTAATTGGTTTGGGCAGCTACAGCAGAGTTTCATACACTGAGGGGCTTAAACAGCACACATTCATTTCTCACAGTTCTAAGGCTGGAAGTCCAAGATCAGGGCGTCAGCACATTCAGTGTCTGTTGAGTGTCCTCCCCCTGGTTCAAAGACGGCAACTTCTGCTGGGTCCCCACATGGGGGAAAGGGCGAGGGATCTCTCTGGGGTCTTTTATAAGGACACTAACTCCATTCATGAAGGCTTTGCCCTCATGGATCTAATCACCCCCCAAAGGCCCTGCCTCCTGATACCATCACCTTGGGGGCTAGGATTTCAATACATTCATCAGGGGGAACACAGACATTCAGTCCATAACAGTCATCATGATAGACTTCCTGGATGAAATTATATTTCTTTGGATTTTTAGAGAAGCAGCTTGATGTGACAGAAATAGCCAGGATTGTGTAGTCAGAAACTTGTGTTTAAATCATCGGACACTTGGGAAGAAAATCTCTCTCAACCTTCCATTCATAGCTGCTCAATGTAGATGATGATACCCCTATCCAGTGGGTACATGCAGTAAATGATTTGAATGTGTGGTAATGAAGATGGCAGACGCATGGCATGATAATGTGTAACAGAGTTAATACTAGTTATAATCATAACAGGTAGAGAGCATGGCGGAAGGGAAGAGCACTTAAACAGAGGTTACAGACTGCAAAGCCCTGGGATGAGGAGAGAGAATGGCATCGCCATGGAAGGGCAAGACTGTACAGGTCTCTGCCTTCCACGTATGGTAGGGTGGCAGAAGGGGAGCTGAAACATTAGGAGAGATCAGATGGTGAGGGTCGTGTTTGCCACACCGAGGGGGATGAAAATTCTTGTGGAGACAGTAAGAAACCAATAGAGGGGTTTGCAGAAGAGACTGGTGTGATCAGATTTGTGTTTGAGGAAGAGGACCTGGGCATTCAGTGGATAGAATGACTAGGGTTGGTGAAACTGTGTCTGGGAAAACAATTAGGCAGTCATGGGAGATGGTGAAGAAACCATCTAGGTCATAGTATGTAGAATAAATTAGAGATATGTCATGGGCAGTATTGCCAGGTGGAATGTGGAGAGTGGTAGAGAAAGACATCTGTGGGACACTCAGGTTTCCAACTTGGCCCATTGCTGGTGCTCACATCTGAGATGGAAAAGAAAGATGGTGAGGGAGGGAAGATTAATCCACTTTTGCACACGTGGAGTCAGAGTTTCCTGTTGGGTGTTCAGGTAATAGCACATACAAATCAGCAGCACGCGACAGAGGTCTGCTTATGAATAGAGACCTAGGCCTGGTCAGTGTCCCTATGGCAATTGAGATTTGGGGCATAGGTGATGCATGTGTCTGTTCATATGACATAATCTTTGATGCTACCACAGTTGAATTCAAATAAAATTCACATTTCAAGGACATATCAGAACAGTCATCAGTTTGCACACACAAAACCAACTCAGGATTACCAGACAGGATCCAGAGGAAGCTTCAGAACATTTCATACCTACCCCTATTCTTTTAATGCCTACACCACTTGCTTATGAAGGACATAGAGTTGCTGAATTATTATTTTTTGCTCTGGTAGGTCACTTCTCATTAGTGATATTAAATATATTACTGTTATTAATGTTGGTATTAATAAAGTCATATTTAATATTGCAAACATTCATTTCCAGGTCATAAAAGTCAAATAATTCATACCCAAATCTCCTGACAGACAGAACTCAAGTCTAGTTTGTCTCACGCTAAATCCCATTCCTGTTACACTTGTCAGGTGCCTTCATGTAAGTTTTATAGAGCAGGGGTTGGAAAGGAGGATCCATAGTTCCTTTCTGCTACTACGTATAGACTTGGGTCTTAGTCTGGGTCATGAATTTGACTTTTTGGTATGAAATAACATAGAAGACAATTCATATGCGACAGAAAAATTCCTGGGACGTTTGAATTGAAGTCAGAGTTTGGTGAAAGGGGAGAAACATGGAGAAATCTTTAATGATGCTCACCCATCGATTCTAAAGCTTAGCATCGTGATGCTCAAGGCTTCCAGCTTTAGAACACACCATTGCACACTTTAATTTTCCCTAGCACACTAACTTTATTTTTGAGAGCACTAGAGACAAACTGACATAGGGGTTGAATCACCACCAATTTTCAATACACTAATTCTGTAAAGTGCTCCTGGCATTTGCGAGTTGCTGGGAATGACAGTGCAGCTAAAGGATTGTGCAGAAAAGCCACATACGTTCACGAGGTCTTTTCTTTTTAGTGCAGTTGTGTTTACCAGATAGATGAAGCTCTCTCTCTCTCCTAAGAGTTTAATTTTTTCTAACTGATGAGCATTGTGCTTTCAACCTGGTTTTGATATTAATTAACATAATCCTTTAAAAGACATTTAAATATGTGAGCGTATTTCTCATTTGAAAATATAGAACCTGCAGCAATAATTTATTTCTACTAATAGAGTTGAGTCTTCTAGCTGGGTATATATTAAAAAGTTATTTCTAGGAGATTTGTGTGGTATGACTGATTAAAGAGTTCCATCACCGGCGTCAGGGACAGGATTGAATCTTCCTTCTTGTACATTCATGGGTTTAGGGATCAGTTTGCTGTGTGAAAAGCAAATTCACCTCACTATTCACCTAACTGGAACGTGTCCATTTCTTCTAGGGCCAACGAGACCAGATACAACTTGTAAGATGTTGAACACAAGCTCGGCTCAAGGAGTACTAGGCAGAGAAAAAGCAGAACATTTATTCTTTTGGTTCAGTCCTTTAATTATTTATTTATACCACATATATAAATAAACATATAAATATATATACATATATATATATCAACCTTAATGTAGAAATAAATTGGGGAAATATTGGGATTCATCAGTTTTCCTTTCAAACATTTATAGGAATTCTGATTTCAATTTCCATATATAAAGTAGTTAATGGAGGCCACATAGATGTTTTAGTAAATGTTCCTTCCTAATTTGAGTTAAATGACCTTTAAAGGTATTGGCATATGGTAAACACAGCGTCTGATGGGTCCAGTCCCCACGGATGTTGTAATCTTCAGGCTCCTGCAAACGAGCTCTATTACAGCAGTTCTCAGTCAGAAGCATTTACCTCCCAAGAGATATCAGGCCATATCTGGAGACATTTTTGATTGCCTCCACTAGAAGTAGAGGGGGTGATACTGGTATCTCATGGGTAGAACCCAAGGATGCTACTAAACTCCCATAATGTACAGGACAGCTCCCTGCAATAAAGAATAAGCCAGTTCAAAACAGTGCTCTACGTACCACATCACAGGTAAATTAGTACATAGGGTTAATACTGTAGACCTGTCCCCACTAGAGTTCAAGCCTAGAGTGTGGTCACATGATAGCAGGGATAGAAATATGCTACACTTAATAGGGACAGATGAAATAAAAACTTCCATCTGGCTTCCCTGCTGAGGCCTGCGGAAGCCTTAAAGACTAGATTTACTGTGGCTTGGGCAGGATCTACCAGTGGAGAGTTCCAACTGAGTATTTATTGAATTTGGCATAAGTACTAGTTTTTGTTGGAGGTTTGCATATCATTTTATTAATTCAACTTTTACCATATTCCAATATTTTTGGTTAACATGGGACTTTAGTGGGCCATCTGCTTTCGATGTTGCAGGGTATTTGCTGCCAAAGATTTGGAAAGATTCAAAGAATAAGATGTGCATATTGTCTCAGGAAAATAAATAAAATAATTAAAATGGTGCATTTACTATTGTCCAACTGAATTTTCAAAACTCTCATTTTCAATTTTTTGCTAACAAGCCTTATGAGCATTTAAATAAATCCACACAGAGTGCCTTTTGATATGCAGTTTTCTACAGGGTTATGTCTGTTGTATGTGTACGCTCCCATACTGTACGGATTCTTCCACATCAAGAAAACTTTCCGTTTAATGTGGATTTTAATAATGTGGGGCGTATAGATATTTTTAACTTGCTGAGACAAATCTTGTGCATAGGTGCTCATTACCACTTACTCACATGTGTAAGAGATATCTTGCTGCCTAGAATGTGCTGATTTGGTGAATGAGACTGAGGTGCAGTCTAACACTTGGGCACATGGCATTTCCAAGGAGTTATCTAAAGTTTAAGAATTCCAATATAGTCAGTTCATCTGCTGCTCAAGTATTTCTTCCCTGGGGACGATTGCCCTGAACAACTTTCTTAAATAGAAACCCTGGCCTCTCTTTACCTGCCTCACTATGCTTTGTTTCACTTCATTGCATTTATTACTGCTAACATTTTAGTGTATATGTATTTGCTTATTTTCTGTTACCTGTTTTCCCCACTTGTACATGTGTAACTCACTGAAAGTACATTTATTTCCTATTAGCTGCTGTATCCCCTGAAGCTAGAGTGTCTGGCATTTGCTAAAGGCAAAGTAAAAAATGTTTTGAATGAATTCTAGGGTGACGATTCACAAAATTTTATAGATATAAACAGTAATATAAACAGTAGATATAAACAATAATAATAATGTTTTAAATGTGTGGACCACTTCCTAAGTGCCAGGCACAGTATGTAAATATCTCATTGAATGCCCGTCACAACCCACCGAGGAAGGTGATATTACTATCCCCAATTTACGGAAGTAGAAAACCAAAACTCAACGAAGTTTAGAAATTTTCCCACCTAGAAAGGAGGGAAGGTAAGACTTTAATCCAAGATTTTGCTTCTGGAACCTGTGAATCTAACCACTGTGCAATACTCCGTCCCTAGTAGATGAGGTTAACCTTCGAGTTAGAACTTCACTATATTTACCAGCATCCTAGAGGTGACACAAAGGTATGTGCTTTACAACAAACATTTAATGGACAGTGCACAAATAATCTGTGATATGACAGTCATAATGAATTGGGATTTTATGTACCCTCTCTCCACTTCAAGGCAAATCATTTAGCTCTGGTCACCAAGGAACTCTCAAAGAATCATCTTCCAAAGAAGCACGGAGACGCTGTGTACTGAGTGTATGTATATGTGGCATCCGAATCAGCAGACATGCTTTTTTCTTTCTGAGTTACATCCCAACCCTACTGAGTCAGAGGTGCTGCAGGTGAGACCCAGGTGATTCTGATCACACTTGTTAAAACATCGGGCAAGGAAAAATTCTTGAAATATCACACCAGTCTTGCTGATGGAGATCCAGCAAATATGTAAACGTTTTGTAATTCTATAATAAAATACATTGCATGTTCCTTTCCAAACTACTTTGGCTCAGTGACCAATTTGACAGATACAAACTCTTCTCTATTTAGAATGTCCTTTATTTGCGTTGTTCCTAGAAAGACTGGTGACATTCCAATACCTACCTCTGTCTGTGTTTGTGCTAAGTTAGATAATAGCAGTTCTGCCTGTCTCCCATAGACACAAGAAGCAGTTTATGAAAAACAAGACCATTTTAGAAACTGCTGAAGTTAATACAATTTCTTCAAGCAGAATCTGTCAACTGAAGTTTTTTCTGATGCTCTAATATTTCTAACATGCTACAGATGGAAAGAGATGGATGCTTAGAATTTGGTAGAACATTAATCCATTATTAAATGTTCTTTTAAATATTCAATAATTTATATCAACATTTTAATTGCCACCATCCCCCGATTAATGCACCGTTGCTGTTTGAATTTGGAGGAATATTACTCACTTGCTGTCTTGTTAGGTCACTTTGGTACAAAGATTGCCAAGGCCTTGGTTTTGATCTGCTCCATGGTCCCTACCAGTGATCTTCACAACGTGAGTCATTACTTATAATAAAATTTGACAAGGGCATGGCGGGATCGGGGGAACTACCAATGAGATTGGGAAAACCACTTAAGACACACGTTGTGCAATTATTAACTTAATAGCCCTTGAGTCACAGGCATATCTATGGTGACTGCAGTAATACGTGATGTCAGTAAAACAGTATTAAAATGTTTTTTTCATATATTATTGAACTTGATCTTCCCAACTTCTTTATTTGCATCTGTACTTTTTGGCACTTGACATAAAAGTATTTGAGACTCAGTTGTCTATCATCACACAACTTGTACATGATAGAAACGTACAAGAAACTTTGTGTGTGTTTGTGTTTAAATGGACACACTGCTGCCCTTGTTTATCTGAAAAATAATAATTTACCAGAACAAATATATATTGATAAGTCGTTTTTTCTCCTACTTTTCCATTTTTACAGCTTTTGAAAGTGCTCCTTTTTAGTCAGTGTTCCTCTTTATCAATCAGTTTTAATGAGCTATGTCAAAGGAATTAGAACGTTGTGTAATGGTTTAATTTACAGGGTTTTTTTAGTTAAAAAGTTCATCTTTTTACAATAACACCTCCACGAGGAAAAAAAAATAGGCCCTATGATTTTACATCACTCTTCTCTGACCCCAAACTATTTTAAGTGATTTTATAATTATCAACAGCAGACCCAGTTGAGGCTGAGAAAGAAATGTTGGGGAAATTAATTTTTCAGAATTCGCCAACTTTGTCTCTTACCATGGCAATAAACCTTACTAATTTAACCTAGGGGGAAAAAAGATGACATCATTTAAAGAATAATCTAATTTCCTTGACTATACCTAAAGTAAAAATTGTGTTTATAGCAGGGATTCCCAAAATGGTGTCTATACCCGAACCCCCAGGGGAGGGCAGGCCCCTGAGAAACTTTCAGGGGCCCTGAGAGGCAGAAATTATTGATATTTTCACAAAAATACTAAGATGTAGTTTGCCTTTTTAATTGCATTTGCATTTGCCCTAATGTTGTAAAAACAGTAATGGGTAAAACTGCAGGTGCCTTAACTAGAATCAAGGCAGTGGCACCAAACTATACTCCTGGTCATTCTATTCTTCACCTCCACACACTGGACAGAAAAATAATAAAGCCAGTTTCACTTACGAATCCCCTTGATGTAGCATTATTATTACTTTATTAAGTCTCAACATTGAGGGCATGTCTTTTTAATAGTCTATCTGATGAAACAGGAAGTATGCATTCAGCTTTTCTTACTTGCTGAAATACAATGGCTGCCTTAAGGAAAATCATTCCTGTGACTGAGTTTCAAGTTGATCTGGTCATTTTTTTTTCATAGAACACAATTTTAATTGGAAAGAATGACTGAGAGACAAATGGTAATTATTGAGAGTGAATGTTGGACAAAGGGATCTTGAAAATGAATAAAGTAAGGCTGCCACTTCAAGGAAAAGAACTGAGAGTATGTGTTGCCTATGATGAACTTGGAGCTTTCTTTAAAACATTAGACATTTGGATAATTTGTAGCCATGATAATCCAAAATAATGTAAAAACACATTCAAAATGCAGGAGAGGCCAACGGATTGTGCAAAAGAGCTCATTGGTATGATTTCAGATTCTGCCTTGTAATCAACCTTACTAAATTATCACTTGTTGAGTTTTGGAATAATATTAAAGAAGGTTATCCTCAATTATCTGAAAAGGCTATTAAAATACTCTTCTTTTTTCCTCTACGTATTTGTGTGGGGCTAGATTTTCTATATATGTTTAAAACAAAACAGCATATAAAAACACATTTAATGGGGAAGCTGACAGGAGAATCTACCTGCCTTCAATTAATCCACCTGTCTTCATTTAATCCAGAAATTAACTCAAAACATAGTACTACACATATGTGTGAAGCTGGTAATGATTTTGCGAAACACATTTCCTCTCATTAAAGTGACACAAATATCTATTTCTCTTAATCTCCATGGCATCTCATAATATACTAAGTTTATCTACTTTAACCAGAACGGAAGAGAGATACACAAGGACACAGGACATAATGTGGGTCAGACAGACAGAAAGGAAACATGTATTTTGTTTTACCTACTAGAAATAATGTTTTGTTGTTGTTTTAGTATTACTTTAGAACTTTTTCACACCTCTCGAGAAAACCAAGCAACCCTGAGCCTTGCTTGCAGTAGAGGATCCCTCTTGGTGATATCTCTGCTTCCTTAGGGAATTCTACACTGACACATCTTCCGTCACAAAAACCGTAAAGGCAGCAAACTGGTCAAAAACCAGGGGCTTTGCCAGGTGATGCCCAAACCACTTAGGGCTCAAGTACAATAGACTCAGCTCGGGCTTGACTTGGTGCTCTGCCTTCACCTCTTTTCTCACGTGGAATATGTCATCAAGGGAGCGCTCTTGTATATATAGTGTAGCCTGAAAGGTTGACTTTCCAGGTAAAGAAATGTCCTCAGACGTTTATATCTTTATACAACAGGTAACTCCTAAGGACCTGCTGTGTAGCACAGGGAACGCTTCTCAATACTCTGTAATGGCCTGTGTGGGGAAAGAATCTAAAAAAGAGTGGATGTATGTATATGTATAACTGATTCACTTTGCTGTACACCTGAAACTAACACAACATTGTAAAGCAACTATATTCTGATATAAATTTTTTTAGAAGTTTCTATCTTGACAATATGCTGACCGTGCTGATGCCATTGCTGATGCCAAGCCCAGGGTCTGAGGAGGCCTTTTCAACCACTGTCCAGATCTCTCAGGAAAGCTGAGTCTTTAGATCACTGGACACTATTTCAGTGACATTGCATTACCTAAGATGTCACTATGTTTAAACCATTGACATCCAGATGCCTTTATGGCAAAGGCAAGGTAAATAACTGCTTAGTATCCTTGTCTGTACTCTATTTATTAATAAAATGACCCCAATTTTTGTTAGTGAAATCCCCGCTTTTTCCCCAGACAGGCCTAATGGTATAATGATAAGATCAGGTATTTTGGAATCAGGTAGAACTGAGCCCTAGTACTGACTCATTACTAACTGAACACATAACTTACCTCCTTGGGTCTTCGTTTCCCCAATTAAAAACAGGAAATAATACCATCTACCCCACAAGGATTTTGTAAGGATTAGCAAAAATGACATCCCTCATGGAACATGGCAACCTCCCCTTAGGTGGTAGGTATTACCACACGCAGGACCTGGAAAATTGCTGCCTCCACTCTTTCTTAAATTTTTCCGTGTTCACCCTAATATTAAAAGTTGTATTTAAAAGATTTGAATTCCTTTTCACTGTATCAGGTATATTGGGTAAAAAAAAAAATGTCATCTTTAGGAGGTAGGGCGGTGGTATATGTTTCATATGGTCTGAGAATGTGCACTGTCAAGGGGGAATGTTTTACAGAGTACTGTGGACATCAGATGGAGAACAGGCTGCTCATACTGCCAGCGCAGAGATCCTGACACTCTAAGAATAGGCTACTACTGGGATTAAAGAATGCCTGGAGAGGGCCAGTAATGGGAAGGCTAGTAAGGGGCACTGTGGTGGAGATTCCTAGGATGCCCAAGTATCTGTTCTCCACTCTTTCCAGGCACATGGGAGGAGTACATCGCACTGCCTTCTTGCACGGAGGTGGAGTCCTTGACTGGTTCCGGCCGCTAGGCTGAGAGGGGAAATGATGTGTGCAGCTAGGGCCGCAGCACTTATTTGCCACAGAAGCAAGGAAGGAGGCCACAGTCTCACCCACAGCTACAAGCTAGTGGTTCCTCTTTCAGACTGGGTTCCTGGGTGGCTGGGAGGGGCAGACACCCTCCCAGATAACAGGAGCCACGCATGTGGAGGAGAAGTAAATTTCTGTGCTAGACTGTTGCAATTTGGGCGGCTGAGGAGGCAGGGGCATGTGTTACTGCAGCACCATCTAAACTGGCCCAACTGATGCATTTCAGGAAATTGGGATAGGGGACTGAGTAGCAGCTAAGGGGATAAATAAACATGCTACATTTTTGGAAACAGAATAGTTATTGTTTTATGGAAGACAAACCATAAAAAAGGGCTCAGTGATAATAGGAAAATACGTCTCGAAAATTTACAAAGCAACAAGTTGAAATTTTAGAAGAGAAGGTCTGCTGCTTAAAGAAATGGCATGCAGTTTTCTTCTGGAATGATGTGTGGTTTGGGAGAAATGATATTATAGTCAGACAGACCCGAGGTTGAATCCTGGTGTGTCTGTTCAACTCTGTGAACACGGCGAGTTACTAAAATTTCTCAGCTTCAGATTCTCCTTCAAATGAGAATAATACTGAAGCATTGGGGTCACTTTGAACATTACAATAATAGATGTATATAAATACCTAGCATTATTCACAATAGCAAAAATATGGGAACAACCTAAATTCTCATCATTGGGTGAATGGATAAAAAAGATGTGGTACATAGTATACGATGAATATTATCCAGCCATGAGAAAGGAGGATATTCCTCCAAGATTACATATTGTAACGAGTAGCAAATAACCCATAGAGATCAAATGCACAGTGAATATATGTCTATATGAATAGAGACAATAATATTGCACTATAAATACATAATATGATAAACATTGCTGCATCAATCATATTACAATACACAAATGTATCATGCCATGCACCTCAAACTTACACAATGTTACATGTTAAATTTATCCAATAAAATAAATACCCAGCAGATTACTTAGACTATGATAGATATTCAACAGTTATTAGTTTCTCTCTCTATCCTGTTCCTCCAAATGAGTGACCAGAAACCTTATCAAGAGTTCTCTCATAGTAATTATGCACTAAAATTTTTAACAGAAAGTGTGACTTCAAGAGGATGTTTGGTTAGGTACCAACACAGGCACAATGATTTTGCAACTGAGAACTAAAGGCTTGCTTCAACCTGCAAAGGATTTTGACCAAAAATTTAAGTCTTTCTAGCAAATTCCATCCTAAGCCACTCTCACAGCTGCTTGATTAGCAGTGAGTTTGTATACGACAGGTGGCCTTGACATTTTTGGCTCTATTTCCACTCAGAGTAAAATGTGTTGCTGTTTTTACATCTCCCTTCTTTTGAAAAATAAAACATGGACTTAGATACCACAAAGCTTTGTTCCTTTGTTTCTTTACATAGTTTGGGTAAACAGCTCACTGCCCATTCCAGGCTCCCAAGACCAGAGGAAAACAAGCTCCTAGCGTTTGGTTGGCCCCAACAGGTAATGGCCGATCAGAAGGAAACAGTCTCCATCTGGATTAGGGTAATGCGGCCCCAGGAGCCTCGCGTCTGCGTGCATCACTAATCTTCAGGTTTCTGGGTTCTGCCACGCAGTGGGCTGAATGGAGAAAAGAGAGTAAGGTCCTTTGAAATTCCCCAGAGTGGGTGGGATGTCAGATGTCTACAGGAGGCAACCGTGCTTCAAGAGTGCCTTCTTCTGGGAAATGCGATGAGAATTCTGATCTGCAGAGCAACGGCGTAAATGAGCGTGAATCAATGTACGACACGTAGCTGGCCTGAGAACCCTCCTAGAGAAAACATTTTCCACTTAGACCTGAAGTTGTGTTTTTCATCCTTATTGAACAGAATGCACGTTGAGAGGGCTTCTGGCTGAGAAAGAGAACATGTGACCTCAAAGAAACAGCTCAGAACCTGTTTGTGAGGAGAGCCTGTACTTCTAAGTCGGGTAAACCGGGTTCATCCCTGTACTCACTACTCCCCAGGTGTAAGGAGTGTCTCTAGGGGGTTCTGGGCACAGCTGAGGGGGCCACCCTAAGAAAGACACCGTTTGGTGACAGAAGCGGGGACAGCAAGTGGAACCCAGAAAGACGGCTTCCGGAGAAGTCTTCTTTCTTTGACACTGAGTTACAGACAAGGTTGGTGTCAAATAATAAGAAAAGAGCCCGGAAATGCCTGCCCATGGGAGTCTGCTCAGGGCTCAGACAGAGAAAGGAATGTGGGGAGGACCAGAGCCTTCTCTTCAGGTGTCTCATGCTTCAGGTGAAGGTTTAGTTGCTGTCATATAGTTCTCCATTACCTTTCTGGTATAAATCAGAGACAACTTTTCACTTCCTCCAAACATTATGAAATAAAATTGCAATGCACTTATGCAAGGGAAGAAGCTTTTCTTTTCTAAATTTGTATGTGATACTGAACTTTTAAGGGGGGTGGGGAAGGACAGTGTAATTCACTCAGGTGGGCTGTGCCACTTAGGCACACCAAGGAGATGCTGTGTTGCCTGTTAATATGTGGAATTGACTAGTATGACACATAACTCATGGAGAAAAATTGCCTGAAACTGTCCAATGGTATCTTCTAAGAGCAAAAATAATCTTCCAGCCAAATTATTGAGCACTTACTATGGACTTTATTATTTACAATATAATAATAATAAACAAATGGTTAAAGTTTACCTAATGGAATATTGTATAGTATATATTTATTTTAAAAATCAGACCTCAATACAAATTTTATATGGAAACAAATAATAAAGTCACACGAAAGGTACATTGTTAAAGGAAGCAAGGATGATGAATGCAGTAAGTATCTGGAATCCAGAGGAATAAGAGAGTTAAGCTCTTGCAAAAGGATTGCCTTGAGAGAACAAAAATCTACCCAATATTTGCAAACTGAATGAGTGCAAGAGCGATGAGCATGAAAGGGGAAGTGAATGACATGATTCTGGTAGGGGGGTTTGTTGTATGATTCACAGAGGAGGTTTCACTTGAGCTGAAGCTGGAATAAGGCTGCATGAGGGTTTACACGGGCCGTTGGAGTGGGTCATAATGAAGTGACATAACAGAAGCTGAGCTTCCCATCCTTCAGGGAGTAGAAGCGATCATTGCCGGTTTGTGCAGCTGCATGGAACACAGGAATCCAGAGTGTGGATTAAACGTGCGTGCCAGGGAAAATGCACTGGAAATGTCTCAGAATTTCGGGGTGGCTCTAGTTAATGACCCCTCTGATTTAATATGAGCTGTTGAAAAGAATCATTGCATTTCAACCAAATTATCATACCACTAAAAATGCTCGTCAGCCTGTCACTGCTGTGCCTGCAACTTGAACCCTCTGATGATTTACCTTTCCTGCAGTGTTCCATTTTCTTACCATAAAAGTGTAGGTAAATAACTCAAGTGCACACAGAAATTCTTTTAATACTTTTCAGGGAGCTGCTTTAAGAGTCCAGGGACCCTGTGCCCCTTGACTCAGTAGAACAGCTTAACATGAGAATCTTGGCTGCAAAACCCAAGCATTCTGCACTAGCAGATGGAGTGTGTGGCCATTTTTGAAGAGGAACAAATGTATGAATTTAATTAGAAAGGATCTGACAAGCTCCTTTCCTTTAGTTGAATAATTTGCAATAATTAAGACAATTGGGATAAATGCACACTTTTTTTTTCTTACATTGATGTACCGTTGCAGCATTTTCTCATTTCTTCTTTTTTTCTGATTTTCTATATGCCTACCTCCATTTAGGAGTGCATGAATGATACTGTTCATGCAACTTTTTTTTTTTTCAGATTTCTGGCAAAGACTGGCTGTCTCTGTGATGCTTTGAACACGTGGGCACTGAATCTATGGCTGACCGAGTGCTCGCATCAGTCTGCCTTTGAGACCACGTGCCTCTCATCACCTTGAGCAGTTTGTCAAGGATGTAATGGAGTGGAGCAGAGGCAGTCTCTTCAGAGGGCAGGTCTCAGTGCATTATGTTATTTTTATGGAGGATATTTTAGAGGCCCAATCTCTGGCCTCACAGTATGTTAAAGGAAGAACTAAGGACAAAGGAAGCATCCTTAATCTCAGTCCAATTCTTGATATTAAACAGCACAAGTTCTCCAAGGGTCAGTGTGAATGGAGTGTTTGCAGAACTCTCAATAGACATCAACCCTCTCCAATGTGTTTGATGTGTAAGAGGATTAAATGAGAAACCGAGGGCATAGGGGTACGGTAAGCAAGAATCTTTTTGACTCTTATCTATTTCTTTTATTTATAAAATGTATATAATAGCAAACTTACTTATACTTCAAGCTAAGGCTGATTAAGAGCAATAAAATATGTACAAAAACTGGAGACATTCAGATGTAAAGGATTAACACATTATGTGAGCCATTCACTAATCATGGCCTCGGAGGCTCCCCCAAAAGCCTGGGCCAGGCCACCTGTTCTTTGAGGACCCCAGCACCTGAACTGCATTGGACAGCTGAAATCTTTTGTTCTCTTTGTGACTCATAGCTCTTCATCTGCCTGCTCAAACCTGGTCCCTCATGGGATGCAGTGACACATGCAGGTGAGATTATGGATGGTGAACAGTGAATAGACCTTGTGACTGGGCTTTCCAGCTTCTTCCATGTCAAGTGAAATGACAAAAGGGTCAAGATGTGACCCAGAATACCCCAAGTGACTCCAGAAAGTGGAAATGAGGAGAGGAATCCTTTTATGTATTCACTGAACAAATACATATCAAGTAATTGCCATTTGCCAGTCCCTTGTTCAATGTATAAGAATTCAGAGGAGATATAATTCCTGCTTTCTGAGAAAAGTTTAGCTGTGGACATCTATAATAGAAAGGAAAACAACAAATATGCATAATCAGGACTCTGGGGAAGAAAGCAGGGTAGGATTCAGGTGGTGAGTGGTGAAAAGACATCACTGTTACGGAGATGTTTATGATGAGATGTGAAGGTATCAAAGAAGCCACCAGGAGAAGAGCAAAGAGGGGGTCATCCAGACTGAAGGTGCAGCCCGTGTGCGGGTCCTGAGGCAGAAAGGGAGTCTCATTTCTGAGGAAACAGAATGGTAAGTAAGTGATTCTGGGTCCAGCTCACACGGTGCGTCCTTGGGCATGTAAGAAGTTTCTGTGTGGAAACGCACTGGAAACAATTTTTTGAAAAAAATTCGAGGTAGGTTGGTGGCTGTGAAACTGGAGAGAAGTTGATGGATTTGAGGCTTGTGAATATATGATTCACAGGACTCTTTGAAGGGAAGAAAAGCGGTTGTTCAGAAATTACTCCAAATATTGAAGTACGTTTATAGCAAATGATTCGAGATTGGTGCTATTGGCAGAGACAAGGGATGCTGAGGGCAAAGGATTTTTTACGAGCTAATGACATGGATGTGTTTAGGAGAGTAAATATTAGAATTCAATTTAGACATGCCAATTTTAAAAATCAAAGCTGTGTCTTAGACGTTTACTGAAGAGCTAGACATGAAAAACAGAGTTGGATTTTGTCTGGGTATGAGATGTACATTTTGGAATTGTCAGTGCCTGGGTGGTGGTTAGAGCCATCAGATACAATGTAAAAAGAGAAATAAAGTCAGGACTGAGGGTGAGAAGGAAGAGGTTCCTACATTCTACTGGTTTCAAAAGTCACCAGGAAAATAGTAAGAAAAAAACTAAACCAGGGCAGAGAGAAGCAATAGGAAGCAAAAGCAGGAGTAAGTGAAATCATGAAATCCTTGAAGAGTGATTAAAAAAAGAAGGATGGTAAACTGTGTCCAACATTCCTGAGATTGGGTAAATAAGAAGAAATGTAATAGTGCAGACTGACATTTATTGAATTTGACAACATGTGAATATCTGTTGGCTTTAGCAAAAGCCATTTCAGTTAATAGTCTGGGTGGAACTGACAGACAGAGGGAATAAGAAAATAGAAAGAATTGAGTAGAAAACCTCTCTGAGAAGTGCAGCAACAAAGAGGCTAAGAATGAAGAAATAGGAATGGCAAAATTTGGAAGAAGGGGCAACAGAGGACTTGAGTTGTAGTGGGTGGTGGTGGCAGGTCAAGTGACATTTGCTGGGGAAATGCTCGTGCATAGACATGTGTGCCTGTGAGGATGAGCCAGGTGAGAGGGAGATGCTCGTGCACAGACATGTGTGCTCATGAGGATGAGCCAGGTGAGAGGGAGAGAGGAAAAAATGCAGAAACTGGAGGGGCTGACAAAGAAACAGGGGCATGGTATCCTCGGCCCTTGTGCAGAGGCTGGTCTTCCATCAGGGGAAGGAAGAAACGTGAGTGGGTATGTTTAAAGACACCTAGAGCAGTGGTCTGCAAAGTTCTTACTACCACAAAAAACCTTTTACTTTCCCTTCACACACTTTGTCTTTGAAATAGTTTATGTGTAATATTTACTTAGTTAATTGGTGTATCTGTTTTTTTTTTTTTTTTCCAAAGACCAATGATTCAGCAATCTGCATGAAATAAAATTTTGTTAACAACTGAAGTATGCGCTCTCATGACTTCTGGTCATTGCCTGGCAATCACTATTCTAACTTGTCTTTAGTGTATTTAGAGGTAATTCAGCACCTCAAAAGGGAGATAAATGTGAAGAATGTGGACACCTTGTGAAAGGCTGCAGGTGTCATTGAAAGCCGACATGCCTTCGCCCCACCTCGACACTTCAGGACTGAGGATTGGAGATTCTGCCAGCTGACAGCCCTCAGCTAAGTGTTCCACTTATTCAAAGGTTAAGGCCACTTTCTGGGGTAGCCTGAATCCAGTGACTGGTCCATGTAGGTGATACAATTTTCCAGCCCTTTTGTCCTAATATGGAAAAACTCTATGGGCTTATTCCAGATTTAGAGTTTTCTCTCAAGTTGGCTGAGATTTTTATTGTGACTTTCTCACCACTTAAAATCTTCCTCTGCAACCCTGAATTCTCCCCTTCCTAGACCATATGTTAATCCCACTGACCCTCCTAAAAAAGTCTTATCTTAGAATCTACCTCCTGGAGGACCCATGTTATGGGTAATATTGTGTCTTCCCAAAGGATATGTTGAAGTCCTAACCCCTGGTAGCTGTAAATGTGACCTTATTTGCAAATAGGGTCTTAGCAGATGTAATTCAATTAAGATGAGGTCATTATGTTGAGCCCTACTGCAATATAACTGGTGACCTTATAAGAAGGGAAATGTCATGTGAAGACAGAGACACAGAGGAAGACACCTTATGATGACAGACGCAGAGTTTGGGGTGAAGTAACTGCAGGTCAAGGAATGCCAAGATCTACAGCTGCCACCAGAATCTGGAAGAGACAAGAAAGTATTCTTGCCAGATTCTCAGAGGGAACGTGGCCTTAATGGCACCCTGACTTTTCACTCATAGCCTTCAGAACTGTGAAAGACTAATTTTTTTGTTATTTTAAGCCACCCAGTTTGGTGCACTTCGTTATGGCAGCCATAGGAAGCTAATACACCATCATTCAACTGTTACACCAACCGTGGTCCAAGAAAGCAGACACTAAAATTGGATTCTGGAGTTGAACTACCAGTTGGAGGGTCAGCAATGAGGAACCCTCCACAGGCAGTATGTGGGACACATATAGTCCCAAGTACAAGTTGAAGTACAATTGTTAGAATTTTCATGAGGATGAACTGGGTTAACATACCAGTAGAAGGAAATGGACTAAAAGATTGAATACATCAGATGCTTGAGAAACATGGGACAAATAGCTATTATAAGGACAATGGAATTAATTGGATTGTAGGGAAAATTATTACTTGGAAAAACATAATGAAAGATGAGAACCTGTAATCAGCAATTGAAGGCTAGTTGTAAAAGTCAGAGGTGCATTTCATAGACATGACTGTCACCTCCTGCACTCAGATGGCACAAGCATGTGTCACCTGGCAAAGAACTAAGTCCGAGGAGAGGCACAGATCCAAAATAGGTCAAACTCTTCACCCAGGCAGACCTTCCAGGTCAGACTGGGAAAAAGTAAGTCTCAGGCTGATGAGGTGGTACCACATGCACTGATACACTTGAAAAGTTGCATTCCAGACTCCCCTGAACCCACAGGACCCCAGCAGAGCCCTACTCCTCCTGTTAGAGGCTAGTGCTCTCCTTTTCTTGTAGTGAATGTGGAGACATTGGTCTACCAGACAAAATGTGTCCCCATCAGGATCTAGCCCAGTGTCTGCTTCTGGGCAGCAGACCAATAACTGGGGAAAGGCAGAGCCTTCTAAGAGAAGACCAAGGGGTCTACTTTACAGCAAGGCAAGAGGCACCTGGCAATAGCATCCCTGGTTTCTTTCCCTTGTCCCTTCACACTGAAGCTTGTTGCCAGCCTCTCAAAGGCACAACAGAGACTCTGTATCTGAGATGACACCACGGTGATGGAAGATGTCTCCTTTGGTACGGTGGAGCATAGTGATACTGCTGGAAAGATTGCACCGGTTGACACTTATGGTGTGCTATCTTTAGGAGTTCCACCTAAAATCATGACCATTGTATGTTGCTGAGTCCCCAGGAATTAGGGTACATGGGTCTGGGAAACAACGGGTGGAAATAGGAATGGCTCTGCTTAAAGTCACTTCCAGAGACCTACTTTGGGGAACTTGTGGCTTCCGTTCCTGAAAGTCTAGTCTTTGCAGGGTTGTAGGTTCTAGTTCCCAAAGGGAGAAAGATTTCATCAGGGGGCACCATGTGTGTCCCACTGAATTACAAGCTATAGCTGCACCCAGGCACTTAACATTCCTCATGGAAAAGCACCAGCAAATAAGAGGAGTTTTCTCAGGATGAGACATTCTGAAACTTTTCCCTCTTTTTTCTAATTTTAAAATCAGAATGTTATATTAATAATATTTAATTAACTTAGTATGTGTAATTTTCCTATATGAACTTAACTTCAAAGATAAAATCAAGGATTATGCTACACAAAGAACCATTCTGTTTGAACTTGTATATAAATTCAGGGATTGGTATTTATTTCATGTTATACATGAGAAGTATGTAACTCAGAATAGACTACTTAATCTTTGAGATCTTTTCATTTCAGAATTCTTAATATGAAGATGGTAGGCTTGAAATATATTTGGAAAGTTACCTGCTGCAATATACTATCTGAAATCATAGAAACATGATGTCTATATATTTTAGTTATGGTTTCAGGAACATATAAAAAACAAAATTGTGGAAAATCTTTAATCTCTGGCATCTAGTATGAAATAGGTTGTTTTGGATATTAAAATGAATAGGAAATACAAAATTTATTTTGAGGTCAACTGTGAGTTTATTTTTAAGTAATATTAACTGGCAGTGCATCATGTTCAAAATGGTCTTTAGCAGGTATTCTTAAGCAGTAAAAGCTGTGTTGCTATAAAAAGTTTATAACAAGAAAAGATTATATTAAAACAATGTATAATAATCCTGGAATGTTAAAAGCAAAAAGAACCCTGGATAATCATGATTAGATTCTTATCAGTGCCAGTGTTATTGGAATGGGGCTGTCAATGCTGGCGATTACAAGACTAGGACATCTCAACTCTGGGAGGCTTTTTATCTGTTCCAAGAGTGTCACAAACTGTTGAGAGCCTCATTAGGGAACCAGCAAAGAAGGGCCGATTCACTGAAATTTGAATCCTAATCCATTAAAGACATGCACATTCTTAGGTACATCCATTCTACGTTAAAAAATAATGAAAGGGAAATGTAAGAACGTGTAGAAAATTTAGTCAGGGGAATCTGAATAGCAAAACTCAGATAAGACCTCTCCAATGCTCTATAGCTGGACCTGGGTGGAGGATAACCTGAATGCTATACTGGATAGCAAACAGCATAATCAATATTTATAATTGGCATGGAAAACAGCCACAATACCTGGCGGTGTGAAAAAGGAAATTACAGTTTCAAAAAATCATACAGATGCAAGAAGGAAGAGGTATGGGAACATATGTATATGTATACCTGATTCACTTTGTTATAAAGCAGAAACTAACGTACCAGTGTAAAGCAATTCTACTTCAATAAAGATGTAAAAAAGAAGCCTTACAGAGTACATTTGTGCTTTTTAAATGATAGTATTTAGAATATCTTAAGTTTATTGCTGATATCTGTATATTTCCTTTCACTTTATGAAATTATCAAGCTTTTCCTGAAAAATTTTAAAGAAGTTTATTTTTCAAAATGTGCAACTTATTACATAAAAATATTTTGTTAAACAAGCATAGTTCTGTATTAAAAGTGATAGACATTTGCTCAGGAGGTTGCATATGAACTATTCACAGTCAAATAAAAGATTGTTGTTGAAACTGGCTTTGTGACCCTTGGCCTATTTCTGTAATTTGCTATTTACTAGGAAACACTTCTCATCACAGAGTTTACAACTACCATTAACCAACAAATGGTCCAATTTTCTAATGCATAATATTCTCAGACGATTGCTTCACAATGTCACAAATGTCCTGATTTTGAATTTCATAATTCCCATCTTCCTTCTCACTTGCCTCCTCTTCACAGTTTTCAAAGAAATCATGCTGTCTTCATCTGATAATCAACTATATTGATAATCCACCAGTCATTACAATGGGGAAATTAATTACAAAAAACTGTTCTAAAAGAAATAATAATGTAGCAGGCAAGTTTCATTTAATTCTAAACACGCTCAGCTGTTTCTCACAATTCCTGTGTGATTTCCCATCTTGCCTGCTCCTATGCGAATACTTCTATTTACCATTGGAAAGGGCTGCATACAGATGCAATATTCACCAGAAATAATAACATGCTTCCAGAAGAGAAAAGCATCCCCTAGCACTTGAGGAACTTTAAAAAGAAAAAACCCACTGATGTTTAGACAGCATCTGCTGTTTAATACAAGCTTTCTCATATATTATATAAAGTGAGCCCCTTCTCAAATAGTGAGGCTTTCCTGTTAACCAATTGTTACATCCAAGGAAACAGAGCCAGGAGAGTTTTATGGAGATCCTAAGTAGCAGAGCAAGGATCAAGCTAATAATCTGAATAATAATACCTCTATTACTAATTAAAAGCTGAGGCTCAAAGAGGTAACCTCCACGTCCAAGACCATACGAGCTATACCTACAATGGCCCAGGTGCCCATTAGCCCTGCCCTGTAGCCCAGGCCATCTTTAATAGTCTTTACTGCCTGTGAACACATGAGATGGTCTGAAAGCTATTTTGGGACAAGTCATCAAACTAAATATATTTAACCCAATTATATGATATATTTGGTTTGCTCCTATGAGTGTGTGTACAAAAGCTTATGACAGGAAGGAGGTATAAGATATAAATAATGTCTTCAAGGAGCGTAACATCTATCCTTGTGATAGAAACCACTACCGTGATGTCTGATGGAATACATGCTCTACACACAAAATGCTGTGGCCCTCTGTAACCCCAGCTGTTTCCTCTGCTCCACTTTTCTCCTTAGAACCCCTCACCATGCCACAGATCATATTGCTCATCTATCTTTTTTATCAACTGTAATGTAATTTCCACAAGGGCATTGGCTTTGCCCTGTTTTGTTCGTTAATGAATCCCTTGTCTCTAAGATGGTGATGGTCATGTAAGAGATGCTCAATAAGTGTGTTAAAAATTAAGGAGAAAAGCAGGAATAAGTTTACATTTTTGGTTCAAATTCTGGCTGTGTCATTAAATAGCTGTATAACCTCAGACAGGTAATCCTGTCTGAATGTTGATTTTCTCACTTTAAAAACTGGGATATTAGTAACAATTGAAATACTACTAATAATTAGCTTTATAAAGTTGTTATCAGCAAATTATATATGCAAACCATCAGCAAAATTAATGTCTCACAGCTATTAATACATGCATGATAGTGGTGTTGGTGATGATTATGAGAATCAATTAGATTTCTAGGGTATGCTAGGTGTTTGGTTTTGGGACTGATGGTGGTGACAGTGGTGGCATTATTTTTTTCTTTCTGAAGATTGAGAAGTTAACTATAATATATGGTTACAGTGCCCCATCCCAGGTTCCAGTGGGACACACCAGTGACCAAGACCCGGTAAACATGGACCAGAGCTCCTAATTTTGACACAATCACTTCATTCCTAAAGGTTTTAAACTTGAAATTAATTAGCATGAGAAGTTCCTTCCTGGTTCACACAAACATGTGTAATGGGAAAACACTGTCTAAGATGCTGCATGCACACACACACAGTGTGTGTGTGTGTGTGTGTGTGTGTGTGTGTGTGACTAATGTCCTGAACGTATATCTCTCAACCATTTTATTAGGTGGAGAATAGGTTAGTTCAATCCCATTATTGACAGCATCTGGTGATAAGTGTACAGTGATTAGAACCTTATTTTGTGATGTATTTTGTGTAATACTCGTTGGCTTTGATCTCTACATGCCCCAAAGGAGGAGCCCATCAACTCGTAAAACTATCTTTCTTCCTGTTCACCAGGAGCCCTTTTGAGCTTATTTGCCATTCACAAAAAAAGGAATTCTAAGCAAAAAAAATGAGCTTTCTCCAGCAGTAGCAGGTTCAACCAAAATAAACAGTTCATGCTGTGAAACTCATCCAGCAAGGGGCACCTGACCAGAGCTACAAAACACACCTTCCTGTTATCAAGGAACTGCTTCTGGAAAGGAGCAAATGTACCTCCACCACAAAAGGACCTGTGCAAGGCATTGAATTGCCCGTCTCCAAAATCATCATCAGCTCAGCATGCTTTATTGCCCCTACGAATTTGTAAGCCCCTCTTTGCCTAACTTGCCTCTTAACAGAGAGGTGGGCATGCAAAAACACAAACAAAAAACATAAACAAAAACATAATGAATAGGTAAACTGTCCTGGGGCCATTGAGAACAGTATAATTTAGAAAAAAATCCTAGGGGAATCTCTTATAACATCCTAGGAAGTTGACTCCTTTGGAAGATGGGAGAAACTGAGTGTGTACATTCTGTTTGCATAATTTTAAGCTTCACCTGAGAGGAGTTTCCATCGAATAGCTGACTGGATGTGAGGGGGCTGTGTTGTACTCTCAGATGACACAGAAAAGTCCCTGCACACACCATCCATTATGAAGACGTAGGGTCTCACCATTGTTTTGACAGCAAAACCCTTAGGTATTGAAGAGCAGACCTCACTTTTGCCTAGCATCCTGAGCACACAGCCTGTCTGAAGCAGTGTCACTTTGAGGCCGCTCTCTTCCTTTTTCCCCTGTGGGATATTTCCTTCCCTCCTTCATCTTCTCTCATTGCACCTCTCCCTGGGAAGCGAGATGCACAATCACAGGCCAGCCCGGAAATGACATGGCTGTGGTGCCACATGGCTTGAGCCAAATGTCCCTGGAGTCCACTGTCTCCTCTTAATTGGCCCCCATGGCTCTCTCTCCACTCATGCTCTGCTCCAAAATTAGAAGCATTTAATGCAGACAAAGCTCCTCAAATCCCAGTTCCTGACACCCTGCCCGTCCCCCCTCACTCTAAGAGACACACACTGTTGCAGACAAGCAGCCTCCCTTCCAGCAGTTATGCAAAGGTCAGAAAACTCTAGGAGAATCAGAGCAAAGAAAATGTCAACGTGGGAATTACTGAATGTGTGTATGTGTGGAAGGTCAGATCTCTTAAAAGACAGAGCTAAGGGAAACTTTGTGTTTTTGCCATTCACTGGGAGCTTTATAAACGCCAAGCTGCTTAGTCCAGCAGCATTCAGCGCAGCGTTCAGATACCTCCATGGTCTAATATCACTTCTTTTTCATCCCACACCTGCTCCTCTCCATTCTATTGTCCCCGCATTTCTGGGAGTTGGGACTTTCCTTGACCCCGTTTAGATCAAATGTTCATTACTGGATCATTTAAGTGTGGCCAGGAATTTAAGGTCATTTCCTTAAAAAAATAATGCCTTTCTGAAGTGGTTAAAGAGGACACCGGAAAACAGTTCGTTAAGTATTTATGACTGCAAAAAACAAAAATTAGATCAAGGTCTCTACTCTCCCCAACTTCAGCAGTAACCGCAAGAAGAAAAACAAGTTACTAGGTTACATCTGGTGGCTGACGTTTGGGAAAGAGTAAACACGAATGGATAGAGCAGAATATTCTCCAAGAAGTTCGCTCAAAACACGTCTTCCACTTTGGTTTTTGCAGCTGTGCGTTTGACTAGTATTCCATTCTTAAACTTGCTCTGGGGATACACACCCCAGGCCATGGAGTTGGTCATGTGTGAATGCACTTTCAGAGCAGCATAGCTCAGACTTTGGGGTCACACAAAACACAAGGTGCCTCTTGATCCATCATTTCTAATCCTTGTGGTTTTGAGTGTGGTGGCTAGACATCACTTCCTGAAGCCTCCGTTGCCTCGCTTATACAGTGTGGGTGAGAACAATGCTTACATCTTGGAATAGTTGGGAGAATGGAATAATGGGGTGCAGGAAACACACAGAGCACAGTGCCCACTGGTCTTCAGCTCTGATTTTCTACTGAGAGAAATCAGGCAACAATACCACGTGGTACACAGGATGATGGCCGTGATTAATACCCCAGCTTCTGATAACTGCAGTGACATCCAGAATGATTCAACAGTTCAGGTCTCTGTTTCTCAAAGGGCCAGAATTGAGCCCAGAGGGTAAACCTGAGCCCCCTGAGTGGTAATTAGAGTCTGAGAAGGTAATGGAGTCTTTCCGTGAAAAATGGTACTATTACAGATCCTTTGGGTCTGCAAAATGCTCAATTATGACCACACAGTACTGTAGAGGTAAGTGTCTAAGGCTTTGAAAGCTAACTGCATGCTGACACATGAAGCAGAATTTGAGTGTGAGCATCTTAAAATGTACTTCCTTGTGATGGAAGACCAGATCAAATGGTGGATTTACTTTCCCCTAAAAAGCAAAATGCCAGTCGAAAGCAATTCTTGTTGTTTCTGTGCTCAAATTAATCAAAACTTGGCAGTAATGTGAAAGACACTGAAAACTTGCTGATTTTAGAATAATAATGACTTTCAATAAATGGCTGACACCCACAAGATGTTTGTTACAGCCGCCGTAAGGATGAAATTCAACCACTGTATCTAATTTGAGAGGCTTGGTGATATTGCGTGAGCTGCATTTTTTGATGATTTATCTAACATTTTAGTTGCTTTTTGGTTTTCATGCTCAGGTAAACCAAACAACATCACAATGGATTATCTTCAGATGTAGAGGAAATTGTGATCTTTTTAAGAGTTATTTTCAAAAAGAAATCCTTACACTGCATGGAAATTTTTTGTCACATCTAACTTCCTAGAATGAAAACTCTTAAATGGTAGTTTATCTTTTAGGGAAAACAAATCCTATACCAGGTTTTGCTCTTAAAATGTTACTTTGAGTGTAAAGTGGAGAAACTCACTGGGGCCAAGGACATCTCTACTGTGACAGAGCAAGGCTAGATGCCCTGAAGACCAGTTCTCTCCCCCATACTCACTATCCCTCGTGGAAACATCATTGCCATTTTAATTGTTCTGGACCTATGTGCCAGCACCAGACATCCTTTTAATGATCAATGGATGTGAAGTTCAAAATTTTCCCTTCATGCCCCTCATCAACAAATTGATACCTAATTTCCATCTGATTAAGACAAAAATGTCTCTCCAGTAAGGGAGTTTGCTTATCCCCTAGAGAGATGTATTTGGAAAATAAGAAACAATCCAAACTGGCTAATGTAAAATTTAATTTTCACTGTTATAAGTATAAGAAAGAGCCAATTGTCCATATTTAAAGGACATTATTTACATTGTCTCGCAATGTTCTAAGAAAAATGTAGTGGTGCATGTGAGTTATAACTCTAGTACCCCTCACATGGGTCTAGGCATGCAACCCCACAAGGGTTTCTGAGTTGTCATATGCCCTCTCTCTAACCAAATACCCAAAGTGGGAGACGATTAAAAAATACCTTTTCTGGGGATCAAATGCCACTAATATTAAGACTGTATTCTATTGTTTTGATGCAAGATATTAAGGCAGAAATGTGTGAGTATTTCCCAAAGACAGGTGCAGGAATTCAGCAAAAGAGAACATGATACAAATCTCCAATGCAAAGTCATTTGCATAAAAATTATTTTGTCGATAAAAGGTTGGCAGTAGCTTGCTATTCCTACCCCAAATAAGGTTGAGAAGAATGCACCTGGATGTCAGCATAGCCCAAAATCACTTCTCTGGGTGAAGTGGGCAAAAGAAAGAAAGGAAAGTGATCTTTCCCACCGTGCTGCTGGCATGGCTCTCTGGTGCACCTGACCAGTTTGTGTACCTGACAGGTGCTGTGCGGTCATCACTCTTTTCCAGAGAGCCATGGAAATCCCAGGTCCAGGGCCTTTCAGAAAGCTCACCAACTCCACTCCTGCCCTCAGACTCAGCTCAAAAGTTGTGTGAGTGACATTTTGTGTCCCTTGGCATTGCATTTAGCCTGGAAAAGGGAGTGGGAAAACACATCAGTCATCTTCATCCTAATGTGCTCTAAGTTCCCTTTCTCACTAATTTTTTGAATTAAAGTATAAAATTTGTAACTATGTGAGGTGATGGATGCTAACTGACCTTATCATGGTAATCATTCCCCAGTATATACACGCATCAAATCATCATGCTGTACACCTTAAACTTATACAATGTCCTATCTCAATAAAACTAGAAAAAATATCCAAGTATAATTTTGCTTGAAAAGGCAAGACTCACTGATCTTTACAGATTTTAATTTGCTTTAGGCCAGCCAAAGTTCCTCAAGTTAGAAAACCAAAACCTGTGGGTGGCAGCCTTTCTGTGTATTACAGCTTGTCAAATACTCTAGAGTTGAAAGTTTAGGTGTCATTGGTTCCACTGCAAATTGTGTTCTGATGTGCACTCCTCCAAAAGGAAAAAGAAAAGAAGAGAGAAAACCAAGAAATTAACTATAAACAATGAATAACAAAGCTAGAAACCACAAACACAACCGTCAGTTTGCTGGGCACCCAGCAATATATGACCACTCTTTAAGTTACAGAGTGATTAGTGACAGGTGTGTTTACCTGCATGACACTTGGCTTTCTTTTTATTGTAGAAATGGATGGGGAAGCAGGCACAAGCCGTTTCCTTACATACTTAGAAAACTTAGTGGTTTTCTAGAAGTGTTCAAAGATGTAGTAAACAAGATTTTTTATATCTCCTTGATAAACAGGTTTTTAATGCTTTGCCCTATATTTGTACAAAGATGTACTTAATAGACCCGATTTATAGTGAGGACGGGTCTCAGGTTTGCCTCCTGTGTGGCCACCAGAGGTTGGCTTATTTATTTATTTTCATTTTCAACTGCCTTTGCCCCCGAGGATCTCATTAGAGTGAGGAATGAGTATAAGGAAAACGTGGGTGGGTTATACTGCCCTTCTGTATCCCAGACACACTCACATTCCTTCACATGTCCCTGCAAACCTACGTAGATCCTCAGGGCACAACACAACAAGAAAACAAACAGGAGATCTGTTTGTACCCAGGGTCCCTGGGAAGGCCGACTGCTCATGCAGATTCCCTCCTTTTTACCTTGAAAACCCAGGGCACGTACAGGAAAGTAAAGGCTCTGCACGTCAGTAAAAGGAGGTGACCACACCACGGACAATTCAATAGTTTCACAGAACCTTAAAGATGCCCCACCATTAAAATATTACGTAATTAACCCACTGTACAACCCAGACATCAGAATTACAGGTGGAGAAATTCTAGGGTTGTGGAATCCGAGGCACCAGCGGTCCTTGGTCCGGCTGTTCATAAGAGTCAATGAGGCCTGGGTAGAGAAATGGCAATGAACTCATTCTGATAGCCTTAGTCCCAGGCAAGCTTCATCTCTGCCATAAATGGAGAGCAGAGGTCAGGTGAGGACCACGGTCAGGACAGTAGGGCAGGAGTTGGCCGTATGTTATTGTACTACAAGGACAGAGATTTCTTGTCCATGTGAAGAACTGTCTGGCCACGAGCAGGAAGGTATCTGAGGGACTGCTCTGCATGTGTTCGAAGTGAGTTCCTACATAACCCTATCTGACTGTGTTCCCCCAGGCATCCATCTTCCCTTGTCCCCAAGCTTGTAAAGGTGCCAATTTAGAATTAAATGTGAAACAACCAACCAAAAATGTTAATGGTAATCAAGAGCTTCATTTCCCCAGGTTTAATCCTGTGTATAAATCATGTGGCCTCGGTATTAGTTTCAAGCCCTCTGGGTAGGACTGCAGGAGCTCCCCTGTGACTGATGGGCAAATCCAGGACCTGTGCCCCCAGCTGACATGCAGTCTGGCGTGCCTGCACTGTCCAGGGGGTAGTGGACAGGAGTGAAATAAAAGGACAGCAGCATGGTCCAGGATCAGGTGGCTGTGAGCGTTTAACAAATTGCATTGCATTCAATGTGATGGTTGTATCTGGAAAACCTCTTTCCTAGTTGAGCTGACCTAGATGGGTTCCCAGATAGCAGCCTTTGGGAACTGCAACTACCAGTGAGTAATTTGACAGAAAGAGTTGAATAATTTTTTGTTTCAAACACCTAGGGCCTCGTACAACTTGGCTGGTTCAATTGTTTTGAGATGTATTCCTATTTCGGTATGGGGATTAGTTTTGAAACTGTGCCCTCTGAGTTCAGCACTATGTATACCTCACATTTCTAGCCAACTCTTAACATACAGCAAGATGGTTTATTATTATTATGTTTGAATATGGAAGCAGACCCACTGCTCTTCCTCAGTCTCCAGAAGCTGACCAGCCTAACTGCTATCACCTGAGACATTGGTTAGAAATTTTTCTATTCATAGAGGAGAAAATCCTGAAGATTAAGAGGGGACACCCAAGAAATCTGGGTTCATTATTGACTGTTGCTAATTAGTTGTATGATTTTAAACCGGTCTCTGGATGCCAATTGATTAGCAATAGACTGACCATGAACTTTATTTATTGTCTGTACCAGATGCTATTAGAGTGAGAGAGGGCAGTACTCACAGTAACGGAAGGACAGTAAACATAAAGCAGAACAGTCCCGGGCAGGACGCAACACATGGTCACCTTTTATGTCAATGGAAGCCACTAGTGTTTCCACCACAGGGAAGCTGTTCAGAGAGACACTTTGCCCTCAGCACTCAGCAGATCAACTACCTGTCTTACCTATTGTGATTCCAAAGAGGACTTCATTTGGAAGAAAAGTTCCCATAGGGGGAAGGGTGTCCTGAGGATCTCAGATCTAGAGAAGAAATGGTAAGAGAGTAGAAGGCAAATTTCAGTATGAGAAGCTATATGGCAGCCCTGCAAAGGAAGTGATCCTCTATCCCACTGTGAGGAGGGAAGGCCAGTGTGGACCCATCTATCACTCCCCAGGAGTGGAGGTGGAATTTGGGTGGCAACAAAGTAGAATTTGTCCCTTTCTCTATGTCCACAGAAATAGAGAGAAAGAGAGAGAGATCACCCACAGACCCACAGATGTGGCACTGAATTCACCCAGACCTATATGTTCCTGATTTGGAGAAGAGAAATATTGCCTCTGCTTATGTCTTCTGTCTCCCACCCCAAGCCCCCACCTCTCTTATTTTTGTGATTTTCCTTTTCTGCCCCCTCACTTTCCCTCTCCCCTGTGGATACCTGGGGCATGGAGCTCCCGTAAGCTCCTTGAGGATGGGAGACTTCTCTGTTTTGTTCAACTAGAACATCCAGGATACCATCTGGTACATGGCAAGTCTTCCAAAAGTACTGTGAAGTGACTAAAGAATGAGCTCAACTGAAAAAAAAAGAAAAACCAACATGACCAGAAGACTGAGGACTCAGAAAGGAGGAGAGAAAACATGGGAACCAACCTCAGCATGCATGTGCATCTCACTTTCTCCATCAGGTGTGCACCTTTCCACCTCCTGGAGCCTGCTTCTTCTGCCATCTCCCTCGACCTCTCCCCTTCAGGCCTGACATGCTCCTCATATCTGGGTATCATAGTCTGAGCAGCTTATAAACTACACAAGTTTATTTCTCATGGTTTTGGAGACCGGAAGTCTGGATCAGGATACCAGCATGGTCAGAGGGTGGCACCCTTATTTAGTTTTGTAAATGGCTACCTTCTCACTATGTCCTCTCATGGTGGAGGGAGATTCTCTCTCTGTCTTTCTCTGTCTTTGTTCCTCTCCCTGTCTCTGCCTTTCTGTCTGTCTGCCCCCTCCCTCTCTCGTCTCTTCTCATAAGGGCACTAATCCCATCATGATGGCTCTGCTCTCATAAACTGAGGACCTCCCATAGTCCCCGCCTCCTAATACCATTGCCTTGTGGATTAGGGTTTCAGGATATGGATTTGCGGGACACAAACATTGTCTATAGCATCTTCATTTATGTACATACAATGGAAGACTACTCAGCCATAAAAAAAGAATGAAATTTTCTGTTTGAGGCAACATGGATGGACTTGGAGGGCATTATGCTAAGTAAAATAAGTCAGACAGAAAAAGACAAATACTGCATGATATCACTTATATGTGGAATCTAAAAAAACACAACAAACAAGTGAATAGAACAAGAAAGAGACAGACTCACAGATATAGAGAACAAACGAGTGGTGATAAGTGGGGAGAGGGAAGGGGGAGGGGCAATATAGGTGTAGGGGATTAAAAGGTAAAAACTCTTTGGTATAAAATAAGGTACAAGGATATATTGTACAAATAGGGAATATAGCCAATATTTTATAATAACTAGAAATGGAGTATAATCTTTAAAAATTGTGAATCACCATATTGTACTCCTGTAATTTACATAATATTACTGTACACCAGCTATACTTCAAATCAGTCAATCGATCGATCAATCAATCAATAAACCAGATCCAGGAGTAAGGCAGGAGAATACTGTGTGATATGAATGTTTTCAGGAGGCAGGACTTAATGATCCATATGTCCTCATTTTGGAACTCTGGAAGTTTGAATGCGTGGTTTATGCTTGGAATTTTCTATAACTTAATTTTATGTCGATGACAGCCAATGGTGGTGATAATAATAGTAGTTGGCCCACACTGAGTTCTCACCCTGTGCTGAGTACCAAACTCAACACTTTACGTGAAGACTTTCACTGCATTTTCAGTCATCCTTTGAGATCACATTATTAACCACACGTTAGGGGTAAGGATGCGGAGACAAGGCTTGCGCTTTCACGGGAAAGATCTGAGTGGGAAGAGATGAAGAGCTGTGTCCCGTGGTGGATCACCAGCGGACTTATTAGCATCAGGAGCGGATCGCGGATCGCACGATAGGAGCGGAAGACGAGTGGCCGCTGCTCCCAGCACCCCCAGTCCCCTCTGTGTCCTCTGTGTCAGGGTAAGTGATGCCTTTCGAAATTAATTATTTGATTGTCTTCCCTTGCATTTACTTGTCTTTCTTAAATAATGGAATCACAGCCTGGAAAAAAGTCCGTGATAGTTATATTTCCCCTATTCCCAGATGAGCAATATTGAAATAAACTCGTATGAGAACGTGTTCTAAATGGCTGTGTGCCCTATACAGATTACTGGACAGAAATTCCAGGATGCTTTAATGCCCCAAACAGTCCCCAAAGTGCTTTGTCTACTTATGTTATGTGATTCATTGATCCACTGTAGAACTGAATTAACAAATAAAGAGATCGCCAGAGTGAGATTTCTTCAAAGTAAACCAGAAAATCAGTGGCAGAGAAACAGACCTTCCCAGAGTATATTACTGATCAAATAAAACTCTTTATTTTCTGGTCAACTCTAATGTAAAAGCTTTTAAAGAGTATAATATTAGTTGACAATATTGTAAAATAATAGAGATAATTTTTAACTGTATGTGAATTTGTGGGTCTTTTATATGATTACAATGACTTTCTTCTTTCCTTGTTAGCAGGCACTTTATTCATTTGATCTTAAAATCAAGGTTAAACAAACTCTGCATTTCAACCTCTATATTCCCAAGGTTAAACATAACATATGCTTCATTCTTGAGCCCTAATTATGCTCCCAACCATTTGTCCCATGTATTATGACTCCCAAACACACTGTGAGAAGAAGAAATTACAAACTTAACAATTTTTGAAAGAATCCAAATCCAATTAGATAATCATCTGATTTATATGTTATACCTGCAGAGTGAAGCACAATGTAAAAAAATGAGCTGTAATTATTTTGGGAAATGTTCCAGAGACACCAGAAATACATCATTTACAATAAGTTATTACAACTTCCTTTTCCTTGTTGTTTCTTTATATACTGTAATTACAGTATTGATTATCTGAAGGATTAGTCCATGACTAAGTGAACATAACCTGCTTTGCCTGGTTAAATCAGTAAACACTACATGTCACTGATTCCTAGCATTTTGTACCAATTAGTAACCAGAGAGTAACTGCTCATGTATCATGAGCTTATCATTAGATATTTTGGATTTGTGAGAATTGCTTCATGCACATGTGGAACTCATCTTTCCCGATGCACGTGAAATGCTTCCTTGGAATAACAGATTGTTGAGATTGACATTTTGGCATTTTTGTCTGCTAAGAAACAAAAGCCAAAGACATATAGATGATCTGGTCTCAGCATTTATACCCCAACTCTCATGAAGTACCTTAGACCTTTAGAGGCAATTCCAATAATTTGCTTAGTATTTCTCCCTAGAATTTTCTTGAGGAAAACCCAAATCATAAGCATTGTTTATACACACCCTTACTGGAAGAAAATGTAGGCTTACATTTCAGATTTTTCTTAGAAAAACAGTGGAGGAACCTCAAGCCTAAGCATTGCCACCCACCTGGACTTGACACCTTCAGCCAGTGGAGTGCTCATGAAAGTTCATCCACTGGGGTGGGAGGGTTGTTTAATTTGTGTTACAGTTAGTCCCCTCCACAGGAACCTTCAAGTTGGAAACTTTCAAAGACTTGAATATGTGTTCTGTCAACGTCAGGTACGAGTGGAATTGCAGCTTGTCCTCCATCTCCTGTTGTTGAGGATCCTTCAGCTCTACCATCTCCCACCTGCTCTCCCTCCTCCAGTCAGTAACTCTTCCTGCTGTTCACTCGATGCCAGCCCCTGTGTGCCAGCCGTTGTACTGTACTGCTGTACTTTTCAAGGTACCGTACTGTAAGATTAAAAAGTTTTCTTTATTTTTTTGCGCTTGTTTTTTTTCTGTATTATTTGTGTGAAAAGTATTATAAACCTATTACAGTACAGTACTATAGAGCCGATTGTGTTAGTTGGATACCTAGGCTAACTTACTAACAAATTAGACTGACAAATGCACTCTCGGAACAGAAGTCGTTTGTATGTAGGGAACTTATTGTATTGTTCTTAAATTGAAGAAGGATCCTTAATTCTTTAGCTGTCTTTCAGTTTCAAGTGAATGGAATCCTCTTAAATCAAGCAGGTCCATTTGGCATTTAATCCAGTGACGGACTACCTCTCAGACAGAAAGAACTTTTCATAATTCAGAGTACTTTATGCAGAAATCCAAGAGCCGGCCATATACTTTTCTTCTTCAAATAGATCTGTCATAGCTTCATTTTCACACTCTATCCATTTCCTAGGAGTTCTAATGTGTCTTTTAAGTTCACATATTTTCACTTCATTCTTTTAAAATACCCATATGATGAACTTAATATGCAACCTATTTAAAAGCATAAATAAATACACCCAAGTGAATTAGAGTCAGAGGTCATGTTTGGTTTTACAGGCAAAGACATCATTTCTTTGAATAAGAACATCATAGAATTGCCCGGCCACAAATTGTAGGTTTTATGCCAGATCCTCTCCAACTACAATGAGCTTTTCCAGTTAAATTATTTTTTCACTGGTGGAAGATTGAATAGAGCAATAATCTTGTGAAATACTCTGTGGAGCCTTTATGTATAAGAAGTCTGGAAGGTACTGCAAATCCTTATTTTCTAAGAGCGATATAAATGGATGCAATTTGGTCATGTGTGCACACACACACACATGCATGCATAAACAGGTAGCCTTTGTTGGTGGCTCTGAGAATTGATGTAACTCTTTTGTAAAAAAAAAGTCAAAAAATAGCAAGAATCGTCTATATTTGTATACTTTTACATTCCATAAATTGAACTCCTAGAACTTATTCAAAAACTAATCATTTAATAAAAACATAAATATATACGATGGATATGTCCCTCCAATACTATAAATAATAACAAAATATGGAACATTACAATACATTAAAATTATTATTATAGAATCCATATAGAAGAATAGAAATTGTAACACATTGTTCCAAGAAAAGAGCAGGTTTGCCACTATGATTTCAATTATGTTAAATTGATTACATTAAACATTTTCAAAAGTAATATTTTATTTTCAGCTAAAATAAATAATTGTAAAGAGATAAGTTTTAAAATACTGGTATTTGGCAGCTAAACATTATTATAAAAGAAATAAGTTTAAAAACCCTAAGAAAATCCCAGTGTCATCACATTTTAATTATAACATGGCATTAGTGTCACTCAAAGGTTTTTGAAAATTTATTTGTGTAAAAATTTTTAGATAGAAATTAAAAGGACAATGGCATCTGTGTGAAGGTGAAATTTGGGGTGATTAGGGGAGCAGTGGAGCCCTGGTTTTCGTTTTGATAAAACAGTGACTTCAGAATCCATTACTCTGATCTTGACATTTCAGGGCTAAGAAGCCTGCAAGTACCACGAGCATACACGTGTCTGTTCCACTGGTCCTTGTGTTCAGCACAGTGAGTCAGGAATCAGGGAGCGTCCGTAATCCAATACAGGCAGCAGGACCCCGAGTATCGGATTTCCCCAAGGCCAGTCAAAGAGTGTACTGTTCAGAGGGGAACCACGTAAAGAGTGGAAATTAGGTCAGTGTGTTAGAGAACTAATTAGAACGGTCCCTTTATAAGAATCAGAAAATGTGTACTAGAGCTATTTTATTAGATGTGGGGAGGATGTAAAAAGTAAGCAGAGCTTAGATGTGGACGCGGGGACCCCTTTAAAGACAGAGATGCATGTTTCAACTGTGAGGAAACACAGCTGTATTTGTTTATTAGGGGAAATAGTAAGTTATAAAAACTCTCCCCAAACAAAATCACTTTCCTCCACTAAATGGAGGATGAACAGAGGTGTCACATGGCGGACAGGCATCACCAATCCCTCTTGGGGGTTGGGGATAAACTTAGCAAAACCTTCAAATGTTTACTGTATAATGAGGCGTCAGAAACCTGGCCTGCTAAGTAATGTTGCCTCAAGAGTCTGAGAGGAAGATGGGTCTCAGCTTATTCCACACTAGGGACCAAATCAAACCCCTGGTGATTTCCATCAGCTCTCAGGAGCAGATACTTTTGCAGGGCTGGGCAGGAAATTAGGCTATTAAATTACAGCCTTTCTCCGAGAGGCGCTGTCATTCTCTTCCCCCTTCCTGCAGATGTTCTATCAAAGCAAGTCATTGTGGCCATTTATCTTGCCAAACTTAAAATACCTTCTCCAGAACTAATTTTTCCCTCAGTACTTGAGGTCTTTGTACTCTCTGTCTTGCTTCCCTGATCTCGTATGGATCTAAGATTAATTTGCACCAGCTAGGAGTTCAACAACAAAATCACTTTCAATTGGGTCAGATGGGGTCACTGTGGGCCCAGTAGTGTGAGGAAAGAAATAGATTATTATCATTCCAGAAGCACAGTGCTAAGGTTCAGTATGAGGAGAGAGAAGCACATTCCCATCAAAGCAATAAATAATTCTTTTCAAAGCGTCAGAAACAAATAGGAATTGGGCTTGCTTTCCACCAGCCTTTACAGAAACTGTACATAAGTGGGTCAACTACGCCCTTGAGGAGGTGAGGAAAATTATCAAATGAGATTTGTGGTACCTTTGGTAGAACTGCATTAGGACCATTTGCCCCTGTCACTGGCAGGACCACTGATGGATCTCCTGTCCTCTCTTTAGCATATTTAAATTAAGCACACACTTTCTATATAGACATATTCTCTGACATTTCATAGGAAGCATCTTACAAGAGGACTTCAGAGCACTTCTCTTAAAAACAAACCTAAACAATGGTTGTATTTATTTCCCTTTGTCGTTGAAATGTACCATCAGTGGAAAAGGCATCCAGTGAGTAAATCAAAACCAAGCTGCGTAGGTCACATTTTTAGCTTTTTGTTTGGTCACTGAGGTTGAAAGAAAATCAAGAATAAGCAGCGGAGCTTTCTCTGTTTCTTCCTTAAAAACGTCAAAATTTACAATGGCTCGTGACAGTTTATTAGTTTAAAAATGTATTAGTTGCATGAAAAATATTCCTTATTACTCTTTATCTCTCTTAATTCAAAATGTATTAGTGGGTGTCAGCCATGTAGAAATACACTGTGATGGGTATTTAGAGCAATGGACAGATGAATCAACTCTGGGCCTCATCCTCAATGAGCTTGCATCAGACTATCCCATACCTGAGAAATATGGGATTAACAAAGTAAGATTATTTTTAATTGGAAAAAAGTAATGCATTCTCTATTTGTAAATGATTATTGTAGGTAAGTGTAGGTATTATTTCATTTAATTGCCACAAACATCCTGGAAAGTTGTTGTATGACTCTGGTTTCAATCACACAGATTGAAATCAGTTCTAGCTTATTTAAACAAAAGGGGATTTATTATAGGCTACCGATTGTCAGAAGGACTGAAGAAAAGCCAATCTAGGCTGAGGTTTCAGGGTTGATTACCTTGATAACACGCAGACTAGACTTACACCATCAAGGAAGCCGTTGGCCTGTGGAATCAGGACATGATAGTTAATTCATGAACCCACGAAGCAGCCATTGGCTCCCAGAGCACATCACAGAATGGGTGTCCCACAAACCCCCTCTACCCCCTAGGATCCATTCCAACATTCCAAGTAACTCTGATGGACAGAAGTGACAGTACTTCCAGTACCTTTGCCTCTATTAGTCTGAAAAACACAGTTTTTAGCTCTCCAGCCTCTACACTCCTGCACAGGTTTGGATCAACCAACCAGCAGTACCTGCCACAGTGGTCAGGATCCCATTTTTCACAGAAAGGACCAAATTTAGGGAAGATTTATGTAGAGCAAATTCGTTATAAAGCCCCAATGTAGCAGGGCTATGAGTCAAATATAACCCCAAAGCCTCTCTCAACCCCGTTTCATTCACAGTCAACCAACTGAGCAAAAATGTGCTTATAAAGTACTTCCGAGCATTTGTGGATTAAAGAGGAGGAAGTCGCTGGTTCTAACTGGTGAGAAGGCCGAGTCCACTGCTGGTACTCACAGAGGTTCTCTGACGGGACAGGCACTTGGAATGTTCTTAGAAAGCATAGAATCTAAACGTGAGCGTGGAGAAGGAGAAGGGCCTTCCAGGGAGAAAAACACAACAACTGGGTGAAGGCGCAGAGGCAAATGATTACACGAAGGGCGAGTCTTGTTAAAATGAAGAGAAGTGAAGAGGCTGGAAGGGGAGAAATTGCACAGAAACGTGTCTTTTCCTCACTCTGGACTTTGCTCTCCAGTAGGGCGTCTGGCCTTAGAACGTCACTGAGGTATTTGAGATGGGAAGGGACATGGTCAGATTGATGCTTCAGGAAACTCGATCACTTCATCCATGCTCCTTCATAACGGAATAAGAATTTTCTGTAAAGATGTGCTTACAACACAATCAGAATTGGCAACTGACCCAGTTAACAGGGCTGGACTTGGCCCCCGTGTGACCTGTCCTTGTGGACAGCGATCGTGTGCCTGGAAGTCGGGATCCATGTGAGCCACACAGAGCCCTGTCTCATGTAAACACAGCAGTGTTTGCTGTACACAAAACACTCATTTCTACAGACCTCTGTGATTGTACAAAGTGGTAGGGAAGGAAGCCCTTGGAATTCACAAAAGGAAGAAAAGATCAAAAAAAGTGAGAAGTGAATACAAAGAGATGCTTGTAAATGTCTTTGAGGGAAAAATAATACACCTAAAGACCTGCTGCCCTGCATTTGGATAATTATAAAAGTGAAGTACAGAATGAGTCCATCACCTTGCTCTCCTGAATGTACATGAACTCGCTGAAACGGCATGGAAACATTCCTACATTTCCTGTGACTGGGGAAGGAGGAACTTCAGGAATTCAGTAGAATCCAATCTGCAGGCCACCAGCCTCCGATGGGAAGGTCCTGGAGCTAAATTACTGTCCCCCCGTGAATATGAATTCAACCCAAGCAAACCCTTCAGGAAGAGCAGCAAATCAGGAAGCCCACCCACCTGGTAGGGAGATGCTTGCTCTGTGCTCCCAGAGTCTGCTCTGGTTGTGGTTGAGGCACAGACGTGGGTTCTGGCACACACATGCAGATGCACACACAGACAGGCACGCACACACCCCCTACACATGTGCGCACCAAAGCCCTAAGGTCAACAACATCATAACTAACAAAAAGCCAGAGCCTTGGAACTTGCCCTTGGGCCCGTGCATTATAAAAGGCCAGCAGGGCAAACATTTACAGGAGAACGTCTATGGAGCTGGTGCTGGGGAAGAAACATTTCAGCCATCCCTTCTCCTGGTCATTCTAGCCGTACTGGCAAGAAAATTTAAAATGAGAAGGAAAAAACGAGAATGCTTATTCATGGTAAAGGTGTCAGATTAAAAGAGGTAATGATTTAATTGAGCAAATGCAACAGGCCTTTTAAAATATATGTTTGTGAATGCTGAAGTTTGCATTTTATAACAGCCTTTCAACTTTCTAATGACCTAGGTAAGCCTTAATTTTGCCAGTAAACAGAGAAGGGCAGGAGGATGAAAACAGGGGAAACCAACACAGTTGCCTTGCTGTCCATCAGGGAAGGAGTATGGGGGACATGGGAGAGGGGGAGGGACACCCCGGTCCTGTGTGAGGATTTGGGGAGAGAGAGCAAGAGGCAAGAGGCGGCTGCAGCCTTGAGAAGGTCATTTGTGAAAGAAGAGATCAGTTTCAAGGAGTTTATAATTTCAGCAATTATTTCAAATATAAGTTCTTCTTCCATTTCTTGCCCCAGATCTTAAACAAATCACACGTTTGTGTTAGGGCAGCATCAGATGTGGATGTCCGTGTGTGCTGAGGAAAAGCACCCCTGAGAACTTGGGAAGAGGCGCACGTGGGGTTACTTTCCTAAAATAATAATAATAAATAAAAGTGAAGAAACGTATCTTCCTAAAAGAAAAATGAAAAATTCTCATAAACTCGGGAGACAGCAACACCAAATTCGGCAGCTGCAGTTGAAGTTCCCTGTCGTTCACCTACTTAATGTCGCCGAGTAGAAATATCTGGATTTTACCCCCTGGACGGGAGTGCTGTGCCACCCTCCTATTTTCACACTTAATTGTCCTCTTTCCCGTTCAGTTGGTGCCTTAAAACGATACTCACTCTAAGTTGACAAAGCATCCTCATCATATGGAGGTCCATGATAAAGCTGCTGTTTAAAGTACATGACCTTGAATGCTAAGGTACACACACACACAGATATATGAGTGTACACATGTGTACATATATACACATGCATTTATGCATACACATATGCAAACAAGTCTACGTACATGTGTTTCACCTGCATGCGTACACATGCATATACACATATCTACATATACACATACACACGTAAGTATAGTTCCAATAGAGATTGTCATCAAAATATGACAGTACTTTTGTAACCCATTAAATGGTTAACGAGGCAGGGTTTTTGAAATGATCTAACGTTGGCAGGAGAGCAGAAGCAACCCACACACTGCTGATGGGAAGGTAAATGTCTTTATGGAAGCTCATTTGACATGCTTATTGGAAACATTAATCATACCAGTGCATGGCAAGGTCTTCTGTTATTGGGATTTTATCCTAAATATAAACAAGAATTTAGGTATTGATTTACCTGCAAGGATATTCACTGCAACTCTGTTTATGAATAATGAGAAACTGAAAACAAAATACTCATTTTATAGTAGAGATTTGGTGGAGTAAATGGTGGTGAATACTTAAAATAGGACATGAAGCAGCCATTTAGGATTATATTATATTCATAAATGTAGTCACATATGAAGATATTGAGTGGAATAAACATAGCTTATAAAACATGTTATGCACTTTGAACACATTTATATAATGTAGTTATAAATATATATTGTAGGAGCTGGAATAATGTTTGAGGTGGAGAGAATACTGGTGATTTTTACCTATATTTCACTTAAATGTTTTCAAAATATTTTACTACTAACAAGTATATTAATGTATCATTTTATCATGGGCATATGTAAATGCACTTTGTGCTACATATTAACACTCTGCTATTTACTGCTACAGGAATTTCTTCAACTTTTCTCTTTTTCTTAATATGCAGTCTCCTTCAGAAACTGGTCATAATTTTTTTTAAAGTCTTTATTATTGTGTATCTCAATATTTTGATACTTGTAGTAGCAACATGTGATTATGAGACAAATCTGGTAAAACTATAGGAGATTAAGATTTAGCCTGTGATATTTTGGAAAATTTAATAAGTGCAGTCGTTAAAGTACTTCACCAGAATAAAGATGAAATTGCCACACGCTGGCATTAAAGTGAGGGATATCATTGCCTTCCCTAAGTCACAAAAATGTTACCTTACTAATCATCTGAAATTCTCATTTGGAGCCCTTTCCTGTCATATGTAAGAAAATTCAAATGTATTTGCCTGTGTGTGTATGTTTTTTCTATTATGTATTTGGTCATCCTATCCCCTTGCTCAGCAGCCTTCCACTTCAGCGAAGATGATGACTGTGGAAGAGAAATCTCCTTAGGTGCATGTTTTTTGTGGTTAAGACTCATGTGCCCAAATAATACATCTTGGAGAAGGTCAAGCCTGAAGTACGAAGGATCAGGAAATGTGACACGTTTCATCGAGACAGTGCCAGGTGCAGAAGAACCCAAGAAATCTGGGCTGGAGTCCCAGGCTCACCGTTAGAAATCTGTTTGTCTTCAGCCTGATTCTCATTCTCTCTGACTTCAGTGAACTGACGACCGAGTGAACATTGAAATTCTTTCTCTGCTTCCTTCTTGCAAGTTTCACTTCACATGAATTGGCATGAGGACAAACTGAAGTCTCAGGAGAATTTGACAAGTGTTAACATTTATCTAAATATTTAATATTGAATTAATAATACATTTAATAATAATAAATAACTTAAATATTAAGTATAAGACAATCCTATTATTATCTTTAATAATTCTCTGGTCCCTTGTCCTAAAATGGAGTCACCTTCACAACAAAGCTCTTTCTTTGTCAACTCCTCAAGGCAAAAACAAATTATATGAGACCGAGGTGGGCTCCTTAAGTCTGCATTCCAATGCAAAGGGAGTAAAGAATAAAAATAGATTTTTCATCTGACATATGAAGCAAAATAAAAATAGCAATAATAAATCAACTTATAATAAAAATCATATAAACATGTATCAATTTACATGTCCGTGCTGAGCACTGTTGTAAATATTTTCCACAGATTGATTTATATATTCCATATAGCAATCCTGTAAGCAGATGCCATCATTATCTCCGCTTTATATTTGAAGAAACTGAAGGTGACATCTAGCATCTAACAGTCTGGCTCCATAACCATCTCCTCTAACCTTATCCTCTGTGACTTCTTTCATCTAAGAATCATTCTGAAGATAACTAAAGAAAAGAGATGGTTTTATGTTTTATATGCTGTTCTCATTAGATCCTGTGTTCCAGTTGTGACTTTATAGAACACAGAATACTTTGATGAAAGTGGAAGGGATTTCGAAGAAATGCCATTTCTTCCGAGAAGGATTTAGAGTCAGGTGGACCCAACCTTGAAACGTAAGTTCTGTTTCTCATCAGCTTTGTTGCTTTGGGCACATTTCTGAGCTGCAGTTTCTTCACATTAAAGTCAAGGAATAACAAGTATTTTGTGACAAAAAGTAAAATATTTATGAATAGTCCTGCCACAAAGCCTTTCAGAGGAGGGAACCCATAAATGCTGGACGCAGCATCGCCTACATCACATGCGGAACCAGAGCCTCCACTGTGCTGTAGGGCACCCCCTTGAGTGCCTGACTGGCCCATTTCCTGGGAACTGTCTGGTTCACGTCACGTATATTTTTCATCATAACACAGCCCACCATTTACTAAGCTCAATCATATTCTCTTTGTCTGAGTACAATTTGTACTGAGAAACATAAAGATGTGGAATTGGGATATTAGATAAATTAATGGTACAGTTCAAGGGTCAAAGCCGACAGACTCTGGAGCAGCTCTGTTTATTTCCTTCTCTTAGATTTATTTATTTTTTAATTTTTTCTCCCTACTTATAAGCAAATTATAATTGTTTTCATTATTTTGCAAGGGCTCACTTTAGTTGTTTTCTGTTACTTGCAACAAAGAACTTGAACTAGAATGAGATCCAAGAGACTCTTCCCACTCACTTATACTTTTTCCACTAGCACACAGATCAGAGAATTTGGATGACTACCTTCAGTGCAAACAATAGTGATGATACTTTGACTATAACAGGGTATAGCCACATAGTTTTGCATTTCTTTCCTGAATTTAATGCTCTTTTAATTCTTTATTTCATAGATTTGAAAAATTAGTGTTTCATGAGATCATTTTTCCGGGACTAAAGGTTCAATCTTTCATCTAACCTTAATACTTCTCAATCATTACGAGTTGCAGTAAATAAAAAACACAAATTTATATATGTGTATCATTTCACCAACAACTTGAAAATATTTGATATGAAAAATTAAAAGAAAATACTCCTGAATTGGCAGAGTACTCAAGAATATATTGGTATTCTGCACAATGTTCATTGCAGCTCTATTTACAATAGCCAGGACATGGAAGCAACCTAAGTGTCCATCGACAGATGAATGGATAAAGAAGATGTGGCACATATATACAATGGAATATTACTCAGCCATAAAAAGAAATGAAATTGAGTTATTTGTAGTGAGGTAGATGGACGTAGAGACTGTCATACAGAGTGAGGTAAGTCAGAAAGAGAAAAACAAATACCCTATGCTAACACATATATATGGAATCTAAAAAAAAAAATGGTTATGAAGGACCTAGGGGCAGGATAGGAATAAAGATGCAGGTGTAGAGAACGGACTTGAGGACATGGGAAGGGGGGAAGGGTAAGCTGGGACTATATGAGAGAGTGGCATGGACATATATACACTACCAAATGTAAAATAGATGGCTAGTGGGAAGCAGCTGCATAGCACAGGGAGATCAGCTCAGTGCTCTGTGTCTACCTAGAGGGGTGGGATAGGGAGGGTGGGAGGGAGATGCAAGAGGGAGGAGATATGGGGAGGTATGTATATGTATAGCTGATTCACCTTGTTATAAAGCAGAAGATAACACAACATTGTAAAGCATTTATACTCCAATAAAGATGTTGAAAAAAAGAATATATTGTTATTCTGAATGTATTCACAGCATTCTAAAATAGATTTGTAGGACAAAATGTCAATACTTTGATCCAAAGAAGATTCTTTTTTTTTTAGTGTGTGTGTTCTTAAAGATTTAACTTTCTTCCTCCTCCCATAGTCATTTGGGGCATCTTTCATAATGAAATGCTGTTTTTAAGCCAGGCTTTGAAATCCTAAGCGAAAAAATAGTTAACAAGATCTTTGATTTGTGGTGCTGTATTTTGCAGGTCTTCAGGATTCCGAAAGTGTACAGAAGGTATAAGGGACATTTCTCTTCATCTGATAGATTCTGGTCTCTTCCACGCTGGATGTGAGATCCAGAACTCAGACCTGAGATGAAAGGCCATGGCTTCTAGCCAATGACAACCTAACCTGAGGCTCACTGGCATTGTATTTCCAGACGGAGACAAATTAAACCACATGATTACACATTAGTAATACTATAGCTTCCTAGAAAAGTAAGTGTGTTTTGTTATTACAAGAACACACTGACAATTAGTAGATGTGCTTGATTTAAAATTTTAATGTGCTTATTCAGTGTTACTGTTGTATGATATTATCCTATAGAGATTCTGTCTTTTCAGCAGCTTCATTACAAAACAACAGCATCTATAGGCAGAAAAAGTTATGAGTGACACACATACAATTAAAACATTGTGTAGCAAGCGTTCGTTTTACTCTTTTGTTATGAGACATCTCCTTAATAAAATATGCCTACTCTAAGAAGAATAACTTTGTCTTTTAAAAAGTTAATAGGTGGATTGGTTGAGAACAGAAGCACTTTTTCAGTTAACTATATGAGAATAAAAAGGAAGATGTGAAGAGGGAGAAGTCTGGCCGCAGCAGGACCACGTAACCCCTGTTGACATGAATATGATGCCCGTATGTGAAATAATGAAATGTACATCTCCTCACTTGGGATCCCCTAAGTCTGATTTGTAGGTAGCCCATGAATGCAAAGTAAAAATAGAAAACGAAATTGCCAGCATTAAAATTCCTTTTACTTAAGTCTGTAGTGCCTATAAGCGACGTATACCAACCAACATTGGAAGTAGCAATGAGCCCAAAGCCTTGGCCCTCAGGAGCAAGCAGTTCTGTTCTAGCAGAAACACGTTTCTTTTAGCGATGAATTTCTTCAGCTGAGCAGAAAGAAGGGTCCCTTAGAGATCCAGCCTGATGGCACAAGTTCCTGGGATATTGTTTCAGGTCAGGGCTGTGGGGTAGCTGCAACAGGGCTGTCCAGCGTGGTTCAGAGGGGGCTTGGATGATGAGTGAGCACCTGGACAGAGGACCTTGGTGCAGCCAGCCTGGGGAAGGACCCTTTCGAGTCACCACTGGAGACCTTGGGTGGAAGCCAGTCCTGGGCTTGCTTCCTCTTCATGTCCAGATATGTCAGGTGAAAGTAAAGTGGACTTCAGTCCAGGGGTTTGTTGTAAACTAGGATCCCAAGTGAGATTCCCTGTAATTTAGTCACACCTGTCTGCTCAGCTTTACTCTTCCGGGGCAGGTTTGGGAGATTTAGGCAAATTAAGAATTCGATAAGAATTTTTGGCTGGTACCATTGAACTGTACCCATTGTCAGATAATGATGATAATAAAAGTATAATGATATTTCATCGATTAGGCATTTAAATTCCCAACTTTTGAAGTCTAGCACAGATCCATTGAAATAAGTCACTTCAAAGTGATTTGGAGATGTTTTAAATCATACTTATATCTGTAGAGAGGAACAATAATATGTTAGGCTCTTCAAATGTTAAAAAAGTAATCGCTTTCAAGGAAAATATCATTTTGAGTTGCTGACACACATCCTTACTTTTTGTTCTTCAAGTGAATAGTGGAATGAAACAGCTTTATTTTAATTAATATTTTCAAAAAGTGAAAAACCTTTAAAAAGTGTTATGTTTTCCCCTAAAACCACTAAAAAGCAATCAAGTGTTAATATTAGTGATGTGTCTTCAAACACATGTATGATTACGTGTATGGATAACAGACCAAACATCCTCCGTATGACATTTTGTCTATGACTCATTGTCCACATTGGGGTTCGCTCTTGGTGTTGTACATTCTATGGAGTTGGGCAAATGTCTGATGACATGGATCCATCATTATGGATTCATAAGGGGTAGCTTCGGTGCCCTAAGCATTCTTTGTGCTCTGTCTAGTCGTTTTTTTTTTTTTTCTCAAACCCCTGGAAACCACTGATGTTTTCACTATATCCATAGTCTTACCTTTGTGCCTTGGGGTTCTCGTGTCTATCACGTACAGAAAGAAGAGTTTGCATGGCTATTTCGTAGACCCTTAGTTGTCTGTCTCTTTCTGAGCATGTGGCCACCTAGCTAGAGATTACATTTCCCAGTTTTCCTGTAGGTGTGGCCCTGTGACTAGGTTTCTGCTGATAGAATATGCACAGGAATTATGTATGAAATTGCCACTGCTCTTGTTAAAAATGTTTTCCCCTCCCACGGCCTTGAGCCAAATGTCGGGGTGAATTTGATGACTGCAGACAGAGAACAGACACTAGGAGTTGGAGGAGTAGGAAGCGACCAGAAAGCGCTTTTGAGTAAAAAAACGCAATGGGAAGAGCATCCTCGCCAACCTGCATCAGTCGTAATGTTACATGAGAAATAAACTCCTGTTTCAGTAAAGACTTTGTGATCAGGGGTCCTTTGTTACAGCATCTTAAACGCTACCCTAGTATGCCATTCTTTTATTAATGAAACTGAACACCACTTTGTTGTGTTACATTATTCTTTTTACATGCTATTGGAAACATGCTAATCTTTTTTTTTTGTATATTCTACGTCAGTTTTTTTTAAATGTATAATGCTATTTTTGTTAAATATACATGGGCGTGTGTGTATTAGCAATATTTTTTCTTTTCATCACACCTTGAATGAGTTGTCATTATTGGCATTATGTACACTTGAATGTTTGACAAATTCCCCTATACAACTCTCATGGTGTGGTATTATGGGTACTGGTTAAGCCTTTGGCTTTCTTTTCAATATATTTCACAATAATTAGTGAAATAATTAATATATTTCAATAATTCAATATATTTCAATAATTCAATATATTTCACAATATTTCTTCTCTCCTCTGTGCTCTTTAGAATATTAATGATTTCATTTTAAAAGTCTACTTTTAAATAAGTTTTCAAATTTCCAGTCATATGTTTGGTAAATTACTCTCTTAGAGCCCACAATGCTTTCTCTGTGATTATTTACTAATTTAACCTCTCTGAACATGAGTGACTCCTGGCGTGGAGTTCACACCTGGTGGGATTCTCCTTTTGCCTTCACCACATCAGTGTCAAGCACCAGTAAATGCTCTGTGGCACTGGCAGCACAAGGACCACTAGCATCTGTGGTTCTCACTCTACAGCCATGGGGATGGGGATTAAGACTCCACCAGGACGTAAGAAATTTTATGTTAGACTTTTCTAGACCCTTTAAAAATCCAAATGAGGGGTTGAGTTAAAAACAAACAAACAAACAAGCAAACACTGAGGCATTGTTGGCTGCTGTAGATTCAGGCAGTCTACACAATTTGAGCCTCCCGGATCTTTAATCAGCAATTTGAAGAAATTGTAATTTACCCCCTTCAGTTGCTCATGGGAATGACTGCAGGACTCTCAGTTTATTCAAAGGAGAGCATCAGAAGGGTGTCTGCCTTATTAGACTTAGTTTCACAATGGTTTTCCTTGTAGAAAAAAAAGTTGATGAGTTTTGCTAGTCTTCCTAGAAACCAGAAAAACAATCCCACCACAGGTATTGAGAAAAGATGGATCTTAAGAAGTCTGAATAGTGCAGAAAAATATACCGAGATTTGCAAGGCAGCGTTTATCACTACAGCAGACAAAAACCAACTCAAAAGCAAATGCCAACCCAAATGGAAACATCGATAGACAGAGAGCTATAGACTCAGGGAAGGGGTGAAATAGGAAAAAAAGTGTGCGTTTACTCTCTACATACAATAGGTGAGGTGCTCAGCTAAGAGATGCACATGAACATAGCTGATTGATAACAGCCTTTGTGAACTAGTTCTCCCCATTTTAACTATGAAGAAACAGTTGTGGACACAATCACAGATGCATAGCTCTTCTCAAACAACAGAACACTAAAAAGACTTTGACCTGGAGTCCAGAAGTCTCACATTTTGTTCTATCAGCAACTAGTTGCATCTGCTTCCCTTGCCTTATCTAAAAAAGTGAGAATAAATCATTTGCCATTCTTATTCAAAATATTTGTTAAGAATCACATATTATGATTCATACATAATTGTTTGGAAAAGCAGAAATGCATCAATTTGCATTTTTTAAAACTTTCTCATTGAAGTAAAATATATATAACATAAAATTACCATTTTAACTATTTTTAAGTGTACAGTTCAGTGACATTATTTACATTCACGAGGTTCAATTTGCTTTTGTAGCTGACAAGATTGCTGTTTGAGGCATGGTGTGACTAGTGAACCAAAACATCATGATTGTCTTATTTTGGCTCAGAACAGGAAGTAGTCAATTATTAAAAAGGAACCTTCCCAGAAAAGATGGTAGAATGTTTTTTTTCCAAAGTTAGATGTGCAGGGGTCTTCAAAAATCATATAGTTCAACTGAGGTATAAACAGATTAAATGTCTTGTCAAAGCCACTCCTTTAGATGGTGCAGATGTTGCAATCAAATTTGATGAGCTACAATTTTAGCAAGATTCATAACTTATGTACTTCAGGAAACAGCATGAGTTATCTGTTACTTAATGGTAATTAATGGACTTTGCACCAGTGTTTGGTAACTGCCCTGTACCTCGTCTTGAGTAATGACCTTAAATCAATTCCAAACTGTGGAATTCTCATCCAAACACAAAACCTTTCTTTTGAAAAGAACATTATTAAGTGTCTACAGTAGTGATATGTACAATAATTGTAGGGCTTTTTTGAAAAACGGCTCTAGCTCTTCAACAGTCTGATTCTAATATTGAAGCTTCATGTTTGTTTTAGTGTTTTAACTGTATTGGATCTTTGTTTAGCCCTTTTAACTCAGTGCCAGGGCCAGCTTTATGAGGTGCAACTCGTGAAGACACAAAGGGTCCCACACTGATGCTCTGCTGTCCCGGAATTCCTAAGAATGTCATCTTGGAGCTTGTGTTTTGTAAGGGAAGTCGTATGGCATAGCAGGCAGGTGATCAGAGGACAGACAGACGATATGCGTCTGCCTCGTGTCTGTCTTCCTCCCTGGTCTCCTGGGGTGTTTACGATGCCATCAGGAGCATAGGATTCCGGAGGACCCAGGATGTGGAGTGTGGGGTTGAGACTCAGATCAATGCAGGCCAAGCGTGTGACATCTGCCATGGAGTAAACAGGGCCACTGACGGCCCCAAGATGCCAGAACTTGCTTGAATGAAGAGAGAAGGTAATGGCGTTCTGAGGAACACCAATGACCAGGGAGTCTTATCCTCTTCTCTCTCACTCATTTTATTTCTCTGTGTTTGCCAACTACATACACGGAAAATGGTGGGAGGAAAGGGAAAGATGGACAGCCCTCAGTTTTCCGCTCAGTCCTTCGTTTCTCATCTGTAAGCCTAAGGTGGAGAGTGTCGGGGGGATATGTGTGTATCAAGAAGTGAAATAAAGACAGAGAGTTTTGTGCTACGTTTCCACTGGTTTGGTAAGAATGAAACATATATGCACGTGTGAGCCATGGAATATAAATCGTGTAATTTTGGTGATTTTGTATACAAGTTAAATGGTGAAATACAAGCTAATAATTAAATTAAAAAAAATCTTTCCTTATGGAGAATATTAAAGAAGCAAATAAAAGCATCATAAGTTGAAAAAGAAACTACAGAATAAAGGGAAAGCTATATATTTTAATATCTTTCATGACAAGGTTTTTCTGCTTTTTGAACACGGGGCCCTACATTTTCCTTTGCCTTGAACTTTGCAAGTTACGTAGATGACTCTGCTCAAAGCAGTATCAAATTTGACTTTGTTAAATGTTAAATGTGGTGATATATGATGATTTTGATTCTAAGTGAAAGGCACAAATGTTGTATAAAATTCTCAATTGTTCCTGCATTTTTTTCTTTTTAGTGTTTCAGTGCAAATAAGAAAAAAATAAAAGAAAAAGGAAACCCACATGAAGTAAATTTACCTTGAACACTTCAACCATTAACAAGAACAGGCAAAGTACTATTCTAAATATGTTTTAATTGTAATTAATATAGTTTGAAACTTTTACCATTTCTCCCAAAATACCTAAGTTCATCCATCTCGAGTATAATGTAAAATATGGTCCCCTTTAGTGACAAGTCGGACCTTACGTGTCTCAGTGAAGGGTCTTCACAGCACCAAGGTTTGGCCAGGGACTGTGAAAACCATCTTACCCTTCATGGGCACCCACAGACCATCCCCTTTATTTTGTCTTCTTTTTGCACCTCCTGGATGACCGTTCATTTCATACGTAGTTCTCAGGCACCACATTTCTACCTTTAACCTCAATCTAAGCAAAACCATCTGTGAAAACAGTTTTAGTAGAGAGGTTTTGTTTTTGAAATGCATTAAAATAAATGCCTAATTTTCGAAATAAAAAAGGTGTGTAATCCTTTTCCAGTTTGATTCCACATGTATATTCACTTAGGATGGGCAGAAATAAAAATTAGTTTGCTGACTTTTCAATCTTGAGAAATTTCTAAAGTATAAAAAATATAGTTTTTGCATCACTTGGTGACATGTTTTATGTTGATGATTTGTTCAAACCCCGAAATGTCTTTAACTGAATAACACACAAAAAGGGAACGTATTATCTAGGGCTTCACCCTCCTCCTGCCCCCCATGAAATGCTCCACTTGGCTGTCTTTCCTGGATATCCCTCAGGAAAGCTGCAGTCTTACTTCTCCCTCTGTTAAGATTCTCACCTCCTCCACTTTCTCAGGGCAGTAAACGCCACTAAGTGGGGGGCCAGTATCTCAAGGAAAGCATCCCTCCTCCTCCTCGAGCTCTTTCTCGAGCAGAGTCCATACCATGGACTGGCAGTTCTTCTGGAAGACCTTCCATCGCCTTGAACCAGAATCTTTTACCTTGAAAATTTACCCCTCGGTCCTTACTTCAGTTTGGAGGTGGGAGAAGGCGGCATATATGCACTTGTTGCATTTCACTCTCCGGTGTAATTATTCTATTTCCTACATCTCCTCCAGGCCAGGTGTCTCCTTCAGGATCCTCCCAGAGGGCAAGTTAATCAGTCCTGTCTCCACCCTCCCTCTCTCCTCTCATGTCATCAAGAGAAAAAGCTCTTCTCCTGGATCTGAGCAAATGCCGTCATCGTTCTCAAACGGGCTTTAGAAATGGATCGGTTTTGAAAATGCATAAATTATTCTGTACTTTGCTCATGACAAGCCAGCCCCGGCTGTGATTTACAGAGTAACGGGGAGTGGCTTGCCAGCAAGCTTCTGCCGGCTCCTGCTTTGGGGAAGGCAATAATCTAATGAAATCCATGAACATGGCGTTAAAGAATTTGGGAGGAATTGTGCAAAAGCAAATGCTGTTAGAAAAGGAGCTTAAAGAACCCCTCCCTGTCTGCCTGGGGTGAGTTCATGTTGACTCACAGCACACACTTTCACAGTCATATTTTCTTGACTCAAATAGGCAGCTGGCTTCTCTCCCTTTATTTCAACTGATCTAACTCAAAGCTTTAAGTGGTGCTAAGACGGATAATTGGAAGATTCACGCTTTCACTATTTATGAACTGGCAATTCAGCATTTCGTGTGAATTCAGCTTAACACGAAGACACGTTTATCCACCTATGAATTTACAGTTTTCATAAACTGAAAGCATTTCTGTGGCTGTACTAATCCACAGAGGAAAACACTTTTTTTGGAGCAAAGGAGTTCAACCAGAGGCCAATCTTGGAATATATGTGAGGAAGAGAGAGAAACAGGAGAGGAAGAAATCTCGATGTTCCATTGGAGAGAAATAAAAATAGCTGTGAATGTTATCGTTTTGAAATTGGTACTAGGAACTGGGAGATGTGATCCAAATACCAAGCTACAGCAGCGTGAAGCCTCACCAGATAAAGGTCTGTGATAGGCGTGTGGTTAATCGGCGTTATTATCAGCCCTGTCCAGAGCGACAGGCGGCCAGGACAGCCAGCAGTGCTCTCTGCCCATCTGCTGGCCCTGCCGGCCTACATTTGCAGATTCGTCTAAAGGGGAACCAGGAACCCTAGCATGACTGTCAAGCAGTAGGGGTATGGGGGAGGGGGTTGGGAGGGGTGAACATTTCCCAAACCCAGGCAGTCTTAAATACTGTTTTCCTGATCACAGGAAAGGAATCAGGCTTGTTGCTTAAGATGATAACAATGGAACATCTGCCTTTTTTGTTTCATTCCAGTAATTTGAGATTCTCAGTACAGCCCCTCTTTCAAAAATGACAGTTGATATTTAGACTCACATAGCCTCTCTAGTCTGAAAGAATTAAAGAGCTAACGCTAAAGAAGAGAAGCCTCCCATATTCTCAAAGCCCCGTCTTTGCTTAGCATCTCCTGTGCTGAAAGAATACCCCCTCCCCTGCAACACGCTACTGGCAGGTGGGAGGTTTGGCTGCGTAACATAAATACTTAGATATTACATATTTAGAATAAAAAGAAGGATTTAGGATGAAAAATAAGAGACAGATTTTAGATGTAAATTTTCTTGATTGGAGAAATCATCTATCCCGTGATAAGGTAAAACTGGCATCAGTGTTTATAACGGTAGATGCTTGACACGGATCCTTTTTGTGTTTGGGCAACACCCCTGCAGAACCAGCCATTCAGTGCAGAGAGCTTTATGACAGACTGAATGTATAGCTATTTCCTACCTCGTGCCCAGCACTGTATTAAACACAAGGGACCTTCTAAAAAACCTCAGGCCAGATCCCTAAACTCTAGAGCTGGGAATCTGTACACCAAAGGAGATTTTCATGAAAGAAAAATTAAAGGACACTGTTTATGTGTGCCAACCATGGGCAAAGGGTTAGTGGTAGTACGGAGAACTACTTCTTCTCCACTGGGAGACAGTCCACTGCCTTTCTCAAGCCACTGTCAGCCTCGCATTTGGGCAGGGAGGTAGCTTTTAAGGGAATTACCCCCATATTGCTATTGCCATGATTGAACCCAGCAGACTAAGTTGTCTACCATCTTGGCTTCAGCTGGATTTCTCTCCCAAACCTCTTGCTAAGTTCATTTCTAAAGACTTTGTTTTAATATTCAACATGAAGATCTGCATCCCACAGATTCACAGAGTCGCTAAAAAAACTTGTTATTGTATTCAAACAAGTCAAAATAACATACACAAATTACATACTCTCTAAGCCTCTTTTTAGGTGTGCCACTGGTTTGGGTATTCATACTGGAATTTACTTTTTTCTTTTTTGTTAAATTCACATCTTCTAACAAGGCTTGGGATAGATCTCTGTAATCTCTCTCAACTTCATATTGATGTTGCAATATTACATATTAAACTTCTTCCTTAATTAAATTGAAAGTGTGAGATTATATTAGAAAGTCAAACAATAATGAAAGTGGCTGCCATCCAACAACCACAATTTTCTTTCTTTTCATTTTGCTTCATGTTGCTATAAACACTGTTTTGAGCTTTCTCTTTTTCTTGAAGCCCATGCCTTTTCTCCTCTACGTGAATAGTTAATACTCCTCATACTTCCCAAATAATTATTCTCGTATTGTGCCAAAAACAGGCCAATGATGTGTCGGGAAAACCATAGCATCATGCAGGACAGAAAAAATATGGAAACCAGAATCACTGAGGAGTGTAGGTCTGGGGTCGAACTGACTGTTCTAACTCCTGCATTCGCATGTTATTGATACTGAGCATGGCTGTAAGATGGATTTAGACTCGTCTTTCTCTTCGAGGAAAAGCAAAATTCGGGAGGCACACACTCCGCATGGCTGTGCTTATCGGTACCTTCTGCTTCCAATTCACCACGTTATGTTGATGTACAAAAGGTCTTCAGCGTAGGTCACTGCCACCAGACTGCTTGTTATTCTCTGTCTTAAGGTATACACTAGAGAGTTTTCAACTGCATTATTCTGAGACCGAGTCTGCAAGTAGGCACTCTGCCAGGGCAGTGATGCAGCCCGGCTGGCGGTGCTCCAGAACATTCAGGCTGAACATGGGCTGCGCTGTCTAAGCAATGGCGTGTTGTGCCTGCCGCCTTGACAGCTGCTGAAAGACTTTCTATTATGACCCCACTTAGAAAATCACAGCACAGTGAAGTATGGACTTACAGTGTGGCAGAAACATGTGAACCACTGTGGAGGCAACTGTATGATCAGCCACATCTGGGTTACAGGTGTGAATATGATGCTTGCATTGCCTGTTAATTAATGTCTAGAGAAACACATCCCTAGTGAAATGCTTCGCTCAAAGTTTAAGTATAGTGTGAAAGGGAATCACAGCCTGTGTTTGGAGACTTACATCATGTAACCACTCAGATCTTAGAGGGAAAAAAAGAAACACATCTGAAACTTAATTGATGTTTGTAAAGATATAAAATGAAGGTGATTTTGTTGTTAACATCACATTATCCCAGGGAAACATTCCATTCCATTGACGGAGATTTTTGTTCCAAAACCCAAATAAGGAGATGAAAGCTGAAAACTAAGAAAATGCGCATTGAACATGTACACATTCTGGGTGGGACTTCAGGTTGTTCAGAATTTCTCTGATGCTCTGGTTACCCAAGTACTTCTTTTATAGATATAAAAGAGTGGCCAGCTGATGTTAACTTAAGAAATTTCAACTAAGGACTATGGAAGAGCGAGAACTACAATGCTGGTACCCTGGATTCCAGGGAACAGCTAGTGATGGGTTCAGCCTGTGCATGATACGAGAAGTGAGTTCCCACAGAAGGGTGTGGACAACCATCCTGGTTCCATGATGGGTTCTATTCTACCTGCCCCCATGGAGGATCAATGGACACTCTTGTCACTCTTCATTCTGCTAGTCTACCAAGAGAAATACAGGCAAGGCTCTGAAAATACAACTGGACAATCCCCCAATCAAAACCTCGTATGCAATTATTATTCTTTAAGAGAATCTAATCTAGAGAAACAAGAAAAGGTGTGGAAAAATCTCAACTTGTGAGAAAGTTCAGCCCTTAGACACAGACTTAAAATGCAAAGGCTGTGTAACATAGGTACTTTCACCTGTATTTGTGCGCTTTGATTTTTCTTCAGATCACAAGGACTTTTCATGAGTTCTACAAGTGCCTCTTCCTCATGTCTCATTTCCCCTTTAGATTCAAAATTTATTCAACATATATATATTTTTTGAGATCTGTACTAACTTTGAGAGCAAATGAGCACCTGTCTGTTGACTTGGAAAAAATTACCTATTCTTTGTTCTTAGGAGAAGGAATTAAGAGTCTCCCAGGAAAAACTAGGAAGTGTCCGGTATCATAAAATTTCTGCTGGTCTTCTTCATGGGATTTATTGCCCCCTCAGTCTCCTCTTTTCACTGAACTCATTCGCTGGGAGGCTTCTTTATTATTTCCTCTTAAGTCTAGCTCAAGTCATGATGCCTTCTAACTCCACTCAAAATTCTGTAATAATTACATGTTTTCTAGCAAATAAAGTCCAAATACCTTAGTTGGTATTTAATCCCCTTCAGAATATAACCCCTGTTTATGCTGGTCTCATATCTCGTTAGCACCACGAAGATCAATATTTCAAAAACCTGTACCATGCCCCAAAGAAATCAAGCTTCACAATATTTCCTCTGTTTGAAATATTCCTCCTTCCTCTTCATCCTTGTCCCTCAAATTGCTACTTATCCTTTAAGATTTCTTTCAAAGTCTATCTCAAAAACTCCATAAATGTATATCTTAGCCAAGTAGAATGACTTCCTCTTTTGAAATGATATATATATATATACGGCTCTGCTAGAACTGTAACACCTTTGTCCAGGGACAGATAATACACTTGTCTTACTCATACGTGTGTGTACCCTATAGAACGTAATACATTGAACATGCAGCCAGTGTCTAATTTGTTCATATGTCATCTCATTTAATCCTCTTTACTACTGTGGAAGATTAGTATTGGTAGCAACACTTTGTAGAAGAAGAGGAGAATCAAGGAGGCTAAGCTAATTTATCAAAGGTGTGGTTTTCTTCAAGGGCAGGTTTGAAATTTGACCCCCCTTGTCCCTCCAAGATCTAGGTGTGCTTACTACGTGACATCTTTGTTTTGGAAGGAATGGTTTTGGATGATTGTTCAAATGACTAATGCAATGAGGTACAGCACCTCTACCAGATTACCTCAGTACTCTCGGTTGTAACTTCCAGAGCCAAGAAAATGTCACGTTAAGGACATACACTATTACTGTACAGCTTTACAACATTAACTCTTAAAGATTGTATAATTAATGTCTTCAATGTTTTAAGCAATTAAGGACAAGTGCAGAATCAAATTACAGAAACATCACTGACACGGCATCATAGGAAGTTCTCCCTGTGGTTGGTTATATGGAACCACTTGCACATTTCCAGAGATGTCATCGTACCTCTACTGTCACTTGACAGTCAACCCTCCATGAACACTTGCAAATGGTGGGAAATTTCAAACCTGCTTCAGGGAGACAGAAAACTAATGGCATCCTTTGTTTCTTGTGTGTGTTACTATTGGAATCAGTTAGTATTGTGTAATAAGTTACTTATGTGTATAACTATTGTAATAAGATATTTCACCTTCTCTCCTTTTATCTCATCTTCTCTTTACTTATACTTTTATCAAATATACAGCAAAAATTCTCCTTTCTTTGTGAACTTTACAGCACTCTTTTTCCTAAATAATATAAGAATTACCAATGTTGATTACTAAACAACAATGCTAAGAATTTACATGCATCACCTATAGCGTTTATACTGATTCTGAAATACAGGTTTATTATTCCCATTTTACATATACAAAGAAATAAAAATATCTGCTTTTTGTCAAACATTAATTGATAGATTTTAATTATGAATGTATTTTTTGAACTAGACTATACACCTCTTGTTAGAGAATCAAATACTCCCTATAATACATTTATGGTTTTGTACCTGTATGTTGCTGCATTCAAAATTAGTATCATCACTATAGTAAAACAGGTAGGACCTCAGGTTGGAATATCCAAAATTAGAAGTACTAATGTGATCTTTATAAAATAATTCCCTTTTCTCATACATTCTCAAAGATTCAAAAGTAATTGATTCATTCATTTTTTTCTCCTTAAACTTTGGATATATATAAAGACAACATCAATGGGATTTACTTGTTTTTAAATATCACGAGAATATAAAATGGTCTGAGCTCACAGAAATTAGTATAAAAGAAAGTACACAAGATTCTGTATACTTTCGTCCTATGATAAAGGTAAAAAAACAACAACATGTAATTACGATGAATCATAAACCAAACAGTATTTGTTACCATGTGTTCTCACTCTAACTGCCTTGTCGGTCGAGGAAACTGAAGTTTCAAGAAGTTTAGAAGCCAACAGGCAGAACACACATGAGCTCCTTCTTGTATTGTGTTTCATATGCAGCCACACATGCATGTATACGCACAGACACGTGTGCACACACATAAGCTTGCACACTCTGTGTTAGCTTTCAAGATTAGTGCCTGACCCTCCCCACTGGTGTGGTCCAGCTGCAGACGCCAGCCTCTCAGCTTTCAACTTGAAGGGACACAGCGCCTGCCCTGTGGGGTGGGTGGTAACTCTTCCCTAAGGTTCCACGTGATTCTCCTCCAATACCTGGTTATCTGTAGTTTAGTTCAAATTCTCTCGATGCAAAACAAAACCAAACAAGAAAAAAAGTGTAGTTTGTGTGTTCTGACTGGAAACTGATAAACATACATACTTCTTTCATCCTAGTTTTGGAAGAAGAAAAAAAGCAAAGGGGAGACACAGTTGGACCAGGTTCCTCCTGTCTGCTCTGCCAGCTTCCTGGGAGCTGTGCTGACTGCATAGGTCACCTCAGCTGTAGGACCTCAGTTTCCTTTTCTGTTTTAAACAAAAAGGACATTCTACTGCCAGCTCCAGGACTGCATAAATTAGTTGACAAGATGTAAGCAAAGGGTCCTAGTACAGTGAGACACACTGAGGCACGTAGCAGGCCCTCGACAAGTCAACTGACTCAGGGAGCTGCTGTGCAATGACTTAAAATCCCTCCCTTTCCTCAGTCAGTGACAGCGTCTCTAGCTGTTCCCACGTGGAGGTGGGCGCCTGCAAACAGGAAATAGAGCCCAAAGATCCGCCCTGGGGTAAAGTGAACCCCAGGGAAGAGAGAAACAGCTTTTCAATGATGATAAGCAAAACGATTCTGAGTTTAACTCTTTGGAAAAGTTATTTCATAACTATGAATAATGATGAAGTGTGATTCTGCGATGAAAAACCTATAAAATATTATTCCAACTGCCAGATTTGGGATGCATTTTATAATGTTTGTGGTTGATGATTTACTAGATATGAAAGTATCTTTCTGTAATATAAAATTATACAAGAGCTATCATTCCACCAAGACTACAGAAGAACAGTTTTTGTGATACTACGAAAGTGCATGCAGCTTAGCAGAATTGGAAACAGTGTTATGAGGCATTCAATATACCATGAAAAATGAGCTTTTTCGTATGAATTAACATTCTAGGAGGCTACATCCCAGATAATTCAGGGATATTTCTGAGAGTCTGCTGCATGGCAGGAGGTATGCAGGGCCCTGTGGAGAGGACGGTGGCCTTTGTCACTTTGTCACTGAGTGCTAGGTCCTCCCATTCATCACCTCTAGGACCTCCTAGAGCAACAATTTCAGACATGTAGGGGGGGCTTGATCATAGTTGGGGGATGCTTCTTTGAAATCCCAGAGAGATAGATGGATTCTTATCACACTAACATGTAGGAATACTCCCAAATTTTCCAATGTATTGATTTTAACTAAACAATAAGCAATGGTACCAGGTCAGGATGGCCCCCACCTAACCAAGGATGCTGTTACCTATCCCATCTCCCTAAGGTGGTGATTTCCAGGTGAAAATCTATGGGAAGTTACTTCCTTCTGATAATAGTTGTCAGTTCGGACTGCTGTAACAAACATATCAGAGACTGCAGGGCTTAAACAAGAAACATTTATTTCTCAAGGTTCTGGAGGCTGGTAAGTCCAAGATCAAGGTGCCAGCAGATCCACTGTCTAGTCAGCGTTCTTCCTGACTTGCAGATGGCTGTCTGTCCTCGTATCCTCACATGGCAGAGAAAAGGGAAAGAGAGAGAGAGAAGAAGCAAGCTCTCTCCTGGTGGCTCTTCTTATAAGGGCACTAATTCCATTCACGAGGGCTCCACCTTCATGACCTAAGCACCTCCCAAAAGCCCCAACTCCCAATACACATTGGTGGGTAAGATTTAAACATGAATTTTGGGGGGAAACAAACATTCAGTGGATAGAAGAGTATTCCTCAAACCTATGCTCTAGGAACCATATTCGTGCATTCTGGCAAAGGATTCTCAAGTTTCAGCTTGAGCATATTGCCTACATTAAATGAGTGAGTTCTGTCACTATTCTCCAAATTAAAAGTTATTGCAATAACGTTTCCTAAGGCCCCTGGTTTGATAACCCCTAAACTTTGTCATTCAGGCAAGTTGTAAACTCTGAATTAAAACACTAAGTCCTACTCTCCTGGGATTTGGGGACTGTTGCTTGACATCCATAACCTTTGTTTTCCCATTTGTATAATTTGTCTAATAAATGAGCATGTTCTCTGACAGGCTTGTGCCGAATGTTAATGAGAAAAGGTCATAGATTAATTTATAAAAAGGAAATAAATGAGTCTGGGTAACTTCCATGTGCTCAGGACTATGTGTGTTGCTATTTTGGAAACATTATTTTCACTATTTTTTAAGCCACGCAAACAAATTTATAAAGGTTAGGTAATTTGTCCAAGGTCCCTGAGATAGACATTAAATAACTAATAGGGCCTGAATCTCATTCAAGTTTGAACACCAAACACTGGCCATTTCTATGAGGCCATACTCTGAAATGAGATCTCTTCCAGCACACATATGAAAGTCTGTGGCTTTGAAGAAGACCTTCTCTACCTCCTCAGACATATCAAAGCTGGGTGCTGAATATAAAATCCCCAATTTTATACTTCTCAAGCTAGTGAAAAAAATCAGAATTGCAAACTAGTAGCTACAGCTATGAAATCACAATGATTATGAAGATGCTTTGCAGTCTATAAAAGTTACTATAGATTGGTCCTGTTAAAATCCCTGTTTATTTCTCTTGCACTGGGAAAGGATAAACAGAATTGCTTTTTGCTAGAGACAGAAGATTATATTCTCATCTGAGGGTGAATCCAGTTGCAGCTGGGCCTTTATAATCGTGACTCATTTAAAATGCCTCGTTATTAAAACTGGATTGTTTTGGATTGTGACTTTATTCAATTGAGACAATTATGTGTTCTGTGTGATTCAAATCAATGATTTCAGGCAGCAGTTGATTATTTCAGCTTAATTTGTTGTGCCTTTTGCTTTTTTAGACAGCCATTGGATATCAAAGTCTGAAATTAGATTTGAATTTCCTTCTGGGGAAATTTCACATGTATATTGCATTAGCTTTCATAAGTGTCATGGTGCTTTTCTCCCTATGCAAGTTCATACACAAGCTCAGGGAATATCTATCCATTGACAGTATAGGTTCATAGATTTCTGAGCAGTAGCCTCTGTTCTCTGTAAGGCAGGGCTGTCTCTGAAGCCACGGGATAGTTAAGCACACTCTGTTGGGACAGGCTCATCATATCTACCAGCCCAGCTCCAGAGCACTTTGATGAAGCAATTTCGTCCTCTGTAGTCTCTCTTTTCTCTGCTTTCTAGGAGGAAGTGTTCAGAAATCAGTGGCAGCCCCAGGAAATGCTGCCGTGAAGATGAAGCCAATATGTGCCTCTGCAGGGGGAAATGGCCCAAGCCCTGCTCCCCAAGGGTTGCTGGCAAACTGTGGTACACAGGGACGATGAGGCATATTCTGGTAAACAAGCTTTCCCTCCAACTTATTAAGACGCCTGCAGGCTCGAACGCATCCTGTGGAGGTGGCCATGTCCTCACAGCCTCACTCATTGCAGAGGTCATTTCTATTGCCATGCCCGGCCTCTTCCCGGTCATGCCCTGGGGGGTGGCAATAAAATCATCATATCCGTGTGTGAAATGATGATTTTTAGTTTTTGGAAATACATAAAATCACGAGAATGGGAAACTCACTTCTAGCATTGGGATACATATGCTTAATAATCCATCGTAGGAGTTATCCGACAAGGGAGGAAAACCCTGTGGTGAACGAGATGTGCTAAAGAAGGGTGAGGATCTCCATGGACCAAGTCAGTGTGTAAATTATGAAAATATTCATGTTTATAGCAATCATCAGCTTTGTTTTTCAAAAAAAAAAAAAATGGAACTAAGACTATGAGAGATTGCAGAGGCAGTAAGTAGCCTAATTGGAATTTGAATCAATATACGTCTGACTGCCAAACCCACACACAGGCTGATTCGCAGATTTTAAAACAGCAGGTATCTATCTTAAAAGGTATGCAGGTATATATATACACTACCAAATGTAAACTAGATAACTAGTGGGAAGCAGCCACATAGCACAGGGAGATTGGTGTTTTGTGACCACCTAGAGGGGTGGGATAGGGAGGGTGGGAGGGAGGGAGACGCAAGAGGGAGGAGATATGGGGATATACGTATATGTATAGCTGACTCACTTTGTTATAAAGCAGAAACTAACACATCATTGTAAAGCAATTAGACTCCGATAAAGATGTTAAAAAAAAGATACGGAGGAGATAGCATTTTAAGGGAATTTGGGTGTCGTGATATTTAAATGTCGTTTCAAACTTAAAGGATGGATGATTTTATGGTTGATTGAACCTCCTGTGGGAGATGAGAACTGAGGTAAAGGAGGTTTTAAGAAAGTACTGAGACTTGAAAAAAAATCTATTCCTGTTTTATACAATTTCAAATTAAGACCAAGAAGGTCATACAGAGATGACTCATTGCCCTAGGAATCATGCAACCTAAACCAGAAATTGGTATGGCTGTGACCTCCAAGCTCCAAATCCAAGCCCTCTGCTACTTAGAGAGAAGAATTTATGGATAAAAAATTTGAAAATTATATCAAAATCAGAAATGCTTGACTATTTAAATGTGGTCCAACAAGAATCACTAGCACAGGCCAAAAATCATCTCAGTGATTCAATGGGCATACTGTGAGCTGCAGCAGTAATTCCTGAACCAGGTAATAGATCTAGACCAGGAAATAGATAGCCTAAATAAATATACAATCTGAACGACAAATGCCCTACCTTGTGTAGGTTTTCCATTAGAAACATCCATGCATTACAAAGGAATCTTTTCCATGGGAGGGAATGATGATGCTCTAACTCGGGCTGGGGGGAGGATTCAGTATAGGATCATAGCCCAATTCTGTTCCATTTCTAAAAACATGGTGTTACAGCTTGAAATCTTAGATCTCCTGGACATTCTCGGATGCCATGTGAAAGACCAATACTATTTTACAGCTCACTAAGCTTAATTTGTTGGTGTCAATCCCAATCTAGAGAATCGATAAAATGCCAAACTCGGGGGGAGACTACTCACTTAATTCTCCTTGTGGTTTATTTAATTGTATTTTGCTTGCTCTCACCCAAGGAACATTTCTAAAGAAAAATAATATTTTTAATGCTTAGCAGATCAGAAAACAGGTCTTACTCTCTCACCCACTTTGCGTGTTCTCTGTCCCCAGGCCACGTTTCCTGTTCAGCTCCTTATTAATTATCTAGACTTTTGCAGTTGTCTACTTATAATACGTCCAACAATTTCCAGATGAAAATACTTAGTTGCCATAGTTTTAACTTCATAATCTTCCTTGTGCATCATACCAATTTCCTGGAGTGAGGAGGGAGGTGACACAGTGCTTTCCTCACTAATTATAGGATTGTTTTAAATTCTGTAGTCTGCTATTTAGAGCTCCATCCAAATAATTCCATCTACTTGTGTAGCCCCATTCCTCATGATACCTTCATGTGTATTTTCTACAGCACATAACTGTGGGGCATCTATCTTCCCTGCTCCCATGGCTTCAGATAATACCTGAGTACTTATAACCCTCAAATCATGAACCCAGACTGTTCTTTTGAGATATATATATATATATATATATATATATATATATATAATTTCTGCCTCATTTAGATGTTTGACAAACAGTATAGCTTGAAGATTCTTGTGTGTGTGTGGGTTTTTTTTTACCCAAGCAGTTGCTCCTTCCTGTGTTTTACATTTTAGTAAATGGCACAAACATCAATCCATTAAATCAGGTGCCACACTTGATTCCTTTCTCTCATTCTTGAGTGTCCACAGCATCACAGTATCTTTGGTTTATATATTAGCTCATTTTCCATTGTGTTTCCACTCTGTGTCCCGACTATACTATCTTTGTCCCTGTCATCAGTTTTCCTCTCCAGGAACATGGGAGTAGCCTCTTAATTGAGCCATAATCTCACGACGGTCCAGTTATTCCACGCTTCCACAGAGCAGTGCTTCCAAAATGCAGATCTGATCTTGACATTGAGACCTGGTCTAAATGTCTCAATGAGGTAGAATCTGGAATCTCAATGTCATTTGCTCTTCAGGACCTGTTACACAGCTCTAAGCTCTACTATTGTGACATTTTTCAAATTTCAGAAACATGTTCTTAAGTTTTTGAAACAAGTCCTTTGCATGTTTTTTTCTCTTTGCCTAAAACACTTTCCCTTTGTAATTCTCAATCACCCTTTAGATTTCTCCGTAGATATACTTGTCTTCAAGGATTATCTGATGACACCACAGCTAGATTAAATGTCTCCCTCCTATGTTTTGCCAGATATCTGTTCTAACTCCTAACATCACATTCATGCGATATCAGAATTACCTGTTAACTGTTTGCTTCTTTCCCCACTGGAAAATATACTTCTCAGGGACAAATTTCTAAGGTGTATTCACTGTGTGTTCTTAGCATACAGTATAGTACATGAGATACAAGACAGACTCAATGTATTCTCAATGAGTGAAATGTTACCCCCTTCCCGGGGCTCTCACCAGTAAGTCATTCTTTTCTGTGTCACTGCTAAGCTCCCTTTACGCAGTGCATTCACCTGATCTCAGATCTTAAGAAACATTAAAAAAAAAAGAAGTAGCTTACCTTTCTCCTCCTGAAATCCTTCCTGAAGACACCAATTCATGGTGATCATCCTCTTCTTTAAAAGTCTGCAGAGCCTATTATTTAAAAAAAAAAAAAATTGACATCTTATTTTATGTCCTTTCCACCCTCTCTTCTCCCCATGCAGTAAGTTCATGATTTTACCTAAGGGAAGGTTTTGTTTTATTCCCCAACCCATAAAAATATTAAAGAGTATTTTCTCATCATTAAATGACTTCCAAAGACATGGTTTCTTCAGAATTAGAAGCCATTTTCTTCATACCTCTTCAGAATTAGAAATACCAATACCATTCATCTGTAACCTTCAGAGCATTAAAATAACACAACAACCAAAAGGCACTGGTGTTTTGTTTGTTTCTGAGTCTGAAAAATATTCATGAATTGTTTGCTTTTTGTTGATTTCCCACTTGTAGTCAGTTCAAGGTCCACTGTTTCATGACAACTGTGTCCCAGAATGGGGAGACATATTTAACAAATTAGGTAGAATATATTTTGCAAACTCAGCTTAATATCGATTCTTGATGATTCCAAGTATTAACTTGGGCTGGGCAAACCCAGCATCAAGCCCAGGAGCCCTGATGTTAGCACAGATGTAAGAGCTGCCATTCAACTTGCTTTTCCTGAACTACACTGTCAACTTATGCAGGGCCAAGCAACTGAAAATCCTGAAGCAATTTAGGAAATCTAACCAACAAGCAACTGACCTGATATTAGGGGATGTCATATATAGACCAGGATAAGAAGTCGGTTATAACTTTGATTGTTCTAAAAAAGAAAACTCTTACCAGAAATTCAATTCTTGACTTAATGTCCTAATTTAATATATTTCATAAAGCTTTAACTTTTTGGTCATGGCATGATTAGACTTAAATTAGTAAAGTAACATGCATGGAGTTGCTACTTATGTTGAGTAAATATATGATAAGATATAGATAAGGATTGTTTCTCATTGTCAGTTTATCAGCGTGTCTAAACCAAAGCCTTTCCATCGTTCCTGCATATATCCACTCCCATCTACTAAAGTCAGGCCTCATCTTTCTCTAATGATCTCCACTCTGTTCATTACTTGTCACCCCAGTAAAATCATCTTTATACAGCCAGTCAAACATGAGCTTGGGAGTTGGATTTAGATTTAGATAACAAAGCTGACGGATTTCTGTTATTCACAATTTAAAAATATGAGAGAGTGACATGGACATGTATACACTATCAAATGTAAAACCGATAGCTAGTGGGAAGCAGCCGCGTAGCACAGGGAGATCGGCTCCGTGCTTTGCGATGACCTAGAGGGGTGGGATAGAGAGGATAGGAGGGAGGTTCAAGAGGGAGGGGATATGGGGACATATGTATGCATATGGCTGATTCACTTTGCTGTACAACAGAAACTAACACAGTATTGTGAAGCAATTATACTCCAATAAAGATCTATTAAAAAATAAAAGTAAAAATATTGGAAACAGTCCGAATGTTTTTGACTGTGAATATAATAATCAAACTGTAACACACTCATGGAGCAATGCGTCTTGTTAATAAAAAGGAGGTCTGCTAATCTCTAAACAAAATGGGTGAACGTCAAATGCACTATGGCTGGGGGAAAGCCAGGTTCAGAAAGGTTCACATTATATAACTCCTTTCCCATAACATTTAGAGAAAAGCAAAATGGTTGGGACAGGAAACAGGGGAGACTGCACTACAGAGGGGGCAGGGCAGTTGGGGGAGGGGTGATGGGATTCTTCTATGTCTTGATTCATTACATATCACTCTGCTTTTGTCAAAAATCATAGAACTGTCACCGAACATGGTGAATTTTTACTGAAAGAAACCTCACTTAAAAAATTCTCTAGGCCCAAAACTTGATAAACATAGGGAAAAAATAGATTAAAACAAAACTAACAGTTACTTTGAATGAGTCTAAAAATGCCTTACCAGGTTACAGCGAGCAGACCAAAAAATTACTACAGTTTGATCCAGGAAAGACACATTATACATATCTTATTGGGAAGCCATGGAAGTTTAGGAAGAAAGACTTGTACATATTCTGCTAATGATTTATTTCCTGTGTTGTTCTCAGCACATCTGCTCAGCTTTAGTCAAGGGCAGATCACTATTTTGAGAATCTTATTCCCATTGGGAAGGATTTATAATAATTTGTGATGCGGCAGGATGGGATTACAAACATCACATGGAATCCTTTGACATCTGAGCACATGAATTTTACTAATCAATCCTTGCCTGTTTTGTTTTTCTTTCTCTGAAATACAAACCCAGGGTTTGCTACTAATAAAGTAACTTTGCTCAGACCTAAGGTAAATAATTTGTGTGAGGAAATTCTAACCTATTTTAGACAGAAGTTTGAAAGGATAGGCAACAGAAGGAGTGATTCATAGGAGGGATTCCTGCAGTGCACAGGCTGAGAAGAAAACATTTTCTTGTTTCCTCTCTGTCAGCAAGTACTTGAGAAACCTTAGGGAAAATCCCAGTCTCTCTTTTTTTTTTTTTTTTTTTTTTTTTTTTTTTTTTGCGGTGCGTGGGCCTCTCACTGTTGTGGCCTCTCCCTTTGCGGAGCACTGGCTCCGGATGCGCAGGCTCAGCGGCCATGGCTCATGGGCCCAGCCGCTCCGCGCCATGTGGGATCTTCCCCAACCGGGCCACGAACCTGTGTCCCCCTGAATCGGCAGGCGGACTCTCAACCACTGCGCCACCAGGGAAGCCCGAAAATCCCATTCTCTTACTGGACTTTATTACCATCCCCATGTAGGTGCTAGTCCCCTGGAAGCTCACCAAACACTCCTCCAGGCTAGTTAACTCCAGGAGTTAATATGACTTTACAAGAATAAAGGAATCAGAACAGCATTGCAGCTTAAGACTGATGCCTGGAATCGTCAAGGGCAATCTTTGTCTTTGACTTTGGTCATGGTAAGGGACGAGGAAAAGCCAGTGACGTTAGTAATAATTGCTAGCACTCACTAAACACTTAGAACTTGGTAAGTGGTGTGCTAAACAGCTTCACATCCATAACTCATTTCATTGTGGCATCAACCCTACAGACCTGAAGGTCACAGAAGTCATCCTGCACAAAATTATAGCAGCCTATATGTGTCCATTGCCAAGTCTCATGCCCAGAGCTGTGTGACCCCAAAACCTACTAACCAGTAACTAACCAGTAAGCAAGGTATATCATGTACTAAAAAAAAATGGCCTGAACCCTGAGTCTCAATTTTTTCACCTATAAAATTTCAATAGTTATGAAACAGAAGAAAACCCACATGGACAAGTTGTTATTGAATGTATACCACATGCAAGATTTCATGATAGGTTTAGGGTTTCTAGGAAGTCATAATGTGATTAAAGATATGGGTTTGTATGATTAGGTTATATAAATGTAACTGCATAATTAATAATATGTGGATAATTTGTTATAATTTTTAAACCTGTGGAATTTGTCTTTAGCCATCATTATAAGGGATGGATATTTTTATTACTATAAAACAATATGACATTCCTTAAGGGGACAGGAGAGGGGGAATGGACTCAGGGCCTTGTTCCAACCTCACAAGTTGCTAAACAGGGTTTAATTATGTGAGGGAGGAAGTGCTCTCATAGCATAGAAAGACATGGCAAGGGTATTTAGCTCCATAAATGTGCATGTATTTATGGCTTAGAAAAGAATCTTGAAAGGGAGAAAAGCTTTTCACAAATTTCAGGAAAAATGATTCAGTGAGCTCTGAGGAATTAGAGAGAATCTTGAAAGAGTGTAATTATATTCTTCCTATCTAATTTGCCAAGGCAACATGACTAACAAGAAAACATTTCAAATGCAAACACTCCTTATGTGGCCAGAAAGAGGCCATTATTATATAAAGGGTCTAATCCATTGGGTTTAGAGTGTACATAAGCAACATTACACAGAAAAAGGAATAAACAAAAATAATTTAATTAATGATGTGTAAAAGCAGGATGTTTTGACCATGAAAGTCCCTCAGATTTGGCACAGTTCTGAGCTATTGGCAACACACAACTATGGGTTAGCCGTATGTGGGGTGAGAGAGTCCTTTTCTATAAAACACCAAGGAATTCTGTGAAAAGTTATATATGGGAGATGGAGTCATCTCCTAGAGCTGTTATAATAAGAACCATAGCTGAGTGAATTAGACAACAGGAACTTATTCTCTCTCACATTTCTGGAGAATAGAAGTCTAAAGTCAAGGTGTCAGCAGAGCTTGTTCCTTCCAGGGGCTGGAGGGAGGATGTGGTCCAGGCCTCCTCCTTGGCTTACAGATGCCCGTCTTCTTCTGTGTCTTTATACTCTCTCCCATCTATGTGTCTCAGTGTCCAAATTTCCTCTTTAATAAGGACACAGTGATATTAGGTTAGAGCCCACCCTCATGACCTCATCCTAATTTCATCATCTGCAAAGACCCTTTTTCCCAATTAGGACCATATTTATAGGGGGGTTAGCCCTTCAACATATGAATTAGGGGAGACCCAATTCAACCCATAGCAGGAGAATTTTAGCACAACTAAAATGAGGAAATGACAGGACTGGCCTGAAGTGGACAAGCGTGAGTATGTTTGTGTGTGTATATGTGTGTGTGTGTGTGTGTGTGTGTGTGTGTACGTGTTTGCATCTCAGGTCCACCAGACCCTATTTGTTCCCCTTCCTTTTTCTGACACAATTACAACTGTGGGCTAGATGACAACAAACAATAATTCACAAATTCAACTATTGACTGCTAGCTCCTTTGTCAAATGTCTGCTATGTGAAACACTTGATACAAGGCCTCAGAATCTGTAACAGAAAACATATTTCTCTATTTTAGGTGTTTACAATTTAGTTGCAGAAAGGTATCTACACAGAGAAAGGGTAGTTGAAGTAAAATCACTTTCAAATGAAATAGCTATACAAGAACTTACAAAAGGTATAGAATTAGAGCTGGACCTTACTAAATATATTAGTAGGGTCTGAAGACATTGGTCATTCCTTCTACACATATTCCTCCTCTTTTTCTGAGAACTGAAACATGGAAATATGGGAATGCCAGATTTGTAGCTCAGCCCCCAAGGATTCCAGTGCAGTCCCATTGGAAGCCAACTTTGCCCCAGATGAGTGAGAGCCGCAGACCTGCCATTTTGAAACCCTCTCCTCGGCGTTTCTGCTTTACCTAAGCCATGCTGAGCTCCCATTGCTACTGCAGTTCAGCCTTTAATCCATACTATATGTCAGTTCAGCCTTTACTTTAATCCATACTATATGTTGTCTGTCAATTAAATGATATATGAATCTTATAACCTAGTACCTGCAATAATGCTTTACAGACCATAAGGACATTTGCAAAAGGTGATTTTTAGTACAGGAGAGAGTAACCTCTACAGAGCTGATGATGTGATTGAATACAGGAATTGAAGGAAAGAAGGATACATTTCTATCCACTCCAAATTTGGATATAGAGCCTAAATAAGTTGTCAAAGAAATAAAACCTTCTTAGTAGAAATATGTAATAACAACAATGATGCCTCATTAAATGAAAAATGCTGTTTGTACCGTTTCATCCTTATAATATACATACAAAGGCAGGTCAGTAAGGAAGTGTTTCTCTTGGCAGACGAACAAAGTAAAACAAAGAACAATTATGAACATTGTCACCCATTTGTGGTTAGCCATTTGTGGCAGGACTGAAAAAAGTACTCAAAAGTCCTATTTTTCCCAGGTCCATAACCCACCTTTCCACTCCTATGGAAACTATTTTTAAAAGAGAAGATCACACGTCACAGGTGAGCTTGGAAGGGAGAAACCCAATTATTAAAGTGATGACTTTTTAAAACTCTATAGACCTAAAATATATATATATATATATTAGAAATGTTTCCAACTCTTTTGTGGTTGCACAGTTATCTGTGAGGCTGTCCAAGAGTCCCCTAAATGATGGTCCTTGCCTATAAGAAATCTCATAAGGAAACTTCAGGTGTATAAACATAGACACAGTTAATGTTACATGAGACAAGTCTATCTCTCCATTTCCATGGGGATGTCCTGAAGGAATTCTGAATTATAAGTTCTAAACAGTCATTTGCAATATTGAAAATACATGTTGATATTTCTCTCATATAAACTATAATCTTTCCAATTAGAAATTCGTTCAGAATGTCTAAATCTTCCCTCAACCAGAATACTTTTCTTATTTTAAAATTTAAAAAGTGTTGAGAAGAGCCAGTTTTCAGTGAAGATTCTCCATTCACTCAAGGGACCCTCAGAATAGAAGAGGCGGCTCAGGCAGAGGGAGAGAAACAGGCTGATGGTGCCGAGGTGACCCGTCTGTGCAGGGTCCTCAGGACAGTGATGGATTCTCCCTGCTCACCTGGCTTAGGCAAGGGGAACGTATCTGTTGGATGTCCATAGGATAGACAGCCATGGGGTGGAGAGTCAGAACAGGATGCTGCAGTGTCTCTATCAGCAGATCTTAGATATTCCAGGGGAAATTAAAGAGGGGATCTTCTGATGGAGGCGATTATAGCACAGACAGGAGGGACCAGGGTCATGACATCTTCAAAGAGGCAGAAACAACTTGGAAGAGCACCTGTGACAAGGAAATAACCACAAAAAGCAAGTTGTAGAAGTAAACTGAAACAGATGAATAAAAGCAGGAGAGGGCAGCCCGTGTACCAGAGTTGTGGTAACTTCCACAGCCTAGAAAGGAGGTGGAAAGACTATCGGCAAGATCGCTAGATGAATAGGGAAGAGACACTGAAGGCTGATGTCACTTGTGTCAGTGGAACGTAGTTGTGCTTCACAGGTACTGGACTATTGTATGAAAAGCCTTTATCCAATTCCAGTTACTTAGGAAGAGAAATTAGGAAGGTTTCCAGATAAAACATAGAAAGTCCAAAGAAATTTTAATTTTAGATAAATAAAGAATATTTTTTAGTACTGGTATGTCCCAAGTACTTAAACTAACACTTTGCAATATTTGAGACATAATAAGGAGGTATTCATTATTTCACTCACTGAAATTCAGATTTACCTAAGGACCCTGTATTTTTATTGGCTAAATCTGGCAACCTTAATTGGGAAAAAAACAGAAAGACTGACTTCTCACGCTACAACCTGCATAAGTCATAACCCCAAATAAACAAATGTGTTAGCACTAACAGAGTGGACACATAGGAGCAGGGAAGTTTAGATGACATTTAGGCTCATGTTCAGTAGTATCTTTGGTCCCAAAGGAACTTTCAGGTATCAATAATCTATCTTATTTTCCTTGGGAAAATTGAGACATCTAAGGCCTTCAGAGTAGATTATATAATCTACCCGAGCCTAAAATTGGTGATCATGCAGCCACCAGCATTCGCAATTGGTAATAAATAATAAATATAATAGTTTCTAAGACTTTGTAGAGAAACAGAGAATAGAGTTTTATGTAATCCCATTCATGTAGAGAAAAAAAGATAGGAAAGAGGCGTACTTGTACCAAACGCCTGCTGCCTTTCAAACCTGCTGAAACAATTCAGTTCAGCAAGTAGCCCAGCATGGCTGGGATGGTAGCGATTGCATAAGGCTGACTGATGGTGCCTATATTTTGAGACTCCATTCAGGTCACACACTAATCGTGAGATGAGTTAACCCCAAGTCCCGCCTTCCCCGTGCTGGCCGAGTAATCTTCCCCTGTTCTCCTATCACACCTCACCTTACCTCTCACTTAATCCTGAACATCTATCTGGTGTCCAAGTCGAGTGCTCACTTGTCAATCTCCACATACCAGTCCATCTCCCAGATTATCAGCTCCCACTGGGCAGGGGTCAGAATTTACTAGGAACAATAAAAATGATGAATGAACTGCCCCCTTATTTAATTGTGCATTATTTACTTAGTGTGAACAAATACAAATGAAATACAAACACTAATGAATGTATGATAAAGCCTTAGAATATAAAGCTAATCCAAACAACAAGGAAGGCAAGAGAAAAGTAGCTCTGAGAAAGTCTGGTGGATCCGGGATATGGTATTTGAAGAATAGGAGCCATGGGGAAAGACCCCAAAGCAGATTCTAGGGTGTTGATGGGGAGAGTCAAGAGAAGGGCAGATGGACAACAAAAACAGGGTGCAGGCAGCATGGGGACCAGGAGTAGCTGGGGGTTAAGAGGCTCCCAGATATTGTACCCTTGGTATAAAATAATAAGGATCTAAATTTGAAGAAATGTAGGAAGCAACATGAATCTAAGAAAACATTTAAGGGGAGGTCACTAGGTCTCGTACTAGGGGGACTTAGCTGGAAAGCAGAAGAGAAAAACATTGTCAGATATGACAAGAAGCTTAGAACAAGAGGGCCTAGAAAATAGCTTTTCTGGAGACAGAAACAGAGAAGTTAGGAAGGAAAAGACAGTTTGGGAAAGAAGATAACTCTTGATTAGCTTTGCTAGAAAAAACCAACAATGGCATATTTAACTCAGTAATGCAAACAACCACATTCCTACTGCTACTATCAATTTAATTAGAAAAGATCTCCCACTTTTAACAGTTTTTATTTAAGGAAAACTCAAAAGAATATAATAGCAGATGATCTCTGGTGGAGTCTTTAATGAGTCACCATTTTAGGAAGTAAACACAGCATATAAAACTAGGAATATCCAGAGAACCTTAGATTGGTGGCCACAATTTTCACACTCCCATACTTCCAATAGTAACTGAGTAGTGACATGTGTAATGTAAGTCCCAAAACTAGTCATTTAAATGTGGAAATAAAGCAACATTTAAATAGGGGAGACAGCATTTTGAATGTTTGCCATGTGCTCAGAAACTCAAAACAGCAAGGTAGTAGACTGCACTTTTTAAGTTTTTTGATCATTGACAATGAAATTTTACATTTGCTGTCACCATAATGAGCTACAATGGTAAATTTAGAACTTAATTTAGATTTGTTAATAGAAATCAATGACTGAACAATTCAAGATTTATCTGTTAAGTATAATTTAAAATATGTTGCCTAAACATGGCATAATACCTGTGTACAAGCCAAAGGAACCATGAGGAGAAATCCCATTAGGTTCTCAACAAAACAGACCAGATTCAGAGACTGGCAGGCTGGTACCTTTGCTCCCCAGCTAAAACAGCTGTACCTTGTAGAGTTAGTTTCTCAAACTTTGAAGCTTTATATTGTTGATGACACTCCAGGAACAGTTTTTGTAGACCAACTGGTATGACTGGGTGGTCTCCAGGTGGCAGGCACCTGCATCCTCATTTGCATGAACACAATTCCTCTTTAATCTGGTGATGATGTAAAGAGCAAAGACAATTTTTGGCATCTCACTTTCTGATTCTGCTTTGGAAACTGCCTAGACGTACATTGCAGGCAATTTGCTCTTTTCAGCACACACAAAAGATGGATTCATTTAGGCAAAAATTAGAGTGACTAACTGCATATCTGACCTCCAAAATGCATCTGTGTTTCTTTCTATTTTTGTTTTCTATTGTGTAAGCTCGAAGGATTTATAGAGTTGGAGGGTTGCACTCAAAACACCAGCGTGAGTCCTGGTCTTTTGTCATTCTTGTTCCCTCCATCTCCCTACACCTTCTACACATGCCCAGAGGCCCTATCTGACCAACTGAAAAAAAATTAAATCTAGGATTTAAGGCCACAGTAGAGGTGTTATATAAGAACCTGTCTTATTAATGTTATGTCTGTTCTTATACAGCTAGCAATGAAACATTTACTGTGAAAAGGCAAAAAAATAAAGCAATAAGAAGTGTCTTGTTTTTATGAGTATTCACTACAAGCTAAATCATTTCTGGCACTGTGTTTTATTACCTGTGCAAACTTCTCCAATTTAATCTCTCTGAACTTCTCTTTTTAGAATAGAGACATTTACCAATCTTAGGGGACATGAGAAGTAAAACGAGAGCAGTAGTAAAATCATGCCCTATACTAGAGTTTGTTAAATGCTGGCTCTCTTCCCTGCTCCAATTCTGGTTCTATTCTGGACAGTCAACGTCAAGCCTACAGGGCAGTAGCCAGGAGAAAGTCAGTATCCTCCAGGCGAGTGGAATCTCATCCTGTCTCAGTCCCTGCATCCTGACCAGAGGCAGCTGTGGCTGGAACAGAAACCCGCACGACAGTCACAGCTGTGTGGCTGCCTTGCTCGGTCTTTAACGCCAGACATAGTGAATGGTGAAATGATGGTCAAGCAGGATTTATGTACAGTCAGCATCTCTTTATCCCAAAGGTCTGAATTTATAAACAGGCTAAAAATGAATGCCTTTCATCAGCTTTAATTTTCTAATGCAGTGACCCATCCTAACACTGTGTAATAACAGGTCCCAGAGTGACAATTAAAATAAATCATCCTATAGAATATGCCATTAGAAGCATTCACGCCTCATCAGTAACCGAATTGTCTTATATAATGTATCTTAAGAAAATATTTATAACTTTAGCTTCAGCTCCCCAAAGCACAATCTGATTAATATTCTGCCCTTGTTGTAGGTTTCTCGGAAACTGAAACATGGTTCAAATATTACTTTCCGGGTGACAGTCTAATTTTGTTTTAATGAGGAATACCAATGGCTAATCATGAACCAATAGCTATTGATCTAAAATGGATTACCTTCCCACAGAGCCCAAGAGGAAGATGAGCCTTTGCACATCCCTCCCTTTTTAAGAAAAGCTCTTGAATGACTGAGCCCATTTTTCCCTTTCTTGATAATGGGGATAAAATCTTTCTGAAGGGACTTTGAAACATAAAATCTATTCCTCTTTCACTCTGTAAAAACTTTATCCTAAGTGTCAAAAGAATATATTGACAGAAGCTGGTCTGGGGTGAAGAAGCCTTGGGGGTCATTCCATCATGATTCCTCACCCTGTACCTCTCAAGGGAAACTCAAGGGAGGTTCAGGCAGCTTGACCATCTCCTGAGGAGTCTCTCAGCTCCTATGGGCTAAGACAGCCTAGTATAAAACCTAGAGAAAGACACCAAAGCAGCATATTTAAGTAAACGATTTACTTTGGCAAACACCGCAAAGGGCTTTGAGGTGACCTGTGTTGCAATGAGTTGTGGCCACAACTGCTGTAGTCCAATGACACAGAAAAAATTAGGCATAGACCTTGGAGACCAAGGCATGGTGTCTTGTTCAGCTTGGGTGGCTGTAACAAAATGCCACGGACTGGCCGTCTTAAGCAACACACACTTATGTCTCACAGTCCTGGAGCCCACAAGTCCACGATCAGGGAGCAGCATTGTGGAGTTCTGGGGAGAGATCTGCCCCTGGCTTGCAGGTGGCCGTCTTCACAGTGCTCACACCTGGCAGGGAGAGAGCCCTGGTGTCTCTTCTCATAAGGACACTAATCGCATCCCAAGGTCTCCGTCCTTATGACCTCATTTAGCCTAATTAACTTCCAAGGGCCCTATCCCTCCCCTCTGGGGGTTAGGGCTGCACCATACAAATTTGAGGCAGTCACGTACAGTCCATAACACATAGCAAGGAAATGTCTGGCAGCCCGAGACCTTGTTGATGTGGCCCTGCTCCAGGTAAGAGGGTTGAAAGGCAGCTAGTCAGGGATTGACTCATCCTGGGACCTGAAGTTCAGGTGATTTCCTCATTCCTTGAAGACTATACTACTCGAGTCTTAGAGGTGTGTCTTCTCATATATATGCTTCCCACATATCCTTTTTGTTGTTGATTTTCTAGTTTGACAGTACCCTGAGATCTCAGCAATTAAGGTGAGTTCAAAGGGATAGTTTTATGAATCATGGTTTCCAGACCAGATTTTGTGTTCTGACCTAGCTTACCTATACTCCACGTTTCAAAGAACTACACAGGAAATGCGGATACAAGGGGACCTCTAAACCCACGGCCAAGAGGAAATCAGATCAAGTGTGCCTTCTGAGGTCCAGGGCACAAGTCCCCAGACTCCAGCTCTGCCAGCTGGTATTTAGAGTCTTGGCTTTTGAGACTCTTTTCTTCACTACTAAGGAAAGATATAAATATTCTGAATTTGAAATCTCTACGTTATTTACCTTCCTAATTTTCAATGTCCTATTTTGCTAAATAGATAAAACACCTGCAAACAGCCTGAAAGGGTAGCAGTAAGAATTAATGGGATTACATGTACAGCAATGTCAGCCTGGAGAGAGAGAAGCATTAATATGAATACATCGGCCTCTTCTGAACAAGTGTGTTATGTTAACAATTTTCTAGCAAATTTCTCCCTGACGCATCACTGGAAGCCTTCTGAATGCAAAAGCCTTGACCTTTTGAAGAGGACTTCATCTTCACGATGATTTGTTTTCTATGGATTTGTCACACCACACAACCCTGTTTCCCACCCTCGCTCTCCTTCTCGCCTCAGAGTAGTCACTCAGAGAACCTCTTCTGTAAGATGAAGAGGCTTTCAGAAAATCCTGGTTCTGAGAGGAAGAGGGAGAAGTAGGAGGAAGACATTGCTTCTTTACTTCAACATGGAAACGTGCAGACCTTCTTCAGGATTATAATTAAAAACCCCAGGAAACTGCTTTTCGAGGCCACACAAAGGGAATTTTGGAAAATTGTAGTCCACAGCGGGACCCTGGTTTTCTTCTCTGCAAAATAAAGAGATTGGATTAAACGATGTCTACTATCCCTATTGAGTTCTAACATTTTATCCTTTACTGTTCGCTGGGCATTTAACTAGACTCTCGAGTTTGGTTTGGTAGAAGGTGGAGGTTGGCAGCAGCTTGTGAGTCTGCACAGTGGTCTCTGGAGGAGAACTCCTCCAGAAAATTCTTACAGGGCAAAAATACATATATTTCCCACTCCCTTGATTTTACTTGTCTCCCTAACCCTGCAAGGATCCCTTCCGCAGACTGGTCCATAGGGAGGGGAAAGAGATAGATCCAATAGAAATCTTACCTGAGTGTAGAGGGTAAGAAACCCTCCCTACTGAAAAGTTTGCATTTCAAAGCATTCCGTCTTGTGACTACTCAAAAGAGAGAAAGCTTTTTGCTACTTGGTAGAGATTTGTGTTTGTCCTGAGGTACTTATTGGCAAAACCAGACCTTGAACCATTTCCTAAGAAGCCTCAACGTGTTTGGGTGAGAAACAGCAGAGGATGCTAAGATTAGCATCATTAACTAGTATGCTTAAGGCCACGGAGCACTAAACTGCAGAGCTAGGAATAGGATAGAGGCCCCGGGGTTTTCCTGGCCACGTGCCGAGATCCAATCCCTAACTCCCACCGGCCAGGGCTTTCTCTTCCTTCAGCTCAGAGACAGTGGCAGCACCAGCCCAAGGCCTGAGCTTTTTTGCGAAGCTTCTCTAACTCTGCACTCGCACTTGTTGCTGTGGTGACTGATGGACAGAAAACAGGGGCAGCCACTTGTCTATCGACTGAGTGAAAACCAAGTGAAGACTTTATCAGACAGATACTGGAAACAAATATATATGCAGCTATTTTGTTAAGAAGGTCTTTCCCTCCTTATTGCATTTGGTTTAGAAGATTTGGAAAATGATGCAGGCAAGAGATTTATGCATCCCGTGGACTCAGAGGACTAACAGCATGTGGAGATGCCCTCCAGATGGGCCTGGAGCTTGGGGTCACTGGGCCACTTTCTCTTAATCCAGTCCCAAAACAATCATCATACACATTGTTTGTACCTGATGAGTGGCAGGCGTGGAGCCAATGTCTGCAGAATGGTCAGGAGAGAGGTTTTTACTCTTCCTGGAATTTTCAGTGCAGTTCACGAGCTCTTGGGTTTGCCCACAGCTCTGTGACCTGGAGACTACGCCACCATCTGTGAGCAGAAAGCCCTAGAAAGGGAGGGAGGGAGGGAGGGAGGGAAGGAAGACCACTGTTCAAAGATGTGTAAGCAAGGTAACTCTAGAGGTTGGAGAAAAATCCTAAGTTTAATATGGATCTGCACTCATATTTCTTCAAAATCCTATATGTCCTCACTCTGCTTTAAAAAACCCAAAATTTAAGATCACAGACAAACTAATATGCTAAGATTTATGAAAAAAAAGATAACAAGAAGATGGAGTTCCACCCCTCATCTCCCACTCCAATCAAAGGCTTTGGAAATTATATGGAATGACTCTGCAATATATGTCTTCAAATATTAAAATGTTTATAGTCATTATGAAGTGCTGCCATAACTAAATCAGTTTAATAATTGATTGACTAATGCAATGCTCTGATATTGGCAGGCCAGAGCGATCCTTTTATATAAGACGGAATGAATGCCCACGTATTTTACATCTTTTTTATTAGTTCACTGTGTTCTCATGTTCAATTATTTTAAAAGTATTCCAGTACAGTATGTGTCTTTCTCCAAAGCATTTACATGCCCATGACTTACTCTGACTTAGATACTTCATCCTGCTGCACAGAGAGTTTGTGGAAGAAACCCTGTTCCTGACTTGATTATCCAAGTTTAGAGCATCAGGCTCCAAAGTGACATGCTCATGGTTTGCAGCAAAGCTATGGCTAAAGGCAGAGAACCATTTAACACAGCTGGTCAGTGGTAAGGTAACAAGGAGGTCTCCGTGCCCTGATCCCCTGTGAAGGCTGAGGTGTGTGGATGGCCCTGAGTTTCCTTAGACTCGCCCCAGCTTCTCTGTACTAGCAGAGCAGTGACGGTGCCTTATCTCTCTGATTCGTGTGCTAAGACAGTACAATTAAAAAAAAATTGAGTCAGAAAGGTATTTGTCGAGTTCTGTTGTTGTTCCATAGCAAAAGGTACCCAATTCATGACTGAGAGCATTTGACTCTGAATATTCTGAAACTGTCTTATTACCTTTGATTTTCAGGCTGACGCATCTCTCGAGCTTGTCCACCACAGAAATGAAAGCCTCTCAAATGGCATTTATGTGCGGGATCTAAAAGGTATGAGACAAAGGCATGCATTTCATTCAACAAGAGTTCTGCTTTCCCAGAAATGATCACACAATCAGTTCTGATGATTTCAAGGCTATACGGTGTCTTAAAGAGCAGCTCCTCCTGCTAAAGTGAAAGCTTGAGTGTAATGCGTTTGGGGGTGCATGTCTGTGTGCACATATGTACGTGTGCATGTGTACACGTGTGCATGCACATGTGCAGGTATGTTTGAGAAAGTAAGCCAGCACCTGCTTTACTTTGTGTTCAAGCTTTTATAACACACTACATCTGATCAGCCAGTTTCCTTCATTCCGGGGGACAGGGGGTGTTGTTACGGCTCTGGGGCCAGTATCCCAGATGAGGGATGCTCCTGTCCTGTCCTACGTTGTAATTTGCTGTCCTTCCTACTAGCTGTCCTGTGAACTTAAATATGGTTTGTACTGTCCTCAGCCTCACAAACATATCAAAAGTCTTAAAGCCAGTGTACCCTTTGGCCCAGCCATGCCAAATCCAAAGGTGTGCCTAGAAGAATCACTAGGGATGTGAGCAAAGATGTAGTAATAAAGGATGTTTTGCATAAATACCTCCTAATAGAGAATTAGTTAAATAAATCATAGCTTGTCACATCTGAATATATAATTTCTTGGAACCTTGTGCTACTCAGGTCATGGGGGGAAGGAAGGTTGAAGTGGGAGGCCAGGAAAAGCTGAGAGAAACCAGGAGCTTTAGCAAGTCTAAGAGGAAAACTTGGAGAGTGTTTTAGTAAACCCAAGTAGTTAACTGGCATTTGTGTGTTTTTCTTATCTCCATTACGTCAAGAAATAGAAAACATTCAGAGTAAATTGTGTGGATAAAATGCAGGGCCATGCCAAGTCCATGTGTGGGTACCTGTTAGCACATATATTCAAATCTCAAACATTTCCCTGAGGAAAAACATCTTTCATTGGTGTTGTCCAAGCTGGGAGATGATTGGGATGAGAGAATTTTGAAAGAGTGAACCTAGAGGTGAGACTCACAGATTCAAAGTGCCTTCTAGGAAGAAGAGAAATTAAAAAAAAAAAAAAACACTTTCTTCAGCTTTAAGTGAGGACCAGAAACCTAGTGGCTGTGGGCACATTAGGGCACCAGTCTTAACCAGTTGGGGTTGAGGGATCATCCTTACCCTGATGAAGTGATTGACCACTTTCCCCTGAATTCTTGAGGCTTAGGGAATGGCAGACAAGAGTGGGTTTTAGTCCCCATGGACCTACAAGGCACATTTGAAAGTCACTCCTGGATTTCTCGAGAACACCCATGCTTGTAGCCCACAGCCAGAGATTCAGAGTCAGTTGGTCTGGGGTGGAACACAGATATTTGAATTTATTTTTAAAGTTCCCTTGTGTTTATAATAATATAAAGGATCATTGTAAAGCTCTTGGCCTGAGGCACTGGAAGAATGGATTGCCTGAGTTTTGCATCCTTGTCCTAGTTTACCACGTAACTGCTGAAGCATGGATTTATTCTGTTATCTCAACAAATATTTATTCAGAGAAAACAATGCTCCAGATGCTATTCTGGACACTTGGTACATGTTAGAAAAAGATAAAAGAAAAAGAAAAAACATTGCTATGGCTAAGCTTCGATTATATCAGGGGATACAGACAATTAAGCCAAAAGCATGACACACAAATATTATAAAGTAATACATGCCATTAAAAAAAAATAACAAAGTGAGCGGACTTGAGATTGTACAAGGGGTAGGAAGCAGATTTCGGTATTACCATGAATCGTGTTAGCCCTCACTAAAAGCTAGACCCTTGAGAAAAATCTTGAAATTGATAATGAAAGAATATTCCAGGCAGATAAGACAGCTAGTGCAAATGCCCTAAGACTGGATTTGACACATGTGCGCAAGACACAAAAAGGTGACCAGTGATGTTTGAGCAGGATTGATGAGGTGAAAAAATTACAACCTAATTTGGAAAGGTAAGGGGAATCACATTCATTATAAAGGGCTGTGCCATTGTAAGGACTTTGGCTTTTACTGAGAAAAATGGGAAGCCAAGGGAGAGTTTGCAGTCAAGATCATCAAACATGATTTAACTTACATATTTAAAAGCACCAATTTCACTGTTATACTGAGTCTGAAGTAAAGATGACGGATGTAGACGTGAGATCAGTTAGCAGACTATAGCAATTCCCTGGGCCAAAGGTGGATGGTGGCCTGAACAATTGTCTCAGAGGCAGAGGTGGAGCTAAGTGGTCACACTTTGCACATACTTAGATACTAGAGACAGCAATATATTCTAGAGGTTAACGTAGAAAGGCAGAGAAGGATAAAACGTGACTCTAAGGTTTGCCTTTGGTCTAAGCCAACTGGAAGGAGTGTATTGTCTTCAACAGAGAGTGATGGTTGTAATAGAAATGGTTTTGGGGGAGAGCATGAGTTCAGTTTACGTTATGTTGCGTTTAAGATGTTTATGAGGCTAGTGAGATGCCAGGTACATGTTGGATCTATGGATGTAGAGTTGATAAAAGAAGTTTGGGCTAGAGATATAAATTTGGGCATCAGGAGCATAAAGAGGTAGTATTTAAAGTCATGAAAGGAGCATAGTATAGCTTTTTGTGTCTTTTTTCTTTTCTTCCCCAATTGGAAGGACAATTCTGGAGGGCAGGTTCTTTTTATTTCATCTATTATATTATTTGGGTATTGATATATTAATTTAGGTATTGATATAGGCAGATATTTTATAATGTATGTATCCACTCACCTATCCCCAAAGTATAAGATTTAAAAAATAATTCAGTGACTATTTTAGGGTTGTGGTCTATGACCTAATATTCATTAGAATTCTAGTATCCATCCCTAGCTAGACCCAAACACACAGAGGTGAAAGCTTCATTCCTGAACCAAACTCACTTTTTCAGTTGACTGATAAACAATAGTTTTTAATCACAGCAGAGAAGCTGAAATAAACAGGTGAAATTTTTCTGAGAACATGGCAGGCATATAAGTAAAAAATCTAAGCGGGGATCTTACTCTCTGTGTTAGTTTTCTGTGGGTGTTGTGACTACTTACCAAACACTCAGTGGCTAAAGACAACAGAACTTTATTCCTTCACAATTCTGAAAGATGGAAGTCCAACATCAAGGGCTGGCAGGGCCGGGAGTCCTCTGAAGGCTCTAGCGAGAGTATTTCCTGGATGTTTCCAGCTCCTGGGTCTCCAGGCATTCCTTGGCTTGTGGCAGCATCACTCCAATCTCTGCCTCTGTTTTCACACGGCCTCTTCCCTGTCTCTCTGTGGCTTCTTTGCTATTAGCCAGGACACGAGTCACTGGGCTTACAGTCACCCTAAGTCCACCATGATCCGATCTTGAGGTCCCTAACTTAATCACATCTGCAGAGACCTACTTCCAAATAAGGTCACATTGTGAGATTCCAACTGAACACCAAGTTGTGGGGGACACTGTTCAACTGACTATACTTTCTAACCCAGCACTCCCCTTAGTCTAAGAAAACAGTAATGTATTTAAATAAGGACACATATACAGCAATTTCATCCAGCATTATTTGTGAGAGCAGCAAGGAAGGAAATGTTCTAAACATTCTAAAGGAAAATAGGTAGCATACATGATAATATGAACTTATATAGAACTTATATAGAAAAACACTTAATGACATGAGGGATTGTCCATGATACTTTTAAAAGAATGCCAGTTTATATGTACATTATAATTACTTTTGGAAGGGAAAATAGAGTTTACTATATGGATACAAGTAGGGAAAATCTGTGCAAAGAGTACACGTCCACATTTAATAAAAATTGCTGGATTTAGAGATTATAAGAGGTATTTTTAATGCTTATTTTTATATGTATTTGAATAATGTAAATTCTTTAGAAAAAGCTTTTTTTTTTTTGCGGTACGCAGGCCTCTCACTGCTGCGGCCTTTCCTGCTGCTGAGCATAGTCTCCGGACGTGCAGGCCCAGAGGCCATGGCTCACGGGCCCAGCAGCTCCGCGGCATGTGGGATCCTCCCGGACCGGGGCACGAACCCGTGTCGCCTGCATTGGCAGGCGGACTCTCAACCACTGCGCCACCAGGGAAGCCCCAAAAAAAGCATTCTTTATTTATAGTTTAAGAAAAAAAAATCAAGTCTGTCAAAGAAAAATACAACAAAAAACAACATAAAATGGAATACTAAAAGGAAAGAGAGATGAATTCTAATTGATCTGCTCTTGTTTAATTTTAGAATTTGAATACTAGATCAATTGATACACATAATTTATTCATCTGTACTCTTAAATAAATTCATGATAAAGAATAGTGAATAAAAGATTATAAATATGTATTAGTATAAAAGAAATAGCTGTGTTTTAATTTCAGTATAAATAATTCCTAAGGAACAGAATAAAAATTATTTTGTAAATTAGTGTGAAAGTTGAAACATTCCAATATTAGATAAGGTCTTGAATGACAAGTATATATTTTAGTCACTTTTCTCCAGTCTACATTTAGTTCAGATGTAGGTGCATTGAAGGAATGCTAAAATATTTATTCAATGAATGAGTGAACATTGTAGGAGTCTTAATCAATAATTAAAATATATTTTCAATGATCACTCTTGTAAAGACAAGAGTGTCCTATAACTAACCAGTTTGGAAAAACTATCTCAAAGAGCTTTCTACTGCCCTCATTTTTTACAGTAAACCATCATAAAAACAACACATCATCTGGGACCCTCCAACCCCACCCCTCGTTCTTTCCCCAGCACTCATCCAAGTCCTGGGCTCCTGGAGAATTTCAAACTTCGCTAGGGAGAGATCTGGTTTTGAGAATGCTTATATTCTGGCTTTCACTCCAGTGTTACTAACAGTTGGTTCTGGGTTGTGGTTGTAAGGAGGCTTTATAAATCAGCTTATGTTCTTTATGCTAAAGCTCAGAGAAACACATATGTCATGAGGATGTTTAATCACTGTAGAGATTCGATTACTCACAGAGAAGAGAGTGCAGCCGTGTTGGGAGTTCTCTCTTTGGCCATCCACATACATGAACACAAAGAAAAGGGAGACAATACAATTTTGAGTTAGCCATCAAGTCATTTTAAAATCAAATCTTTCCCTACCTTTTTCCTATGAGATTGAATCATTTTTTGAGTATATGTGTTTAAATCACAAGATGATCTTGGTGCCCAAGATGTAAGCCATCTACAATTTTATTTTAATTATCTGCCTCTGCCCATCACTTAAATACTGGTGTTCCCTTGCATTGTAACCATAAGGTCTTTGTTGCTCCATCTTTATGTGGAAATTAAGTGATCCTATCAACTCCTGGAGATTTAACTATCATCTTTTTACAAAATGATGACTAGATCTCTCTATTCCAGATTTCTCCTAATTTCCAGATCTGTATCCCAGTCTGTATCCCACATATATTTTATGCCCAGCTGAATCCATTTCCACTTCCTAAATCTTTCTTTCCTTTAGTGACGAGAGAGACAGAGGGCTTCGTCTAGGAGAATGACTTAATGGATACACCAGGTCCTCAAGAAAGAAATACGCAATCAATCTAGATTTCTCCCCTCTGTATTCCTCACTTCCAATATTCACACCCACAGGGTTTAACGCATTAAAAAGGAGCTCCCTAAAATTTTTCTCTACTTCATCTCCACTATCTATCTATGTATCAGGCTCAAACCGTCTATCAGGTGGGTACCGTTCTTGTCTCCAGTTCATTCTTCCTAGGCTGGGCTAACCGTTCCAATGTAATCCCTTAAAATATTATCAATCCCCCATTCTCAACTTGGTAAATGTGTCACCACACTCCAAAAATGTACTTTAACTCAGGTATGTCCCCCATAGGAGAGTGCCTCTAAGTCTTAATTTCAAATTTTGATATCATCTATCTATTTAAAGAATATGTGTAACTCTGGATAGATATTCTGACGTAATTGGTCTGGGATGGAACACACATACTGTAGGTTTTTCAGTACGTAGGCAAGGTTTGGAATTCCTGGGGTAAGATGTAGCAGATGCTATGAATCGGTCCTTAGCCCAAATCTCTGTTTTGTCCTTTCCACCTTCACCATATCATCATATTCAGGTGGGAAAAGTTTTGTGAGCTGAGATTAGACTCCATCAAGGTAACAGATGCTACTTTCTTTGGTTTGTTGAGAGGGCTCCAAACACCTCCCCCTCAATCCTTTGCTTCATAATCATGGGCACAAGTGATCAGATTTAAGGATTTGTATTTTCATGCATGCTCCAACAGCAAATCTGTGTTGGACTGAGGAGGGGCCTGTTTATTTGAAGAGAAGCAGGACACCTGCACTTTGGAGGTTTCTCAAACACCGTGCTGACCAGACCTGAACTCCTTATTGGTAAGCTGAGTGATCAGTGATCAATATCTGCCAGGAACCCAACCCCAAAATCCAGGAAAGAAGACAGGACCTGGAAGTGGTATTTCCAGAAGAATGGCTAAGATGGGGCTAAAATCAATTGAGAATAGGTATCATTAAAAAAAGATGAAGAAAATGGTAGTTTTGCTTGTGGACTAAAAGCAAAACTTATCCATAGAGTTTCATAGTTTAACTCAACTGACTCTTCAGTGCATGAAGAGCTTGCCTCTTCTTGACATGTGACCTAATCAATGGTATGGTGTGAGTTGATGGTTTTCTTCTTGACGCTTGTCACTATTTGCACGCACATATTACGTACGCAATGTCTATTTGTTCAATGTCTTCCTCATCCACCAGACATGCCCTCTGGAGTCTGTTTTTCTCCTCCCCAATGTGAAGCATCAAGAGGTACTTGCTTAAAACTGGACAAGGCCCTGTGTGTTGTGAAGGGGGGGTAAGACCACATAAGCACATTATACTCTGTCCACATATATAAATGAAAGGCAGAGTCTTTCTGATGAAAATAAAAAAACAACACCCCTGGGCCTTCTGCCCCATGAATGATGCTTAAATCTTACATTTCTCATATTTCAATATGACAAGGAGATGAATATGCTCTTTTTGGATACCTTCCAGTTTGAATTCATGCTTCCAAAAATTTATATTTTGGTGACAGGAGCCCCAACTTCAAGTGAGAGCATATTTAAAAAGTGTATCCAGTGATTTCTCTGGGCAGTGAGATTTCTATATCACACAGTGATATGTTGTCATTTGAAACAAAATTGGTGGTTCACCAGACTACAAGTTTTGTGTGGGCTAACCGACAAATTCCATCACCACTCAGAATTATTCTGGATAACATCACTAACCTGACTGTTGATTTGCACTTATTCAGTATTCAAGGATTGTTTTTTTTTTTTCAAAAAGAAATTTTGCCATAGAAATAAAAGATGTACTTTTTTTCCTTTAAAAAGTTACAGCACAAAATAATTTGGATTTTTGGTGAAGAAGCTCGAGTGAAATTGAGTGGATCATTCATTTCTGCAGCCAGTTCCCCATTTCACACCTTTTAGGCTCCAACTCAAATTGACCATCCTTTTCCCCAACCGATCCATCCCAAATCCTCGATAAGGTAATAGACAAAATGGAAACAATTGAGGCTTTCTCATTGTATTCAAGCATTTGTATAATTGTTGCACATTCTGACTTGGAAACTCTTAAATGACTAATATTAAGTTTATTTCACCAAGGAGAACTAAATGCACAGGCACTTATATCTGACAACAGTGGTTCAGAATGACTAGACTATTAAAAAACAAACAAACAAACAAGCAACTACTTAATGAAAACATAATATATATGCTCCAACTAAACGTGACGCATCTCAAGTCCACATAAAAGATAAAGATACATAAGCAAACAACATAAACCCACTATCTCAAGTTAAAAGTGGTAAAACATTCATAAATGCAAAATATCTTATAGAGCATTTAAGTCGATGCATTTTACCACCTGCTACATGTTAAGTTCTCAACTGTGATGTCATGACTCAAAATGTTACTCTGGCTTTTTTTAAAAAAACAACAAATGATTTTCACACACATGCATACACACACACACACACACACACACACACACACATACTGCCTTAATTTAAGTCAAATTCCATGATATAAATCAACTCAAGCACGTTAAAGTTATGTTCAGAGAGATCCTTGCTCATACATCAAGAAATGCCTCTTTTAAAACTGCATCCATCACGTTCTTCATAGTAACTTAAGGGACTTCCCTGGTGGTGCAGTGGTTAAGAATCACCTGCCAATGCAGGGGACATGGTTTTGAGCCCTAGTCTGGAAAGATCCCACATGCCGCGGAGCAGCCAAGCCCGTGCACCACAACTGCTGAGCCTGTGCTCTAGAGCCCACGAGCCACAACTACTGAGCCCACGTGCCTAGAGTCTGTGCTCCCCAACAAGAGAAGCCACCGCTCCTCACAACTAGAGAGAAAAGCCCAGTCACAGCAACAAAGACACAACACAGCCAAAAATTAATTAATTAAAAAACCAGGAACTTAAAATCTTCTTACTTAAAGAAAGATACTATCCTTTCTATATTTGTAAATAAAACAAAGGCTTGATAAATAGATGATAAATCAGATCAGATCTCATCACATTTGACAAGCACAAGTGGTCTTTTTTTTTCCACTACAGATGATTCTCACCAACGTGGATGCTGCTGCCTTATGTAATAACTCAATGATATTTTTGGCCAGAATATCAGGAAAGGGATGTCAGGAAGATTTTTGCCAACTAAAGTTTTGTTTATTTATCTTAACATTTAACAAAGGATATTAGCAGGGATTGAACAACAACAGCAACAAAAAAACAAAGGAAAAACTCACCCCAAATCCTCATACCTCCAAATGAAAGACTTTATCAAGATTTCAAAATACTATTGGAGACATCAAAAGAGCTGTTAGATAGCTACTTAGATAAAAATCTGTGTTTTCAAACTCATTTTCTATAACCAATATACCACCACATCTAGTCAGAGGAAGGATTATTCTTTCCATCAAAGTTATCCCCTTGTTTCGGGAAATTAGGGAGAGTGAGGGCCGATATGAAGATCTGCTTTATCACCATCTGGGAGGTTGGGAAATGCACACTGATGAAATCTATTCCCATCTTTTGGATTTATCAAGGATTTCTGATGTAAGAACAGTGTCACTATTCTGAATTTATTCAAATTTCTCATAGAGGTGCTTTTGGGTCAGTTTTGCTCCAAATACAGTGTATTTAAGAAAAGAATACCAACACATTAAAAATATGAAACGCTAAGGAGTCTGCTATAGAGATGCCAAAAATCTCACATCACATCCTCTTTTGCATTAAGGTAAATTGAAGAAACTTTTTCAAAAAGGGAGTAAGACGTTGGATAAAAATAAACCCCACACCTCTATAGATAGTTGAAATGAATACCTCTAGAATGGAGCCTGTGCAGTCAGTATTTTCAAGAAGCGACTCCTCAATCAGGTTGTCAAGGCAGCAGGTTTTGAGAGAACGAGGCCCAAAGCTGATGGGTTGTGCAAGCCATGGGGGGTAGGATGGGGCTAGAATGTGAAGGTCTGCATTGCTACATGGCATCGAGTGGCTTAAGGGATGGGAAAGGATACACCTTGTGTAAACACAGAGACTACCACCGGCAAAAGACATAGACAATTGCTCAGTTTGATCCGCCCCCATTCCACCCACCTTCTCACCCCAATACCTGCATTTTACAAAGGAATAAACAGAGTGGATATTGTAGTTTCCCAGGCTACATGGACAACCACTGGACAAGAGAGCCTAGAGCTCAATTTCAGGCTTGTCTTCCAAGGCACGAGGATCTCCTCAGTGCTTCGAGAATTCCATTCATTTCAAACAAAAAATAAGAAGCAACAGGGAAAGGCTCCATAAAATTCTGCTTTTCCCTGAAAGACAAAATTCAGAATGGAGTTAAAGGCAGAGTCCCCAAAGGGCCTTTTCTCATCACACAAATTCATTCTCAAAGCAAACCATTTGAAACCAACAAAAGGTACTGCAACCCCATCTAACAATATGGGTGGGTTTGCTGTGATACAACTAAAAACCAGTGGAGAGAGACTGGGAAACTTACTGGAAAGTGAGGGGAAATGATATAATCTATTGATGGACCTCAGAACATGTGCTGCGCTAATTGGAGACTCAATGAGGCCATGCAACAGTGGGCAGATGGAGTGTCTTGACCACTTGTACAAGCTCATCTGAGAGAGACCCAGGAGGATGTAGAAAGGGCGCCAGGCACAATCTGAAGGCTAGTTCTGAGTGCCACCTCTGTCGCCACATGGCCCTGTTCTCATGGTCAAACCCTTTAAGCCTTTTGAGCTGCAACCCTCTCATCTTAAAACCCAGAAACAACATGTATCCAACCTAGTTCTGCACAGAGATGCTATAAAAGCCAAAATGAGATATGTCAGAAAACACCTTATCAGCTCTAATTTCTGTACACTTCCGTTCATCATTTTTTGAATGAGGAAAGAAATGAAGCTATACTAAAATATCTTGATTCTTGTTCTGCAGAGATAAAGGGCTTATGGAGAGGAGTTACTATTAGATGCCCAAGAATTGTTATTACTTTATTCTGCTTTTGCTCACTTCATATTAGTCAGGCTTGCATATTACTGGTTAAGATTGAACTTTGCTTAGGAAACAGTTTCTAGAGAGTGCCTTGGTCCTAGTTGGCCAAATACCATCTTGGTATTTGCTTATGGCCAAGATTTTGGTAAAGAAAATGGAACCCTGATGGATCATGCCATTTGAAAGAAGGGAATTTGAACAGTGGAGAATTTCACCCGTGTATTCACCAGTTGTCTTCAGGTCACACTCTCTGTCTCTTCAGGCAGAAACTCCACAGAGAAAAAAAAATCCACCCTGTTTCTCCTGGGGATACCTGCAGAAAGTCAACTATATTTAGGCAGCCCTGATTTTCTTGGGTGTTTATCCTTTGTAAGGGTTGCTACTACACCAAAAGTCTCTCATGGGTGTACGTGGTCTTGCTGGGACCTGCTTCTCCGGCACTGCATGATCAAAAATGTCCAAAAAGAGTGGTCCAATGAGAAACCTTAAGAAGGAAGGAAAAGAGAAGGGGAGAAAGGATCTTTGAATGAAACAATGAAACTACATCTTGGAATTGGGTCACTGAACCCAGATCAAATCTGACAGTGAATTGTGTGAGGTGGGGGAACGGCTGTGTGTTTCTGGGTGTATCACCCAGCAATCACATGCATGGGTGGCCTCAGAAAACAGGGGATCGGCAAATAAGGCTGTGGCTCCCACAGTATGTGTGTTGTTCCAACTTATTAATAACTTGATTATTGTAAATTTACCAAATTAATTCAACTATCTCCTCCTTTTATGCAATGAGTTTACTTCAGGACTTCTTAGAGGTAATCTTTTTTTGTAATGCTGGGTACCTCACCTTGCTGAATTTCTTCTGTAGATACTTCTTGGAGCGTGTGCAATGCTTTGGAAAAAAATTGTACTGGTAACAAATTCACGAGAAGAAACCAGGACTTGAGATGGCCAGCATTCCCATGCAAGTGCGATCCGAGTGTTGTTTTTGCTTTTCACTCCAGCTTAAACATGATTTTCAATTCAGAGTTGTAACTTGTTATGGTCAAAAAAAGTCTGTATTGTCTTCTGATACATGAGGATGCCAGTGGATTGACTTTCTCTGACTGGGGGGAAGGACGGAGCTGGTAAATCCGAGTCAATCCCGGCGTGGGCAGGCCAAGGGCCTGGCTTATCTAAGGTGCCATCCAAAGAACACTCAACCTCAGGAATATGGTCCTTCGCTGCCCGAGCTGACTGCCTCACTAGCAGACCCTGGGCTGTCCACTGCGTACTTCTCAGTCTTAATTCCCTTATTAAAAATGAAAAAGAAAAAATATTAATTTATATAATTCCGCCATTAAAAAAGAAAAAACAAGTATTAACATACTTTAGAGTTTTAAACTCTAAAATATTGTAATTCTGTAAATTCATTGAAGGTTGAGAGCTGCCAAGCCTTTCCCTGCCTCAGCTCAGAGTGTGTTTCCCTGGGGACGACTCTGAAATTTGATAAGACACTTGTCTCAGGTCCAAGAAAATTACCTTAACCTACCTTACCTTTTCACAAGAACTGATCAGGAAAACTAAAAACTGCCCTGAGTCTAGACAAGTCTGACACAGGAATGTACAGAGTATTCAGACAAAAGTTTAGATCAAGCTGATAGTTTGAAGTGGGGAGATGATCAGGTGTCAGAACATAAACACGAATCCAGATGCCAATTCAATGAGGTCATGAACACGCTATATAATAGATGGGGCCTGACATGCAATGTACTGCTGGACCACTGCAAGTTTGCCTTGGGATTCTGACAACCAGTTCCATCAGAAGACCCTTATTACAGTCCTGCCTAGTGTCTGGGCGTAGAAGCTATGGGAGAAATAAGAAAGACAAAATTATAAAAATGGAATTTATAAATAAACATGAATTTGTAATAAAATTAATCAAATTAAAGCAAATTTAATAGATTATATTAAGAGCTCATGAAACATTATATGAAAACCACTAAAGCCTCCAAAAATGGATAAAGGGTGTGAACAGATGATTCGTAAAAGCAAGACTGGTTAATACAAATGCTCGCTTTCCCTCAAAAATCAGAGAACTGCATGCTTGCTTATCAAATCAGAGCACATTGACACACACACACACACACACATACGTGATAAAACTTCAATGTAATAAAATGGATTCACTCATGCACTGCTGATGGAAGTACAAAGCTAATGTGTTCATTGAACAGCAATTTGACAATATGCGTCAGCTACATACACATACAAATAAAACATCATTATAAATGGAATTAAGAAATTCTCACAGGGAACATATACTACTAACAGTGGTTTCTGTGTTTTGTAGCATTATATATAGCTCAAAATTATTGTTTTGTATTTTCTATTTTCTTAATTTATGAGAAAAACAGAATAATGTTTATTTATAAAATAATGCTTATTTATTTATAAAAACATAAACTCCCTCACACACTTCCTATGCATGAACTTCCGTGTTAGCTTGACCCAGCTCATACAGTCTATGGAAAGTTTATTCCTAAAGTAAACTTTTAAGGGTATTATAGAATTTAAATGCTACTTTGATGTTGAAATAGATCACTGCATTGGAAGGTGCGTTCATATGAATACGTAATAATGGGTCCTAGGGAAAGAAGAATGGTTCCTATAGAACATTTTTCAAAATATTATTTAAAATAAAGTCATGCTGCAAAGACATGATTACATCATTGCAGTGGCGGTTTAGCACATCTAATTAGGGTTTAGGCGAATTTTAAATGCTTGACCCGTGTGTCTGTGTGAAAGCCAACAGAAGACACGTGGAGTTGGAGGCATCCTGCAGCCGAGGCCCGGTTCTGAGAAAAAGCTTCCCCTAGACCTTGCTGTCCTGGCGAGTCCTCCACCTGCCAGCAGGTGTATCATCCATGCTCCTGGCCCGTGAGAGCAGACCAGCAAGGAGTCCTCAGTCCCTGCATCAGGAAGACTAAAGAGAGCAGCGACCTCATTCCAAATTATCCATGTATTAAAACATTTCCTTTCATCTTAAATATGGACTCTAAATCTTTAAGCTCCGTCACAGTAATGAAGAGGCCTCAGCCGCATCATACACCCTTGGGAAGACCAGCTCCTTTGGTCTTTAGTGGGTCGGGGCTACTTCCTGCCTCACAGATTTTTCTCTCTTCCCTCAATTCTTTTATTTCTCATCCTCTGTTTGTATTCTGAACCCAAAGTCTTTAATATACACTCAAAAACAAAAAGAACTGTCTACTTTGGAGCAAATAAAAACCAGGCCACAGTAGCCAAGCAACCTCTGCAAAATGCAAACCTCCCTGTTCCCCAGAACCTGAAGTTATGCTTGAGTTCTTTCTTGTCATTTGCCCATGATTGACAGGCAACGGGATTTAAAATGCAGAGCCATCTGACAGCTGCAGTACAATGCTCAGGGAGAAGATAAAGCCAGTGTTCTCAAGTCAGAGGCTGAGACCCAGGCTGCAGCCCAGCCGGTTCATCATGTCTGCACATCCATGCGAGGTGGAGCGTCCCTACCTGGTGGGGTAGACGCTGCCCTGTGCTTCCTTTCCGTGGGGCCGCTGACCACCTGTGCAGGATGCCCAAAGAAAAACTCAGCCCATCTCACATATCCATAGAAACGTGACAGATTGTGGACCACTGAGCCACATGCCATACAGTCTTTCACGTTCAATAGTGATCTTGTTTCTGTTATGATTTCATCCATTTAAAAATGAGCCAGGGCCACAGAAGAGAAACTTATCTTCTCAAAACAGACCTTTCTTGGAAACATTCCACTTACTTATTAGAAACTGACATCTACTTATAATCAGCATGGTTTAATTGCTTTAAATAATCTCAACCTCCCTTTTAAGAGGCCAAAAATAATGGGTAGACTTTTCTACTGCTACTCAGAGCTCAGGCATGCACAGTTCCTGTGGTGTCCATTCCAAGTGAAATGTATAAGATCTGGGTGAAAATAAGATGAATTTCAGTATTTCCATGTAGGTAGTTGCTGTCCTTTTTTCCCTCCTTTTGAGAATTAAGAAATTACATATGATAATTTCATGTTTTCTGAGTAAGTGCTTTGACAGCCCAGATGGGCACACATGCATCTTTACAAATTAATATTTGCTTCAGATAGTCCAAGCAACCTATTCCTTCTTAATTAATTAAATCAGTTCTCCCAAGAAAGGCTCTCCAAGTTATAAAACCTACTGTTGAATATGGGCGGCAATTCATTTATGAACATTCTGTCCAACTAAAAAAATATATATAAAACCAAGAACTTTTTCTTTTTGTTTTACAGATTGCTGGAGTGAACTGTCCATTACTTGCGATGTGTCCACAGCCCCTGTAAACTGCCATGTGCAAATGCAGCTCCGGCACATCCCTGATGCCCCTCTGGTGAGTGTGAGCTTCATTTGTGAAGATGAGAACAAAGCTTGTTCATGTCAAGGCCATGTGACTTCAGTCTGACCCAATGAGAGAGGGACTAGTCTACATCTGAAACTAAGAAGAAACAGTTAACTCTCGGAGATGCAGTAGGAAGTGATGTATTCCTAGAATCAGTAGTCTTGCAAATACTGTCCATTACAACTACTTTACTTGTACTTATGTGTGAGAAATGGGTCCTGTCTTTGGCAGCTCCTGTGTGAAACCAAACCTCACCAATCAGGAGCAGGCAAGTTCATCAGCGCAGATTGGGGAAAGAGGGCTTAGGAGACACAGCTGGTGAGGCAGGTTTGGCATTGCTGCCTCATCATCTCACCCATTAGGCAGGATGCTGGATTACATCATCTAGAGCTGACTTAAAAAAAAGATTTGGGGCTTCCCTGGTGATGCAGTGGTTGAGAGTCCACCTGCCGATGCAGGGGACACGGGTTCGTGCCCCGGTCCGGGAAGATCCCACATGCCGCGGAGCGGCTGGGCCCATGAGCCATGGCCGCTGAGCCTGCACGTCTGGAGCCTGTGCTCCACAATGGGAGAGGCCGCAACAGTGAGAGGCCCGCGTACCGCAAAAAAAACAAAAACAAAACAATTTTGATTCCTTTATTTAAAGCACTCTCCTGCTGCCTTCTTTTCCCACTGACCAAAATTGTGCACCAGCTAGATGAATATGCACACATTTAAAAGTCATGTTGGCATCGGGTAAGTGTTCTAGAAACACATCTGTAGTCATGGTATTCACCACCTGTATTTGTTGAATTGCCATTAAAAAATATTATTTTTCTACTGAGACCCCCATTATACTTAGTAGACTATTCTAGTATGCTCTAATTGCAATACATTTAAAAAATCATTCTACATGGGAAGTTGCAGGCCTCCTATGAATTTTTAAGTCTCTGCTACCTGCAAGATAAAATTATTGGCTAAACAGCAATCCCCAACGCTGTGTTAGGCATACTGACTTTACACAGCAATATCAAACTTGGGGTACATTATTTTAAAGTACTGGGCTAAAAATTATACAATGATAGCTTTATTTTACTGAGGATAAGAATTTCCAATTTACTGCTGTTTTTTAAACCTACTAATCTTGGTTAAAATTTTTATTTTAGAAACCAGAACTGTAAAGTGGATTCTAGCTACATCTTCTTCTCTAAGGTGAGTATTGATTACTCATACCACTCAATAATATCTCAGTTTATTCATCCAATTGCTAAACAATAATGCTTTTCCCTTTTCATTGCAAGCAGAGATGTGCAGGCATAAGCTGTAACATGTCACAGAATACCTGGGTTCATCAGGGGTCAGCAGGTACGTAAAGAAGGTGAAATTAGATTACGTACCGGTCCTCAGTCTCCCCTGGCAGCTGTGCACATGTGCCTTCCAGCTCCTGGACTGGGTGGAATCTCAGTGGCCCCTGACCCCTGCTGCAGGTTCTGAAGCCCACAGGCTGCCCTGGACTAGTGGGTGAGTGTACCAGGGACTAGGAGGCCCCTGACCCTAGGAGATTCGGGAATCCTTTGGCTCCAGGACTCCCTGAAGGCCTGGCCAAGCTTTCCTTCATTCAGGGTCTGCCTTGCACTGTGCTCTGGCAGCTCGTCCAGCCCCTTCTGGCTCCCTCCCCATTTTTTCCTCACAGGCATTTGTCCTAATAAATGTCTCACATGCCTATTCCTGACACAGCCTCCAAATCTCAAGACCCGGGCCAACTCCCATCTCAATGTTTTCTCCCAGCATCTTTATTAAGGCACGTGCGTAATGTGTCTCTTCCTAGGACATTCTATCAGGAAGGCTACACAGGATCCATTAATGAGGCAGGATCCTTGCAGAGGCCGTTCCAAGGACTCCTGGAGCAACGCCCTTATTCCCTGGACACGCTGTTGCTTCCTGCTGTGCCTCACAGCCTGCGGTGTGTGCCAGGCCCTTCCTACCCTCATCCACTCCAGACCTGAGCTTTCCCAGATGATGGCAGCTGCTCCCAGATTCCCCCGCACAGGATCCGGGCTCAAAGGAACGGGGTCTGAATGAACATCAGCTCCCCTCTCCATCCGCTGCAGGCATTTCACCAGGACTGGGGAGAGAATGAATGCCCTGCACTCTGGAGGACTCTGCCCTTCAGCTTAGTTGGTTTCAGATTTTTCTTTGTGACCAGGCACTTACAAGGCATCATACTCTGGATTTTAGGTCCTGCTACACTTCCTCCCCACGGGGACTAGAGGTCAGCTGGATATAGAACAGCTGGAGTCTCTCACCTCTTCCCTAGGAGATCCCTTCCCCCTGGCCAGAGAGGACACAAGTTTGCCAGATCCCTCTAAACTCAGTATCTGCATGGGTAGACTTTCTACCTGAGGATGAGGGTCTATTTCCCTGTCATGGTCTCTTTCTACTTCCTACCTTTCTTCTTGCATGAACTCAGCATGAGAGCCTTTTAATGTCATCCCAGTAAGAAACACGCTACTAACAGTCACCTACTTATTTGTCCTGCTCACCACATGTCTGGCATAAAGACAGCAGTGAAAATATCTACTGGAATTAATGAATATTTGTGGAATAAGCAAGTGGGTTGTTGATTAATTAAACCACTGGATTAAATGGGTGAATTGGAGGGATGGATTTAAGTGCCAATTTATATGGCCAATATGAACAAGTCCGAAGTGGAAAAAAATAATCTCAATCATCTTTGAATATCCAGCCACTTACTATGACCCCTGCATGTTACAGATGTTTATTATATTTGCTGGATGGACAAAGAAATAAATGGTATTTTGGACAACACCTTCTGACCAGGCTTTAGAATTAAATATATGTGGGCTCAAATCTAAGCGTTAACACGTACTAGCTTTGTGACTCAGGTAAAATCGTAAATGCTCTCAACCTTAGATTTCTGATTTATAAAGAGAGTACAATAACAACTACCACACATGGCTGTCATGAAGACTGTATTTGATAACAGACGTTGTCTGACTTGGGAATGTATTATTTAATATTTCTAGTATTAAAAAATATTCATTTTTTCTTTCTATTTTCTTGCCTAAACTTTGCCTTTATAGTTACATCCTACTTTTAGCACCATAATTCATTTGTCTATCCACCCATCCATCCATCCAACCATCCATTCACTCATTTTTCCTGTCCCTCCCTCTCATCCAGCCATCTATCCATTCACATGTCCATCTGTACATCTATTAATCCATCCATCCATTCACCCATCCATCCACTCATCCACCCATCTGTCTGTCTGTCTACCCATCCATCCGTCTCTTTTCCTCTGTCACGAACTCTCTCTCATTTGCAAACTCTTCCTCTTAACCAGATGCTTCCCCTTTGACTTACATTTATACCCAAGATTCCTGTAAATGAATTCTCTCTGTTTAGAAAGATGAAGCAAGTTCTGGAGATGGATGGTGGCGATGGTTGCACAATACTGTGAATGTGTTTAATGTCGTTGAACTGTATACTGAAAAATGGTTAAAACAGTAAATTGTATGTCATGTATATTTCACCTCAGTCAAACAAAGAATCTCTCCCAAACCTTCCACCAATCAATCACATTCTTCCTTGAACTTCCTGCTCCCCTTGTAGCCATGTCTCTTGAGTCATCTATATTTGTCTTATATTTTTCTGAAATTTCTTTCTGCTTGCCTTTCCCCCCGGTGATTCCACTGTAACTACATCCACTAAGGCTCCATATGCCATTCTAAGAACCAAATCTTAGTGGACTGTTTATCAGAATTGACCTTGTAAGACCCCTGCAGCATCTGACCCTCTTCAGCGCTGCCTTGTTCTTAGACTTCTTTCCTCTCTGTCATCCTACCTAAAGTGGATCCTCTACTTTTGCACTGGATCCCTTCTATCCTCTACTCAAGGGCATCTTCCAGTCCAACTGTAACCTCCCTTTCCTACATCGTGTGTTGTTCTCCCTAGAATGGTTATTCCCACCAGTGTGTAGACATAAATTATATTCTTTCATATATTTTAAAATGTTTCACGTCACTTCCCCTGTCATTACTGCTCCATTTTACAGTGAAACTAAGTCCTCAAAGATGTTTTCCACTTTTGTTGTTTTCGTTTTCTCTTACTGTTTTGTCTTAAGCGTGCTTCTCTAATCCACGAAGTGTCGTGTTTAGGTCACTGGTTACATTGGCGCCCCCAAGTCTAACAGTGAGTTCTCGGCTTTCATCTCACTTGACCCACCAGCAGCCTTTGACACAATCAACTTGTTCTTTCCATCTGGGGGCATTTCTCTCTTTGGCTTCTTTTCTCTCTCTCTCTCTCTCTCTCTCTCTCTCTCTCTCTCTCTCTCTTCATTATTCTCCTACTTTTTGGACTATTTCTGACTCAGATATCTTTTCAGATTTAATACAGATTACTTTTTCACACAACTCTCATCCAATCCATCTGGAAATCCTGTTGACCTTGACATCAATACATTGCCATAAATTATCACCTTCACTACAACCACCCTATTCAAGCCACCATCATCCTCACCTGGAGAATTCCACTAGCTTCCTGACTGGTCTCTTTACTCTACACTTGCTCCCCTAAAAATCCCTCTCTACACACCATTCAGAGTAACCATGGTAAAGTCTGTGTCCCATCAGCTCATGCCAGAAGAGTCCTCTGATTTCCTATTTCTTTCAGAATAGAAGCTACAGCTCTTAGTGTGACCAGCAAAGAACATCATGATCTGGCCTCTGCGATGTCTTCCCCTGTTTGTCTTTCCTTCTTTTCCAGGGCACACACAGCCTCTTCTCCATTTCTCCAGGATGCCAACCAGGCTCTTGTTTCAGGGCTTTTCCTGCAAATACCTGCTTGACTCCCTGTTTCTTCCCTCAGATTCTTTTTAATTGTTACCTTCTCTGAGGATCCTACCCCCCCATCCATTTAAATTGCAAATACTCCATTCCAAAGACAGCACTCTCTGTTCCTCTTCCTCTAACTTGCTTCTTCCACATAGCATTTAACAACTTCCTGTGCATCATGTAACTTACTTACCTGTTTTGTTAATATCGTATTTGTCTCCTCCATTAAAAAGTAGGTTTCAGAATGGTAGAAAATTTTCGTTTGTTTTCTTCAGTGATGCATCCCTCATTTCTAGACCTACCTGGTGCATTTTAAACTTTATTTGTTGAATAAATGAATAAAGGTGTCTCTGGACATTTACCTTACCATAGTGCTGGAACAGGAAAGAATTTCTTCTCCCTTTAAACTAAAATGGGACATATTTAATTCCTAACCTCTAGCTCTTGGCAAAACCTTTGATTAAATTTGCTCTTCCTGTCCATGTCTATAATTTTCTCCAATATTCTTGAGTCTAATACTTTTATTTTCCCCCAATCAAAATCTATTCCTCCATTTCTACCAACACTGCACGTACCTGGAACACTGTCAAAGCTGCCTGACCCTTCACAGGGACCTGTCCCTGGGCTTCTGAATTCCTAATGAAGTGGTTAAACTCACTTGTTTGAGGGGAAGTAAAGATTTTCTTTCTGAAATTCTGTGATACTTGGACATAATTCATTCCACCACTCAAACAAGAAATCTTGCTAGCAGAAAATATAAAATATCAACAAGCAGAATATATTTAAAATTTGGAGTGAAAAAAAATCTTAAAATAATATTTTCATGCTTTTCCATTAATATTAATCGGCAACTTCATTTGTTCATTTGTTTTATAATCTGCTAACTCTCATGAATAGACCAGTGGCAGCAAATGACCACATTTTAAGAGGGATTTATAGGAGCCAATCTTTACCAACTAAAGCATTCCATAAAATAAGGTAACATGCATCATTTGATTTTAGAGGAGGGATAACTTGCTCTACCTTAAAGAATGCCTTATTCTCCTGGTTCAGAAGATAAAGTGTGTCCTTCATAGCAAGGAGGGCATGGGGGCCCTGAAACACTTGCCTCGGAGAACTGATTTTTCATTCCTTTCTTCCTCTTCTGTCCTCTCTCCCTCTTTCCTTCTGTTCATCCTGTCTTTATTTCACACCTCTTTGAAGCAGCAGCTGTGTAGTTATAAACTGTGTTAGGAACTGGGGATGAAAACCTGACCCAATTCAAGAGTTTCTGCCGCTTTTATCTTAGATTGGAAAGAGCATTTAAATGCAGTAATCACCACAAATGTCTGTGCCCATCCCTCATGCTCTCCTGTTGTGTGACCACTTATTTCCAGAATGTGCCATGCAATGTCTGTTTTCTCTTCCACTGCTCATGATTCCCTCACTTCCATTTTTACTGCTTAGCTCATTTCACCTCAGGTTCAAGTTTTAGCTCAACATGGAAGTCATCTCCTCCAGGAAGTCTGTATCCTGGTTACAGATGCCCGTGTCACAGCCTCAAAGCAGAGAGAAGCCCAGGACCATACCAGGTTCATACGCTGTTCTGGCCCAGGACTTTACACCTAGTGGTCACTCACAATGAATACCTGTGGAGTGGCTAGCCAATGTTTATTTTTTGCATGGCTTTTCACTATTAAGTGTAGTTTTTTCCTAGTGTCCTTTTTCTGTTCCAGGGACAGACTGTGGATAGCATGTTACATTTAACTGTTTTGTCTTCTTAGACTTCTCTGGTCTCTGACAGTTTCTCACAATTTTCTTGTTTCTGATGACCTTAGCAATTTTGATGAGTACTAGTCAGGCATTTTGCAGAACACCCTCAATTTGGGTTTGTATAATGTTGTTCTTATGGTTAGCCTGAGTTATTGGCTTTTGGGCGGGAGGCCACGGATGCGTTCTTGCCCTCGTGCCCTGATAGCTCTGCATGCTATCAACACATCAAAGTGCCCTCTCCCTGAGGGTGCTCACCTCAGTCACCTGGCCAAAGTAGCACTGGCCAGACTTCCCAATGTAGAGTTGCCATGTTTCCTGCTTCCCACATTCTACTCTTTGAGAGTAAATTACCAAGTCCTGCCCAAGTCAAGGGATGGGGAATTAAACTTCACTCCCTTCTCTGTAGGAGATTTTCACGCCCACCTCATTTATCCATTTATTCAGTGATAAATATGGACTCATGGGGAATGTTTCTTAATTAAATGTGATGTGAACAATTGTCAATAGTCCAGGGAATATGACATTTGAAGCATGGTAAATTGTGAGGTGATTAAGGTTAGTTCCTTTCCAATTTCTGCATCATTTATTCATTCACAGAGCATGTGTGTGTTAGTGGCAAATGTGTGTTGGTGTTAGCGATGGGTATGTGTATGTTGGATGCATGTGTGTGGTACGTGTTAGCCAAGTGCTCTGGCGGGTGAATGGAACATGATTAGCCATATAAGTGGCGGCTGCCTTCATGGAACAGGCAGTACAGTGACACGCGGCCAAGTGGACGGGCCTCTGTAGTACCTGCTGTGACACGGGAAGGAGCCGTGTGCCCTGCGACAGTGACCACCTCCAGTCGGGATCTTCAGAGACGGCTTTTCTGAGGGAGGTGAACTAAGCCGAGAGCCTGAGGACTCGGGATGCCTTTGAAACCTGCCGTCAGCCCACCCGTCCCGGGACCTGTGTTGTCACCTTCTGCTCCCACCCCTCTGCCCTCTCATCCTCGGCTGGGTCACCTTCTCCTCTGCCCCCTCCCCGGAGGTCCTGCATTTCTTCTCTCTCTCTTTCTCTTCCTCACTGGAGACTCTGCCCTGCACAGAAGATGCCAAGGGCTGCGTGGGACTTCTGCTACACGAGACTGGCAGTGTGACTTCATGAAGTGCTATGGTTTTGGAGACAGACAAGCGAGTTCAAACCTTGACTCTGTCAGTCCCTAGCGATCTGATGGGTCAAGTTCTCCCACACAAAATGAGGCTAAGCCTGTTTCCTGCAGGGAAATGAGAAAGGTTGTAACTTACAAGGAACAGAATAGGTACTCAATAAATTCATCAAGTATCTTATACTAAGTGTTACTGATGGCTAATGGGTGATTAATAATGGCTTTGTAAAGAAAAATTTAACCCCAGGGGAATGTTTTCAGTTGGAGGAAATTAAAGAAAGGGTAAGAGTAACATATTTTTAGCCAGGAATATCAGTGACCTTCAGATAATACTTGGAGTAACCTGCTGTACGAACAAACTAGCTTTTCTTTTAAGAAAAGTCCTGGAAATCAGTAAACCAAAACTTTGTATAATTCCAAATTAGATGTAAGACTTGACAAAACGTTTAGTTAAAATATAAAGTCAGGCTTACATTTGCTCACAGAATTACTTCCATAGTATTTACAAATGTCAGGATCCAAGAGGCGTTTTTTGACTCAGTGAATGGGGAGTGAGGTTGGGGGCAAGGGCTCCTCCCTTTCTCTGTCCCATGTCCCCTCTGTCTGGCTGTGGCCAGGAGAGGAAGAGCAGTGGTGACACAGGTCCACCCCAGGCCGTTCAGCCTGTCCTGCATCCAGCCGTAGCCTGACACGGGCAAGGCAGAGCGTGAAAACGGGCAGTGCTGAATTTAGGCAGTTTCACAGGTGGTGATTCGGAGAAGAACCTTCATTTGCTGAACGAATCCCCGTTTTAAACTCCTTTTGTCTTTTTTTTTTTTTTTTTTTTTTTTTTGCTGGGAAAAGACTGAAAAGAGATCAGGCTGTCCACATAGACTGCTTCAGCTGACATTTCTGTTGGGAATAATAATAGTCCAATGAATTGGTGTGAATGACCTCCTGTGATTGCTAGAAAGTCACCTGTGTGCTCCTATTCAAACCCCCAAAACCACTGATGCCCATGAGTCACCAAATTCCTATGAAATTTTAATAGCCTTCCTTTCTCCCCTGTAAGTCAACAAGCTCTGGTTTTCATTCTGTACTTGGTCCCTATCCTATGGTTACTGAAGAGGTCTTTGCTGTTGTGCATGGTGTTTCCTGTGAAACGGTGTTCACCAGACAAGCCCGTCCAACAGGTAAGGCTCTGACCCCGGTAATAAGGAAACCCACCAATTCACCAGAATCTTATGTCAGTAAGAACGAAACAAAGAAAAAGGCACTGAAAATGGACAGGTGTTCAGAGCCCACATATTTTAGCAAATAAAAAGTAGTTTTTAAATAAGGCATTATGTGCAAGGCAACACCATTTGACTGCCCTTATGTCTAAGGCACTCAGCTGGGTTTCTTTCTTTCCTTCCTTCTTTCTTTCCTTTTTTCTTTCTTTCTCTTTCTTTCTCTCTCTCTCTCTCTCTCTTTTTCTTTCTTCCTTCCTTCCTTCCTTCCTTCCTTTTTTTTGATAACCCAATACTTGTATATCAAGGACAGATTAGTGTTTTAAGGAAGAATAAGGATTTCTTCCTTTTTTGTGTTCTGCTGATATGTACCAAACTTGTCAGACTCTAAAATTATTTTTCCATGAAACTTAAAATTAAAAGAAGGTCATTAAGCTATTAAAAAATACTTTGTGTGCATATATTTATACACATATATGTATATATATTTCTCTCTCTATATATTTATCTAAATAAGATCTCATTATAAATTAAAGCAAACAAAATTTCTAAAGAAACATCATCTGTCAAAACATGCTTTTAAAAATAGTCTCTCCTATCCTTGGAGTAGGTGGACTGGCAGAATCAGACGAGTCTGGGCAAGGGGACAGGTGGGGCAGGGCCTCAAGTCGATGACCTTGTCTGAGTTCACAGGGCATCTCAAAGCAAGAAAGGGCGGGGACAAGTGAGCGAAGGGGCAGGGAAGCCAAAAATCCAAACCCAGAACGAAGAGTCGAAAATAACAGTAAAACTAAGGAAGGCAACAGACAGGAATGGAGGTTCCACGTGGAGGTAAGTGTTCAGAATAGGAAGAGAACATTTCACAACAAAGGGTTGACATATACAGTGCAGAGATCTTTTCTAGTCCCACGAAATTCAGGTCTGGTTTGAAGATTCCACTCACACAGCAGCAGAGGCAAACGTACAGGGAGCTGGGGCTACTGTGTTCCTGTCCATGGTGTGCCTGGAGGGCCAGCTCAGGGTGTCACGCACGTGTCTCTAAGCCTGCCACCATCCCTACATACCTGAGTATCTGCCTGTCACCGTCCCTAGGTACCCGTGTACCAGCCCTGCCACTGTCCCTATGTACCTGTGTACCTGCCTGTCACTAGGTCCCCATGTACCACCCCTGCCACCATCACTACGTACCTGTGTACCTGCCTGTCACCATCCCTAGGTACCTGTGTACCACCCCTGCCATCATCCCTAAGTACCTGTGTACCTGCCTGTAACTGTCCTTAGGTACCTGTGTACCAGCCCTCACACCATCCTTAGGTATCTCAGTACCTGCCTGTCACCATCCCTAGGTACCCGTGTACCACCCCTGCTATCATCCCTAAGTACCTGTGTACCTGCCTGTCACCGTCCCTAGGTACCCATGTACCACCCCTGCCACCATCCCTACATACCTGTGTACCTGCCTGTTACCATCCCCAGGTACCTGTGTACCACCCCTGCCACCATCCCTAAGTACCTGTGTACCTGCCTGTCACCATCCCTAGGTACCTGTGTACCTGCCTGCCATCATCCCTAAGTACCTGTGTACCTGCCTGTAACTGTCCCTAGGTACCTGTGTACCAACCCTGCCACCATTCCTAGGTATCTCAGTACCTGCCTGTCACCATCCCTAGGTACCCGTGTACCACCCCTGCCATCATCCCTAAGTACTTGTATACCTGCCTGTCACTGTCCCTAGGTACCTGTGTACCACCCCTGCCATCATCCCTAAGTACCTGTGTACCTGCCTGTCACCGTCCCTAGGTACCCGTGTACCTCCCCTGCCACCGTCCCTACATACCTGTGTACCTGCCTGTAACTGTCCCTAGGTACCTGTGTACCAGCCCTGCCACCATCCCTAGGTATCTCAGTACCTGCCTGTCACCATCCCTAGGTACCTGTGTACCACCCCTGCCATCATCCCTAAGTACTTGTATTCCTGCCTGTAACTGTCCCTAGGTACCCGTGTACCACCCCTGCCATCATCCCTAAGTACTTGTATACCTGCCTGTCACCGTCCCTAGGTACCCGTGTACCACCCCTGCCACCGTCCCTACATACCTGTGTACCTGCCTGTAACTGTCCCTAGGTACCCGTGTACCAGCCCTGCCATCATCCCTAAGTACTTGTGTACCTGCCTGTCACCATCCCTAGGTACCTGTGTACCACCCCTGCCATCATCCCTAAGTACTTGTGTACCTGCCTGTCACCATCCCTAGGCACCCGTGTACCACCCCTGCCATCATCCCTAAGTACCTGTATACCTGCCTGTCACCATCCCCAGGTACCCGTGTACCACCCCTGCCATCATCCCTAAGTACCTGTGTACCTGCCTGTAACTGTCCCTAGAGTAAAATCCTGTTTGATGGATGAGCCACTGTGAGTAAGGAAGTATATGTCACTTTCCTATATTTACCAAGAGGAAGAGCTAGAATTCTAACATGACTCTCAATTTCCTGAGACCATACTCAAAAGAAATAAAGATATTTTGAGAAATGATGACTAAAGACATATACTTTTCCCCATATGATCACTTTAAAGGACACAGATTGTTTAGATACACATCACACATCTTCTGAGTGTTTCTTGAGCCAAATGTGTTAATTTATGGCCACACTCTTCATATACCTTTCTCAAGAACTGCCCAACAGAATTGGCATTTATAAAATAGTTCCAAGGGGGTGAATAAGGGTTTAATAAACAGAAACATTGAACTTTAACAGTATTTAAAAGCTGAAGTACATCCAGAAGCCTCTGGGAAAGCACTGGAGGTTGGACCATCTAGTGTCTTGATTGACAGAATCAGATGGTCAGACAGAAGAGCATACTGCTTCACTTCAAAGGGTAAAAGTGAGTTTCTGCAAAGTTTTCCATATATTGCTGTAAGTTTAAGGTAACATTTAGTTGCAGACAATAGCAAATTCAATTTATTAAATAACCCTGTGAATGAGTGTATACTTCTACTGACCTTCACGATGTTTACAGAGCTGTGCCATCTCACAGAGGAACAAAGGAGACATTTCCCTTCATTCTTATAAATCTGTACATCCAGGAACCCAGGCATCCCATGGGACTAAGAGGATGGATGCAATATTGAGAACGCAGTTGTGGAGACACGTGTCTTCATAAAGTGTGGGTGTGGAGCATTTCATGAACCTCATTCCTCCTAAGGAGGAGCCAGGTGGGACTGACATGGGACAGGTGAGCAAAGGTACCTGTGTGTGTGTACGGCTAGTTAGAAAGTAGATAAATTAGTTTGCATGGACTAGTACCAATTTGTTTATTTCGTAACTAGCTTATTTTTTCAGTCCAACAACATTTAAATGATAAATTCTGACTTTTTCAAGCTTGTTTAGACAGCTCTCCCACTAGCCATTCCAGAAATGTGAAACCTTGAGCCAAGAACCATAATATTTAAATTATTAGAACAGCTCTTTCATTACTAAGAATAAATGGAAATACTGCTCAATAATCTTACTCATTGCTAAACAGCATGTAATGGATAGAACCTGAAAGAATTCATAGCAAAATGGGAATGATATTTTGAATCATCAGTTATTAAAGATATACCTACTTTCTAATACAAAAGGAATTCAATCAAAATTGAAGCTGTTCAAAGAACCTCTTGTTCCTTCCTGCTTCTGTCAACCATGCTTTATAGACAGTGTACATTTATGTGAATATCCACAGATCAAATGGACAGAAAGATTATCCAAAAGAGAACCATAGTTACACCCTGGCTCAAGCCAAGTTTAAAGCACCTAAAAAAATTATCCAAATCACCACTGGCCCTATTTTGACTCCACCTCTGGTATTTTCTTCAATAAAAGTATTTTACTAAATAAAAATTGAGTCAAACTTTTACAAACTTAATTTAGAAAGTAGGTACAGTAAATAGTAAAATTAAGTTACCTAAACCACAAAGTTAAAGAATGTTAGAAAAAGAAGATCACGATGAGACCTTCTTTTAAAGGCATAATTATTTGCCAGATACTGTGCAAAATGTAGCAAAAGCATCACCTCGTTTATCTCCACAACAATCCTGTAAGTTAGGTGTTTCTATCGTATCCTGTCATTTTATAATAACTTAAACCCTTTTTAAGGTGGGGAAACTGAAGCAACAAGTTAAATAAACTGTCCATGGACTCCCAATAGAAATAGAATAATGAGGGAATAATGAGGGCTTGAACCTAGGTTTCCCTGATTCCAACATCTAGGTCTTTAAAGATCATATTAGAATATTTTATCTGTAGTTATACAAATGGAAAAATAAGACACTATAACAGTGTCTTAATAGTAAACAAGCTTTTAGAATGATACAGAATTTTGTGCAAGTACACACACAAAATAGGCTCATGGAATCTGCATATAATTAAAACTATGTTATATATCTTGTAGTTTAATATATTCAAATAGCACGATGTTTGTGAATTTAGATACCCATCATTGAGTTACCAGTACTTTTGAGGTTGAAACTTACAAGATATACATTAAGAAATTCACATGGAATTTTCAAAGATTTGGGAGATACAATGTTTTTTCAATATCGATTTCTCACTGAATTTGTTTGCTGAGCTTTGTCTTCAAAGTTCTTTAATTAGAACAGACAACTGGTTTGCATGAATGAAATCAAGCAAAATCTCCAGCAAAACTCCCTCCATACAGTCACACAGAACTCAGAGATGCTCCCGAACCACCATTCTTGAGGCAAAATACTGCTGAGATCACAGGTGCTCAGTTTCAACAAACAAATGTTTTCAGAGGCAAATAAATGGCACCATGTTTAAGTCTTATCAATAAGATGGTAAATACTCATCCCTGGGATTCTACTTCCTGGGCAACTCAACAGCCAGAAGGGACAGAGACCAGTTTAAAGTAAATTCCTTATTTCATGAACATAAATATTTTATCTCCTGAATCACTGATGTGAAAGAATCACACTTTCATCAACTTATGAACTGGTGAGGAAAAAAACTAGGCAAAGGAGGGGCCAAGCAAAGGAGGAAACCAGCTGAGCACAGCCTCTTATGTTGGTATCAAAATCAACGAATCTTATGTCGACAATGGAATATTATTCAATTCTTAAAAGCAATGAGCTATTGAGCCATGAAAACACAGAAAGGAAACTTAAATGCATATCACTAAGTGAAAGAAGCCAATCTGAAAAAGCTACATACTCTATGATGCAAACTATATGACATTCTGGAAAAGCCAGAACTATGGAGACAGTACAAAGGTTCTAGGAAAACCACCACCTGACCTCCCAGGGGACACCTAGAGCTGGTGCTGGAGGAATTGAAGATCTCGGTGCCTCTGAAGAACAGGATTCAGGCAAACAACACGAACGACAGAACTGCTTTTCTACTTTATTGTCCTGGTCTTGATTGATCTTGACATGATCTGAAAAACAGCGTGAGGGTTCCTTTCAAGGGTGGCAATGAAAATAAATATGTGTGGGTGTGGATTCAGACACAGGCAACTGGGTAAAACTTTTGTTTTCTGTGGGTTTTTTTCACTGATTTATAAAATTTGACTTCTTTAGTCAGAATAAATTTTGATAATAACAAAAATTTAGAATTAATAGAGAGACATAGAAGAACAAATATGTGTCTATTTTTTAAATTATTTTAATATATAATCTAAGGACTAAAAATGTTTCTTTTCAAAAAATGGCATTCTTCTAGGGAGAAAAGATGAAGCTTCCTCACCACCAAGATGAACCTATAAATCCCTCCACTGTCCAACCCCTTCACCATCCACCCAAATTCCACTTTTAATTAAAGGGAGTTTTGCAATGATCTGTGTCCTTCTTATCAGTGAGCTCTTAAATCCTATTATTTCATATTCCATGCTACCCATTGAAGTCTGTGCATGAAAACAACACAGAAGCCTTGCTGTCAGGGACTCTTAGAGTTTTCTAATAACCCTTTGAACCTGAGCTAGTTTTCTCCCATAATCTACTAAATCCTCAAACTTTAAGGAATGACTTTCTCAAAGCCTCCTCTTTTCTCTATCTTTTTTTTTCAACATCTTTATTGGAGCATAATTGCTTTACAATGTTGTGTTTGTTTCTGCTTTATAACAAAGTGAATCAGCTATAAGTATACCTATGTCCCCATATCCCCTCCCTCTTGCATCTGCCTCCCACCCTCCCTATCCCACCCCTCTAGGTGGTCACCAAGCACCAAGCTGATCTCCCTGTGTTATGCAGCTGCTTCCCACTAGCTATCTATTTTACATTTGGTAGTGTATATATGTCCATGCCACTCTCTCACTTCATCCCATCTTACCCTTTCCCCTCCCCTCTCTGACTGTCTTTGCAATTATATACTACAAAGAAACTAGAGCTTTGATTTTCTTCTCTTTTCCCTTACAAAAAATAAATGCCAAACCAGTTATAGAAACACATAAAGCCTTCATATTATCTGTAGCAGTTTGCACAAATCTCATAAAAAAGGACATTGAGAGGGAAAGCCTGTTGTTTTTATTAACATGTTTCCTTTCTTAAAGCTCTAAAACAATTTGGAAAGTAGCTGTTAAGGCAACATATTTTGGAAGAACTCAAACTGACCTACAGTATTTAGTGTTTCTAAAAGTACAGTCTATTGAGGTTGCAGTGTCATTCTTGATTTGCATTTCCTTCTAAATACCTCTTTTCAGTACAATATGGCTAGTGAGTGAGTATACAAATATAGGAAACACTGCTTGCTTTGAAGTCAGGCTTCCCAGCAGCTTTACTGCTTCGAAAACAAAAACTGACATAAAATATATTTTACAAAAGGAAAACTAACACATACCTCTGATTACCAAATAAGCTTTGCCTTACAATTTTTTTTTTAATCACACTCACTTTGATTAAACAACACAGAGCACGTAAGGAAAGAACACTGAAGAGAGCTGGGAAGGATGAGAAGAAACTCATGCATCACAGGAGGCATATCAGTGGACAGCTCTGCATCTGAGGAGACCATGGGTGCCCCTCTGCTCTGTGTAACAACTCTTAGAGAACCACTGGTAACAGAGTGATAATTCACTCAACAGAAGACTGTGCTTTGGAAAGACATTAGAATTTTCAATGAGAAAGACATCGTTTTGAATACTCAGTCTATCTCTCCAAGTTTTACGACCTTAATCTTGTTGCTTAAATTCTCCCAGTCTTACTTTGCTCAGCAGTGAAATATGAATGAGAGCACTCGGTTTACTGAGTCTCAAAGATAGCCTCCCATAAAAAGGAGGTGTAAAGTACTGTCATGTAGTAGGCACTCAACAAGGAACACTCTTATTTTCGTGGCATTGTTGCGCTCCATACTATTTTCCTAAGAACTCAAGGAAGTGAACTACAGAAGATTCCTTACAGATACTTAAAACTAAATGCTTGTACTTGAAATATTAAGGTTCAGCCATCTGAAAAATTCACCTCTGTGATTAACAACGTTCTCCAGAGCTTTTGAACAAATGATGTGTGAATGTACATAATTGTGTTCTTATAGAACTTGCTCTGCATGTGCAACGCAATTGTGGGGTGTGCATATGTGTATCTACATACCATGACATCCCATTCAGGTGTGTTTATATTAATTTAATTAGCATTAAGCATTTAATTTTTTCAAATAGACATGACTTTTCTCAACACAGAAATTATTGTAAAACTATTAGAAAAGATACAAATAGTTATAATTAGAGCGTGTATATATATATACGTATATGTGTATGTGTGTGTGTGTATCACACACTTATACACAGATATAGAGCTGCTGTGTAAGAAATATTTATCCTATATCTTACAATGTAAATTTGTAAGGTTTTCCCATCAAATACTTTACATGATAGTCCCAAAATTATGTAAAATATTAGATTCTTGTCAGTGAGGATGATAAAATCAAAATGTTCACATTGCTAAATTAATTTTAACTTCTTTGAGCAGATCTTAATGATAACAGGCAATGTAGTCCATTCATTTTCCTCCTATGAGGATGTGGGCACACACGCATGTGCACAGACATAAAGCATTACACACACACACACACACAACTGCAAACAAAGTCACACAAGCAAATCAAAGTGAAATCACATGCAGAATTCCATGGCTGGAGTTCCAGGTCTCAGGGTCCCAGGGCCTGAGTGAGGAGGTGTCCTACTGTGATCCTAGGGCCCCTTTCTGTTAACTTGTTAACCACTGACTCTGCCAAAAATACAAAGAGCAGGTGCATACCTTAGGTTAGAGCCCTGTGACCAGGCATCAGGTGTGAAAGTGAGAAATCCAGGGCCTCAGATCGGCGCGAGCTTTCATTCTGTAAATGGAATCTGAGACACTTATTTTCCCTTAAATTCCCAAATCTGAGTTTTTGGCTTGTTTTTAATAATAATAAACAAAGGTAAGTTGGAAAGGTACAGCCTGGCCATGTCCCCTCAGCAGGAGAAAGATCGACTAATGAGACCGTTGTGTCTGGTGGGCCCCCGAAGCAGTGGTGTCCGCTTTCTTTGTAACTTCTGTCACTTCACCTCAGTAACGCGGAGACGTTCCTGAGGGGTCCTAAGTATCCTTCTCTAGTTTCAACCAGAGACTGTGAGTCTCTGCAGAGTGAGCCCCTCCCTCCTCCCAGGCCCTCCCCTGAGACCCAGGGTCTCTGTGAAGTGCCTTCTGCCCCAAATGCTGAACCAGGGCGTGAGAGCCTGGCAAGAGGCAGGCCAAGGCCCTGGGGAGGAGACACAGTCAAACACCCATGTTGCTGAGCTATCATCATGATTTCTCTACATAAAATCCAAATAGTCTATGAGGACAGCAAAACCGTCTTCATCTTCAGTTGCAGCCCGTTCACCAACCATAGTCCTGTACTTACTGAATGCTTAACCTGCAGGCAACATCAAAGAGTAACATAGCTTAGGATGGATAAAAAACAAGGTCCTACTGTAGAGCACAAGGCACCATATCGGAGCTCAATCGGTATCCTGTGACAAACCATAATGGAAAAGAATATACAGATGTATAACTGAATCATTTTGCTGTACAGAAGAAATTAACACAACGTTGTAAATGAACTACACTTCAATAAAATAAAATAAAAAGTGTAACATAGACAAGGCTCGCAACAGTCATCCTGCTCTTCAAAAGCCACCTGGGGCACAGAGAGAGGCCACAACTAGCCTCAAAGGGCGAACAGAGCTGGGGGACTGGCCCCAGAGCCCCCTTCTTTTGTGACAGCAAGGACAGGGCCTGAGCTCTGTGCAGCACGACCCCAGCTGATGGACCTTATAAGGACCTCCTTTAAG